>NC_037348.1:40346460-40657085 GCF_002263795.3 Bos taurus
ATTTTCTTCCTATTTCCCCAGAGCAGAATTTGGGTGCTAAAAACCCAGAACATTAGCCTGGTGCATTATGAACATTAATGTGTTTAAGAATCACCTGTGGATCTTGTTAAAATGCAGATTTTGAGTCAGTTGATTTGGGTGAGGCCTGATATCTGCATCTTTGCAAGTTCTCGGGTGATGTCAGCAGACCATCCCTGAAGTGGCAAGATGGCAGAATCCATTACTGACTGGTCAACAGAAAACAGCCAAAGGCAGTACACAGGCAGAGGGATGCTTACAAAAGAAGAACTTGACTGCAAAAGAGATTCTACTTCTAGATTTTCTACCCCATACTGCCCTCTATGAAAATGAGAAAATGGCAATACTCAACTTACCTTGAAGAGTAGCATTTTCCAAATGTATCCAAAGGAGCCCTAGTTATTTGGGATATTAATAGGTGTTGTCAGAAAAATAAGATGCTAATAAGAGGCTCAGTGATCATTTTGTTTAACTAAACAATATTGCTAATGTTCGTTAAAACACTGTATGTCAGGCATTGTTCTAAATGCTTAATATGGAATAAGTTATTTAATCTTCACAGCAACACTATGAGGTAGAAAGTATATTATCATCCCCATTTTATAGACATGGAAAAAAAGCAAGAAGAGGTTAAGTAAGTAGCCCAAAGTCACAACTCTGGTGAGTTGCAGAGCCAGGATGCCACCTCTGGCAGGCTGCCTCCAGAACAGAGATTCTGATCTCTGGAACATAAATAAGCACATTTCAGTGCTGCTGGGAAGTGTGAATCACTGCAAGGTGACAGAAGTACTTGTAAGCTGCCAATGAAGGGGAACAGAGGATGGAGAGGAAAGAGGAAAACTGAAAAGTTAGGGTAAGACAGGACAAGAGAACAAGCTAGAGAAGCAAAAATTTAGAAAATGTAAATAATATTTGGAGAAAAATAGATTGAGAAAAATGCAGTGTCATCCATCCAGACACTGACGCATGGAATAAAGACCGATCTGCTTGGCAAATAACGTCCAAGAGAGGAAAGCAAGTCAAGTTGCAGATCTCACCAACCACAGGAGGACAGGAACGCTTTACTTCCACGAAGTATACTGAGAAGCCCTCACAGATAAGAGTCATGCTTATCCTTACACTAATTACCTAATTTACAGATTCTCTGGGCCCCCTGCTAGGCCTCTTTCTTCTTCTTACAAGATTGTTTGGATATTTTGCTTCTAATTAGCAACTTTGTGAGAGTGAGTGGGGAGAAGATTAAATCAGGGTTTGGGGGTTTTTTGGTTTGTTTTTGCTTTTTTTTGTTCTCATCTAAGGATCCAGCAATAGGTTAGGAGTTGGGAGATTAGGATGTGAAACTAATGATGAAAATACACTCTCATTAAGCCTAGTTTTCAATGCACCCGCTTTGCTTGGCCTTCACATTGCCGGAGAAGAAATGCACTGAATGTACCCAGCCTGAAGTACGTGGTCAGACCACAGCCAGCACATTATGCAGAGTATATTCCAGGTCAGGCAGAACCATAAACAAAGCAGTTGTTTGGTTAGATGAGTCCTAGGAAACAGTTCAGATTGTTCAGACAAGCATTAAAACAAAAACTGACCTCGGAAACTTCTGACATTCACTGATCCCTAATGCAATATATATGCACAGATACTCAGGAAAACGCTAGCACTAACTTAAGGAAAAGCAAAACCTTAACTGGAGATGAGGAACTGCCTTTCAGAGTCCGGAAAAGATCTGATATGTAAGTGTATTTACAAGTGCTAAAATGAAGGTTTTTTTTTTGTTTTTGTTTTTTTCAAATGGAACAAGAGAGGGCCTTTGCTTCTGTACTGAGATGTATCCTAACAACTGTACTTACTCTTCATCATCGCCTCCCCCAGGAGCACTGATGCCTGGTATTTATGAGGGACCTCTATTAGTAGGGCTCTGAGATGAAGCAGTATAATTCTGTTATGTTAGGACTTCAACCCACATTTACAAACTTCTCACATATTTTAATTATATCTGAATGTTTGCCATCAGCACGTTTCTTTTTTAAAAAAATAAGAATCCTTCATTGTTCCAAGACACAAACCGTATCCCTTTGAATTCCAGATGAAAACATGTTAGGCCTATTTATGATTGTATTTCAATAGACAAGTATACACATGTAAAGTAGTTTCAGTGTTATTTAAAAATACACTTCAATAGGTCTCATTGTGTTGATATTAGCAGAGCTCTCAAGAAAATGCTTCCAGGTGGCAGGCACCTGCTCTGGCTTTGAAACACCAACCTCAAAACCTATAGTCAAGCACTGAAATGGGGAAGAGCAACAAACTATGTATTTCAGCACCTAGCCATGTTGGCAGCTCATTTGGAACTGGTTATTGCCAGCTGGGCATTTTGCCATTTCCTTGAGGCAAAATTAAAGTGGAAGATGCAAGGGTTTTATTGTAATTTTCCACCACATATTTATATCATTATGGGTTTTGTGCTGCTCTAGTCCCCCATACAGTCTCACTGAATATCTTCTTATTATGTCAACAGAATCTGAAGCAAATATAGGAGGATGCAGTAGAAACAAGTGGGCACTGTGTACACTACATGACTGCTGAAGTTAACACTATGCCTATCCATATGGGCTCCATAATTTTCAGGGCCCCATGCAAGATGAAAAAGTGAGGCCTTCCCCTGTTCAAACGACAGAAGAAAAGTTCCAGTAAAGGTACTATAGAATGCAGGTTTTCCCTTTCTCCTGCAGTTTCTCTCTCAACATGCCACAGTGTTGTTTATTTGCTATTCAATGTTACAATCCTTGCGGCACAGGAATACCTGCAGAGTGAGCGCTCTGTACAGCAACTGGGGAGGGTCAGTCAGTCAGGCATCTCCCCTCCCACAGGCGCAGCAAGCTCCACACAGACCCCAGGAACACTGCAATCTCCACACAAGGAGGGACCTGGACTGGGTTCCTAGACTGGGCTGGGTGAGAGGTGTCACCCTACTGAGGTACCGCAGTGACACTCCAGGATGCAGACAACTGTATCAGTGTCCTGTCCTGAGACATAGAAGGCTCTTGTTCCAGATCCCGAGCGTGCCCTTCCAGGGGCTAAAGGCAGCAGTTGGCAGGAGCACAGAGGAAGAGCACAGGTCTTTGGGGTCCTATGAGGTGGGGGTGTGAGCAGTGGAGAACACAGGAGAACCCATCCCAAGGAGGCAGTCACCCAAACCAAGGCTTCCAGCTCCGGGACGCAGCTCCATCGTCTTGTCAGACTGCACTTACAAAACGCAAATTCAAACAAAAAACTAAGGACTTCAAGTCAGGAAAGTCAGGATATTGAACCCCAACCGAAAGCTCTGGTCACAAGCCCATGAAGCTGGCACTGATTCATGTAAAAACCCAAGGTCTGCGCTCACGTCTGCAGGATGTGCACTAAAACTGGCCAAAAGAGACACCAGCATGCCTGCTGCACAAGGACAACACACAAATTCATCATGTGCTCCTTAAATACACACACACACATGAACACATGCACACAAATCAGTACACATAAAACTAAGACAACCTGAGTAACCCTGGGTATAGGTGGACATTACCAATGTCAGTATCTTACTTGTGATACTATAATACAACCCTGCAAAACGTTACCTTTGGGAGAAACCATGTAAACTGTACAAGAGATTCTCTGCGTTATTTCTTAAAACCGAATACTGCAATTATCTCAAATTTGAAAAAAGATCCAAGGCCTATTAAATGGACAAAATATAGCATACAGGCAATCATCACTACACCTACCTATACCTGGATATATTCAGAACATTAAATTGTATATAATTTGACTTGACATGATGTAAAAGAGCGATCCTTGAAATAACTAGCTCAAATAAAAATCTGCAATCAGCATATTAACCACACAGTGTACTATCAGGACGAATGTGTTCAGCTTTACCTCTTATTGAAACTTCTCTTATCTGCTTGAGATAAAATGAAAACACAAATTGAGAAACTACAGAAATACTCTGGAAACTGAAGTGGCCTACTCAAAGGCATGCCTTTATGCACAAAAGGGGGAGAAGTGTGTGTGGAAAAACACAAATTCAACTTTAAGTTCAAAAGCAAATTTAACTTCTTGCATCCAGAAGTAGGCCGGTCCTACCATTTCCAACTGAAAGGACGTATCTGCTGCTGGTACAGTAACTTAATTTTTACACTAAAAGATAAAAACATCTTGCCTGTTAGATGCAGAAACATCACAAATATAATGAGAAACCTTTGAATTCTCCAGGCTGAGTTCCCATGGGACTGAGCCAGGTGAGAATTCCATGCTGCTCTTTAGGTCTGTGTATGTGAGCAAATGGGCTTCTCAGGTGGCTCTAGTGGTAAGGAATCTGCCTGCCTATGCAGGAAACAAAAGAGACATGGTCCAATCCCTGGGTCAGGAAGATCCCCTGGAGGAGAGCATGGCCACCCACTCCAGTATTCTTGCCTGGAGAATCACACGGGCAGAGGAATCTGGTGGGCTCTGGTCCATGGGGTCACAAAGAGTCGGACAGGACTGAAGCGACTTAGCGTGCACGTACATGCGTGCAAATACCCAAAGGGGAGTGTTGCAGCGAGGAGGCCAATTCTGTCACCATGTTGGAACTGTTTCTTTGACTTGCCTTTCGTTGCTTTTGTTATTATAATCGTACAGAATTGTTTGCCTCAGAGAATCCTGCCCCTCTGCCTGAGTGTTAAACTACAGTGCCTTTGTTCAGAACCCTGTCCACCTGTGGATGGCAGGAAGGAAGAAATTAACACATCCCCTGCGTGAGGCCTGCCATTCTAGGAAACGTTTGGAAGATTAACGGTCTTATTTTGCTGCTCACCTCCCTTCACCTCTAATCTACAAAAGAACCTGGCATCCAGACCCCAGTAAAATGGTTATTTTGAGGCGCTAGCCTGCCATCTTCTCCGTCTGCCGGCTCACCAATTAAAGTCTCTTCCTTGCCTCAACACTACTCTCTCGGCTTCACTGGCCTACTGCGCAGTGAGCAGAGCGAGATTGGACTCGGTAACAAGAGGGGAAGGGAAAGGCCACTTCTGTAGGGCCTCAGAGACAGACACTGCCCACTGGGCATCTAATTCCACCCTGACTTCCATAAATAAGGTAACAGAAGAGATGTTATATCTCTTAATACAGATCTTAATATCACAGAGCCCAACACATTGGAAATACCAGACTCTAACAGTCTGTATCAATCTTTGCAGCCTGTTCCCGCTGTGACCTCTCTAATGCCCAGCACCAACACCGTATGAATTATGCATCTAATTACTATTTCGTGCTCTGCCAGACAGTGCTCAGGGTCAAGATAAACCCACTTTTGGTTCAAGCCAGAATTTTGCAGAGACATGAAGAACTGATTAAGCAACGAAAGAAGTTTGAGATTCAAATTCATTTTGCCACTGCTAACTCTGCACCTCTGGTAAAACACTGGGCTGTTCATTAGTTAAATGGAATTTGAATTTCAAAGATAGATGAATATTCATTCACTTTGGCTAATTACATACTAAGGCATTCAAAAAGTATTTGTTGAATGAAAGACTGAATTAATGAATGGATCTGTACAGACATTTCTCCAACCTGTTTTTTTTTTTCTCTTTACTTGCTAAATTCCCTTTCAGCTTCATTTTGGAGTTAACATATCAAAGTAGAGGGGGAAGAACCACAAATAAAACAGCACTTTGCTCACGACCTCACTTGACTGTATCGTGCGGGCTCAGCTACATAATTAATCATTGTCAGCGCCAGTCGGACGTGGATCTGCCAACAACTCCCTGTCAGGCTTTGCCAGGTGTGGCAAATTACTGAGGCTTCGTCTAGCCAAGCTTTGAGCCTGGGAGTCTTTAACAAAAAGCACTTAAGAACCTCCCCAGGCAGAGAGCAGCACTGGCTGGCTATCAATGTCTCCTTCTCGTGGTTGCCCTAGTTTGTTCTGGCAGTCTCCAAGTCCTATGGATCCCTCGGCTTCTTACTGTGCCAGGGCACTAAAGAACCAGGCTTTCTCTGTCTCATCTAGGGTCTTCAAATTCAGGAAAGCTCACCTCTTACGTCTGCCTGTGCCCTAGCCACAGCCCGCACACCTGACCTCCATACACTTTTGCAAAGGTATATTAAAAACCGTCTCCACTTGGCGTTAGGCTCGGATCCCAGGCTGGCAGCGTGCCCGTCTCAGTGATTCCCTGCTGCCTCCAGGGCTGGCACGGACACAAATGCAGCTCTGTATCTGCTTACCACAAAAACCTTGACTCTGTTCTATTCTATCACTGGTTCCCCAGCACTTGAAATGAAGCTAATTTTATTTCATGAAATTTAATTAACTACATGCAGAAGTTTTAATGACTATCAAAACAGAGGGAAGCAAAAACTTGAATTGTTTCACTATATAAACAGTGTAAAGAATGGTTTAATATTAAATAAATATCAGTCTAAAAGATGACAGAACGTGTGGCTTAACATAGATAAACAATGCAAAGTACTCTGTGTTGATTCTTAAAAAATAGTTTTCTAAAATTTCCCATTGAAATAATTTGCTGCTCCAACCTTCCTGCTTTTCTTCCAAGCTCTATTTCAGAGGTATCCCTCTGCCTTGAAAACTTAAAAAGCTACTACTTTAAAAAGTGCAACAAATGACCTTTTAGTCATCAAAGAAAAATTACCAGTTGAGTGAACATTACTATACCATTAAATAATTAATCGTGACATGGCAAAACTCC
The DNA here is from genome assembly GCF_002263795.3 of Bos taurus. Taxonomy (NCBI): domain Eukaryota; kingdom Metazoa; phylum Chordata; class Mammalia; order Artiodactyla; family Bovidae; genus Bos; species Bos taurus. The sequence continues at coordinate 40,353,201 of NC_037348.1, forward strand.
CATTATAAAATACTTAAATTATTTAAGATAAATCAAACATATGGTAATTCGCTATTTCTTTCTGACCCACTAGTACATCATAGCTGACATGAATGCCATGAAGAGTTTTATGATTTATCTGTTCCCAGCATATTATCACCTCTCCATTTCAGAAATTCAGTTTCAAAATGTCGTTGGAGGGTAACTGTTGAGAGCAAGATGTTAAACACGATGATGAGAAGAAACGTGAAGAACAAAATACAAGCCTTTGGCACACACTGAGGTCCAAATACGAACGTAAAAAATGAGGAGACATTTATTGATAACATTCTAGCCATTAATCCAAGTGGTACTTAATTAGAGAGGCTGGAACAATTTACAGACTCTGCAGTGGCACGGTCACTGAGAACTCAGCCTGATACATCTTGTAGCATCCATGTCTCTGGAGAGTGGGACATGCCTACTCATCACAGGGCACTTCCTAGACCGTAAACAATATATGTCTTTCCAAGTCTATATACTCACAATCCACTAATACTTCCAACTATGAGTCAGAATAGCACATTTCAGACTCCCTTTTTCTCCCAGGTAAACTACAGAAATTATAATATCTCCTATGCCTATCAGTTTAAATTTAGTGCCAGTTTTCTACATATTAATAATATTCATGTCTTCATTAAGTTAAAAAATTAATTCTGCCCTCAGTGGAGGTATTTGAAAAAAAGGGAACACTTTAATAAATGAAACATAGCCATGTCAGTAATTAATCAATACTCCTCTTAGAAGCCTTTTATCAGTAATTTATGGAAATCAGCACAGAGAGAAAGCCATGCTCCCTGAGGTACTACCATCACTACCTAACAAAAGAAACAGCCATGCTCCACAAACTCCGGAATGACAACAGAACCAAATAGTACGGAGTTGATTTTCATTGTTTTAAAAGATATTTTATTGTTACTTAAATTTATTGCTATGAAACCTATATAGTAACATAATAGAAAAAGTATTACCCATGAATGCAACATTTACATAATCTGGAAAGTTACTTCCTTTTTAAATTCTCATTATTTACTGCCCAACATTTGAACATCTTTTCATTAACTATTAGTTAATGAAAAAGTTTATTAGTCCTTATTTACTCAGGTAATTTTTCTAATAGTATATATATATATATACTATATATATATACTAATAGTATATATATATATACACTCAGCCACATAATTAGTAATCTTCAGAAGTTTAATTTATTCTGACTCTGCCCTTTATGAAGATGTTGGTTTAGGCTTCTTTAGTTTTGCTGACAGTCTTATATTTCAATGGAGTGTAAAAGTCCTTGCTTTGGACTGAATGTGTGTGTGTCCCCCCACAAAACTTTGTATCTTCAAACTCTAAATCCCCAATGTGATGGTATTAGGAGATGGAGCCTTTGGAAGGTAACTGGTCATGAGGGTGGTGCCCTCATGATAGGATTAGCATCCTTACATGAAGAGACACAAGAGAGCTTGTTCTTCCTTACTCTTTCCCTGCAACTAAGGACACAGCAAAGAGATGGCCATTTGCAAACCAAGAAATGGGCTCTCATAAGACAACAGACGGGGAAACAGTGGAAACAGTGTCAGACTTTATTTTTCTGGGCTCCAAAATCACTACAGATGGTGACTGCAGCCATGAAATTAAAAGACGCTTACTCCTTGGAAGGAAAGTTATGACCAACCTAGACAGCATATTCAAAAGCAGAGACATTACTTTGCCAACAAAGGTTCATCTAGTCAAGGCTATGGTTTTTCCTGTGGTCATGTATGGATGTGAGAGTTGGACTGTGAAGAAGGCTGAGCGCCGAAGAATTGATGCTTTTGAACTGTGGTGTTGGAGAAGACTCTTGAGAGTCCCTTGGACTGCAAGGAGATCCAACCAGTCCATTCTGAAGGAGATCAGCCCTGGGATTTCTTTGGAAGGAATGATGCTAAAGCGGAAACTCCAGTACTTTGGCCACCTCATGCGAAGAGCTGACTCATTGGAAAAGACTCTGATGCTGGGAGGGATTGGGGGCAAGAGGAGAAGGGGACGACAGAGGATGAGATGGCTGGATGGCATCACTGACTCAATGGACGTGAGTCTCAGTGAACTCCGGGAGTTGGTGATGGACAGGGAGGCCTGGCGTGCTGCAATTCATGGGGTCGCAAAGAGTCGGACACGACTGAGCGACTGATCTGAAGACAACAGATATATTGGCACTTTGATCATCCACTTCCCAGTCTCCAAAACTGTGAGAAATAAATGTTTCTTGTTTAAGCCACTCAGTCTATGGTCGTTTGGCAACCAGAACTAAGACAGTTGCCATCTACGATATTAGGTCCTCAATAAGGTAATTAACCTATTCCATGTAACCCTGTGACTACTCAAAGTGGTTTCCACACAATGAAATGCCCCAACATTCCATGCTTTCTCTGTTGCTACCTTCAGTATAAAACAAACTACTGTTGATCCACTAGGTTTCAAAAATGACTCATTTAAACTACATTCCCTGGTGGTTCAGACAGTAAAGAATCTGCCTGCAGTGCAGGAGACCTGGGTTTGATCCCTGGGTCAGGAAGATCCCCTGGAGAAGGGGATGGCAAACCACTCCAGTACTCTTGCTTGGAAAATTCCATGGACAGAGGAGCCTGGGGCGGTGTGGGGTGGGGTGGGGGCTGGGGGGTGGGGAGGGCACTAAAAGTCCATGGTTCACAAAGAGTCAGGCATGACTGAGGGACTTTCAATCACTCACTTCAAACAAAAGAGACATCTTAAGGCCTGAGGGTTAATTCACATTTATATACTCTCGTGCTAGCTGGGTTTCTTATTTTGTTTTTTCAAAGAATGAAGTTATATCTCTGAAGTGTTAGTCGCTCAGTCGTGTCAGACTCTTTGCCAGCCCATGGACCATAGCCCACCAGGCTCCTCTGTCCATGGAATTCTCCAGGCAAGAATACTGGAGTGGGTAGCCATTTCCTTCTTCAGGGGATCTTCCCAACCCAGGGATCGAACTTTTATCTCCTATATTGCAGGCAGATTCTTTACCATCTGAGCCACCAGGAAAGCTAGGATCATCTTTAAAAATGTGTGTTTTTTTTTTTCTTTCAAGCTTACATACCTAACATCTGTGAAATTTTAAACTAAATGTTCTTCACAAGAATACAGAGTGTGACTTCTTCTAAATAAAAATGAAGACACGTATGAGCAAGTACAAGTGAATGGGTAAATAAATATGGTTAACCTTCTAACAATGCCTTCTGTCAACCAAAGCACAGGTAGGAAAGGCAAATTGACACATTTCAACTTTTAAGAAGGTTAAACTTCAAAAATAGCTACAGTTCTTTAATTTAGGGGGACATATGCAAGTCCCCCTACTTCTCTGAGGGGGACTGTCTATAGAGCTGTGCATTCTGGTTTTTACTAAGTCAAACCACGAAAAAAGAATAAGTGTAATAAAACTGGGAGAGGAGGAGACATTTGTTTTTATTTAACAAACTCATATCATTCACTATATTCTAGGCACTATTTTTAAGTATTTTACAAATATTAACTCAATAAATCTTCACAACAACTTTATGAGTTGGTACTGTTACATAATTCCCATTTTACAGATGAGAATGTAGAAGAACAGAGAGAGGTAGTAACTTGTCCAAGGTCACTTGGCCAGTAAACTGCTTGGGCCAATATCTGAACCCAAGTACTAAGACCTCAGAGACTGTGCTCTTCATAATTGCCGTCTTCTAGCCATCGCTTCCCTTATTCTTCTCATAAACTCCACCAAAAAATCCAATCCACTAAGAAACCAGGACAACATCCTTATTACAGAAGAGAATGAAAGCATATAGAGGTTTGGAGTTTTCCTTCTCACTTAAAGGCAATGTAACAATTTTTCACTTAAAAAAAAAAAAAAAAAAAGACTTCCAAACACAAATGACAAAAACAGCAGGGAAGGAAAAGCTATTTTCAAGCTTCTAGGAGGTTATCATAAACAATGAAGAGAGAAAAACAAATTAAAGTTTTTTAAGAAATGGCATTTGACACTATCCTTTCTACCTTGCTGCCCATGACCGTTTGACGGCACTGTACCTAGAGGCTGTGCAGGGAGCTCTACGGTGTGAAAACAAGAGATGACCGTGCTTGGAAAGAAAAGAGAAGCATATTGTAAGAAAATGTAAAAGCACTGTAAGGTCTGAATGTTGTGGAAATAAGCCCAGGCTGCTTCTCAATTCATGAGTTTAGCGGAAACAGCAGAACAGATGACAAACAGCAACAAACAGAAATGTAACTGCACGATTCCCTCCGGTCGTGGGAACAAATGCCCAGAGCCGCTTACTTAATCTGATGCCAATTTACTTTCTTGTTTAAACATTCTAAATATTTGTTATCTACGAAATATTCATGTATTGTGTTTTAATACCTTGAGGGTTTTATTCTTCAAGGAATTTAGAAGTACCTATAGTTAAAAATAGCAGAACTTCCTCAAAATAACAGCAAAAGTTTTTATTTAAAGACTTAATATTAATTAATTAGACATCACATGGAACTGGAGGTGAATTCAATCCTCCTGACAGGTAAAATTTCTAATTGCGTAATGAACAGTACTCTTGAAATACATACTTCATTTTATTTTAAAATAAAACAAAAATTTTACCTCTTTTTCAATATAATTATTTTTGTTCCATTTTGCAATACTTTTGTTTCATTTTAAGGAAACCCAATAGATGGCACTTTTTTTCTTTGCAGTACCACAAAGAACATTATTTAAACACCAAAAATTGGTTTCTTCAATCTCCATCTTTTAGGTATAATTTTTTTTTTTACTTTTTAATATAACTTTTTATTTTATATTGGAGGATAGCCAATTAACAGGGCTTCCCAGGTGGTGCTAGTGGCAAAGAACCTGTCTGCCAATGCAGAAAACCTAAGAGACATGAGTTCGATTCCTGGGTCAGGAAGATCCCTGGAGGAGGGCATGGAAACCCATTCCAGGACTCCTGTCCATGCAGAATCCCATGGACAGAGGAGCCTGATGGGCTATAGTCCACAGGGTCACAAAGAGTTGGACACAACTGAAGCGCCTTAGCATGCACGCACACAGCCAATTAACAATGTTGTGTCAGTTTCAGGTGTACAGCAAAGGGACTCAGCCTTACATATGCAAGTATCCATTCTCCCCTAGCCACCTGGATTGCATGTGTGTGCGCTCAGGAGCTCAGTCATGTCTGAATCTTTTGTAACCCTGTAGACTGTAGCCCACCAGGCTCCTCTGTCCATGGGATTTTCCTAGCAAGAATACTGGAGTGGATTGCAGTTTCCTCCTTCAGGTGATCTTCCTGATCCAGGGATCGAACTGCTATCTTCTGTGTTTCCTGTTCTTTACTACAGAGCTACCTGGGAATCCCAACCACCTCAATGGGTAAGTAAACATATTTTTTAAAGTATACATATTTTAAAATACATGCTTTTTGTGTAAAGTTTAACAAATATTATCAACTTAATAAAAAAATTAAATTATAAATAGTTTTAATGTAGTTATTATTGTATTAGATGTGATAATAACTTAGCTCAAATCACTCACTGTTAGGTTAAGGAAACAAAAATGATTACACAAAATCTACAGATATATCAAAGCTCCAAATAAGAAATGTTCTACTAAAAAAAGAGGCTGAACAGTGTATTATTCAAAAGCGAATGTTGTAACATACAAAAGAAGGTTGTGGAAATGTCCACATTAAAGGAGGTAAGTTCAGTTCAGTTCAGTTGCTCAGTCATGTCCGACTCTTTGCAACCCCATGAATCACAGCACGTCAGGCCTCCCTGTCCATCACCAACTCCCGGAGTTCACTCAGACTCATGTCCATCAAGTCAGTGATGCCATCCAGCCATTTCATCCTCTGTCATCCTCTTCTCCTCCTGCCCCCAATCCCTCCCAGCATCAGAGTCTTTCCCAGTGAGTCAACTCTTCGCATGAGGTGGCCAAAGTACTGGACTTTCAGCTTCAGCATCATTCCTTCCAAAGAAATCCCAGGGCTGATTTGAATGGACTGGCTGGATCTCCTTGCAGTCCAAGGGACTCTCAAGAGTCTTCTCCAAAACCACAGTTCAAAAGCATCAGAATGGACTGGTTGGATCTCCTTGCAGTCCAAGGGACTCTCAAGACTCTTCTCCAACACCACAGTTCAAAAGCATCAATTCTTCGGCACTCAGCTTTCTTCACAGTCCAACTCTCACATCCATACATGACCACTGGAAAAACCATAGCCTTGACTAGACGGACCTTTGTTGGCAAAGTAATGTCTCTGCTTTTGAATATGCTATCTAGGTTGTCATAACTTTTCTCCCAAAGAGTAAGCGTCTTTTAATTTCATGGCTGCAGTCACCATCTGTAGTGATTTTGGAGCCCAGAAAAATAAAGTCTGACACTGTTTCCACTGTTTCCCCATCTATTTCCCATGAAGTGATGGGACCAGATGCCATGATCTTCGTTTTCTGAATGTTGAGTTTTAAGCCAACTTTTTCATTCTCCTCTTTCACTTTCATCAAGAGGCTTTTGAGTTCCTCTTCACTTTCTGCCATAAGGGTGGTGTCATCTGCATATCTGAGGTTATTGATATTTCTCCCGGCAATCTTGATTCCAGCTTGTGCTTCTTGTAGTCCAGCCTTTCTAATGATGTACTCTGCATAGAAGTTAAATAAGCAGGGTGACAATATACAGCCTTGACGTACTCCTTTTCCTATTTGGAACCAGTCTGTTGTTCCATGTCCAGTTCTAACTGCTGCTTCCCGACCTGCATATAAATTTCTCAAGAGGCAGGTCAGGTGGTCTGGTATTCCCATCTCTTGAAGAATTTCCCACAGTTTATTGTGATCCACACAGTCAAAGGCTTTGGCATAGTCAATAAAGCAGAAATAGATGTTTCTGGAACTCTCTTGCTTTTTCCATGATCCAGTGGATGTTGGCAATTTGATCTCTGATTCCTCTGCCTTTTCTAAAACCAGCTTGAACATCAGGAAGTTCACAGTTCACGTATTGCTGAAGCCTGGCTTGGAGAACTTTGAGCATTACTTTACTAGCATGTGAGATGAGTGCAATTGTGCAGTAGTTTGAGCATTCCTTGGCATTGCCTTTCTTTGGGATTGGAATGAAAATTGACCTTTTCCAGTCCTGTGGCCACTGCTGAGTTTTCCAAATTTGCTGGCATATTGAGTGCAGCACTTTCACAGCATCATCTTTCAGGATTTGAAATAGCTCAATTGGAATTCCATCACCTCCAAAACAGCTTCCCAAGTGGCACTAATGGTAAAAGAACTCACCTGCCAATTCAGGAGGCCTAAGAGACACAGGTTTTGATCCCTGGGTCAGGATGATCCCCTTGAGGAGGGCATGGCAACCCACTCCAGTTTTCTTGCCTGGAGAATTCCTTAGACAGAAGAGCGTGGCATAGAGTCTATCATTCATGGGGTCACAAAGAGTCTGACACGACCGAAGCAACTTGGCACGGGTGCACGCGCACACACACACACACACACACACACACAGACAAAGGAGGTAGACAATCACTAAACACAATCCCTGACCCCAGGGAAGATCCTGTACAAGAAGGAAAAATGCTCCAAAGAAAGTTATTGACTCAGTGGATAAAACTGCAATATGAAAGATAGAATATAGTTTTTCTTGGTAATACATTTATTGAAGTTGATATACTCTGGTTGTATAAAAGAATACCCTATCCTTAGGAAATGCAACCTGCATAAGATGGAAAGACCTGCATAAGATGGAAAGATGTTTGCAACATCCTCAGATGGTTCAGAGTGGAAAAAAAAAGTGTGAGACTTTATGAGAAAAAATGTTTAGGTCAATCTGGGTAAAAAGTAGAGAAGTGTTCTTTGTATTACTTTTATCGTTTGCAAATTTTATATGAGGCTGAAATTATTTCCAAGTTAAAAAACCAAACAAAACCAACAATGAGAAACTATTGACCTGAACCAGAAGCATGAATTAAATCCCACAGATTGAGCTCACTCTTTACAGGACACAGAAGTAGAGTCCTTGAAGCCTGCCCTCAAGGTATTGATTTTATGTCATAGACTAACAGAGTCATTTGAGTCTCAGAAGACGATGGTCCCTATGGAGTGCCAGTTTTTTCTAACCATGAAGGTCTCTCCAAAAAGTTACTCCTGGATACATTTCAGTTCCTTGGCCACTATAAGCTTACAGTCTCCATGAGATGGAGAGAACCATCTACCTTAAACACAATGGTTGCAAGATCACAAATCCACACCTTATCAGACCTGGAAATACGGTTCACCCACATCACCAGTCCAGAGGCCACACCTTAGGGTGACAACTCCAGTGGTCTGACTAAGTGAATGTCTACTTAATGCCTACCGCATGTAGGCACTGGGCTACATGCTAGGAATAAAAAGATGAATAAGCTTTGCTACTAATCTTAAGGAACTCATAACCTAAGGTGAAAAGGACCTAATTCTGTAATTTTAGTATAATATATAAAATACTCCTGTAATACAAGTGTATATCAAGTGTTCTGAGAACCCAGTGAACATGTGAGACAGCTTCATTCAAACATTTAGTTTGTGTCAGAGAAAGGAACCTTAAAGTTGGGATGACGACCTTCAGCTGACAGAAAAAAAAGTGAGAAGGGAATTTCTGGCAAAAGCAACTAATAAAATGAGACAATGGCATAGAGGCATGAAAATGTAAGCTGTTTTCAATGACTATAGGAAGGGAATCACCATGGCTGGGGCAGAGCATCTCCTGTGACTGTGGTTAACGAGGGAGATAAAGCCAGTTAGAAACAGTTCCTGAATGACCTTGTATAGCATGCTAAGGAACTACAAGATAACATTTACACAAATGGAATAGCAGAATTTTTTAAATATTATTTATCTATTTATTTGTTTTACATTTTGGCTGTGCAGTATGTGGGATCTTATTTCCCTGACCAGGGACTGAACCCATGCCCTCTGCACAGTCTTAACCACTGGAGCATCAGGGAAGTCCCCCAGATATTTTAGAAAGACATTTCTGATGCAAATGTTAGTATTTATTGCCACAAAATGATGGAGTCAAGGAGAAGAGTTCACATGCAATTGCCTCAGCCTTCAAGAGTTAGGTATGACCAGGGCTGGAACTGAGACAATGGCAAGGGAAGAGATATTAAAGGAAGCAGAATTAGTAGAGCTCAGCAGCCAACTGATTGTGTGCAGTGAGATATGACAGGGATGAGAGTGAAGATGCAACTTGCTTCCTTAAACTTGGAGAATTACTAACAGTGACTGAGTCTGAAATTTCAGTGTAGTAAGCGTCAAGACGTTCATTATAGAATACCGGATTCTGAGAAGTGCACTGAAATGCAGGAGAGAAGTTAGGGTAAATGTGAAGATGCTGGAATCATGTTGACAATGATAGCCTTCTTGTATTCTTTAAGGAGAATTGTGCAGATCGAGAAGATAAAGATATATATTCATCCAAAGATGATCAGGAGAAAAACAAGCCAAGAGAGGGAAAAGGAACGACAGGACAGAATTCTATGGTAACTGGTATTACATGGTAGAATCAGATGCTCAGTCAACAGAGTTTAAACAGCACTCACCACACAATCACTGCGGCCAATTAGGCACCAGACGCTTGCTACCTCCTGACTGTGGAAGTTGAAAAAAGTTGAACGTAAAAGTCACTCAAGTCCTGTCTTACTCTTTGCGATGACACCATGGACTGTAGCCCCCCAGGCTCCTCTGTCCATGGGGATTCTCCAGGCAAGAATACTAGAGCAGAATACTACTCAAGTATTATAGCCTCCAGTGGATCTTCCCAACCCAGGAATCAAACTTCGGTCTCCCGCATTGCCAGCAGATTCTTTACCATCTGAGCCATGAGGGAAGCCCAAAATACTGGAGTGGGTAGCCTATCCCTTCTCCAGGGGATCTTTCTGACCCAGGATTCGAACCAGGGAAGCCCACATCCTGATTATTACACTATCTTAATTTCCTACTACATCGGAACAGGACAGTCACTTTCAAATTCAGATACAGTTCAAGTGACATTCTCGTACTATTCACTCTCTCCTTACACACTGAGCTACAAAATTAAACAAAAGACTTTATATTATTATATTAAAAGGAACTATAACCATGGACACACTAGAGCCTTTGTGGACATTCAGGACTATAAAGATAAAAAATAAAGATAAAAGATAAAAAAGCTCACAAACTTATTCTTGAACACATTCACCCTTCTTTAAGAATTATTATATTTATGTGGAAAATATAATAAACCATGATTAAAATAATGTAAACTTCTGATTTCAACAGAGCACTGCCAGGTGACTGGGCTAAACGACAAGCATCATCCTCCACAGGGGATGCTTGCAGATGCACGTGTGACAGCATACGTGTACACACACCCACACACAACCTCCTCATTCACACAGACTTCATCATCAGAGTGACCTTTTTAGCACTCTGCCTTTGTCACCCACAGTGACCACCGGTCTGGTGCAATCACCAATCCTCTCACAGAAACAGTGATATCTGTAATCAGTAACTCAGCATAGCAACCAGGTTTTACAACTACCTCCCTGAGCCAATTTGGTTTCTGTACAATTTTTTTCTTTCTAAATTTCACGACTAATGTACTGCCTGAATCTGCGATGTTCTGAGCCTCCCAGGTCACTACAGAAAGTAATCTGTTTTTCTTATACAATCATTTGAATAAGTAATACCCAGTCATCTGACTACAAGTATTCATTACATATGAGCTATAGAAAATAATCAGTCATGGATCAAGTTTAGTAGCTTCAAAACAAATGACATAGGTAGGATTTATACAGAAGCCTTCCAGGAGTTTCTTTTGTCCAGAAATGATCTGAAATTTATCCTATGTGCATTATACAACCTTCTTTTGCATTTTGTGAATATTTCGCTTGGGTCAGTATTCACTTCATGCCTTTCTAACTCAGCAAATAAAAGCTCAGATTCAAAATGGCTTTGCTGTTGGTCTAGCATGTTAATAGAGCAATGATTATTTCAGTGCTTCAACATGGACAGTCAAAAAGACGACTTTATTATGAAACTCCTGTAAGACAAACAGTATTGTTTATAAATAAAATCTCATGCTAAGAAGTCCTTAGCTTCCAAAGGAAGAAAGCAATCACTATGTTTGCTGGCAGTTAATGTTCTGCCCTTTACTTTAGGTACATAATATCTAGATTTTAATCGACATTTTTCAAATGTTGCTCTAAGTACAGAATCCTGGGTTTTGCTCATGCATATCTGGAAACTATTCTGTTCAGGGACTATCCCACGAGCAATGAGGATGCAAAGCATTCTTTACTGTGCATTGCTGCTAAGAAAATACTCCCACAGGCAGTTCTTGGCTCAGTACTGCCACATTCCTGAAGGTTATTCTGATTAAAGAAGAGCTGGGCATTTCTGTGAAGAATCAACACACCAAAAATTTTTTTTCCATAGAAATTTTAAAGTTATGCCAATAATAAATTATACCAAAGACTAATTCAAGATAGGAAACAGTGCAGGCAGGTTTGAAAGTCACATTTGAATTCAAACTGACCTGAATTCCCAGGTTTACAGGCTCGACGGCTTTAGACAAGTTATTTGAGTATGCCGAGCATCCAGATGGAAATAACTAAATATAATGTGTGAGTAAACTAAATCTAGCATAGGCTCTCAATAAATATTACCTTCCATCTTGACTCTCCATTTTGATACTGTAAATAACAAAACTGTTAGGGAATTCTATAATTTTTTCATTATACATGTGTGTGGCTTATGTTTCTGTAGAAAGAGAACATCACAAATATCCCATTGTGATACATGACAAATAACTATCACAAGTGGATTCATAAGTTATGTTTAATTGTTAGTTACTTCCATTGCCTATGTATTCACAGAATAATAACAAAGGAAAACTATTCCAATACACACATTAAAGTATGTTTGTGATTAATAAATGAAAAAAGGCTCATAATTTTAAAAATATCTGGGCTCCCAGTGCCATCAGATCAACTGACACATATGTCAAAAATGATTAAGTGAAATCCACATTATCACCTCCTTTGTACTATCTAGTAAACTGGATCAAATATAAAACTCTATTTAATGGGACACAGTCTCCATTACATAACCCAAGAGCTGACATGAAAAGGAAGAAGGTCAAGTCCACTTTTTCAAAGCTCTTAGGTAATCAGAGGACAGAAACATCAGGATGAGATCTTTACAAGTTGTTGATGGAAGAGGAAAAACATGGTTTTGAGTCTTTGATTCTCAATTGTAACCATTTCAAAATATATCTCATTAATAAAGATTTTTCCATCTTAATGATGAATAGCCACCTGCTGAAGTCAAAGAAACAGAAGCCCACTTTTAATTGGAAACAGCAAGACTGTGTGTATTTTCCATCGTGTATTTTGGCTTTCCAAATGTTCCATTTGAGAACCCTGAGGGTGAGCCTTAGGAACCCCCCAGTTTTCCATAAGCCAGCACATTCTCAGACACACTGCACGCATTCAGTTTAATCAGAAGATACACAGTTGGAAAACACTGCTGGAGGTTCATGCATATTTTAATCAGTTTGTGTAAATTTTAAATGAGTTATCAGTTATGGTCAGGGCACGCAATTCTGTATTTGGAAAGTTCTTAAATGGAAGGAATGGGATCCGAATGTCCTAATGCTCCTTTATTCATTTTAGAGAAACAGCCTCTGTCACACTTGCTACCTTCTGCCAAAGGCTACAAAGATCAAACTTAGTGGTAGCAGACTAAGCTAAATAACGTTTTGTCCAAGTTTCCAAAACAAGCATTCACAATTTCCACTCAGAAAAAATAAAGGTGGGAACTATATCTTAGCGTTCTGAACAACCAACATGATGTCATAAGTAAACTTGATTCTCCCACCCCCACTTCAAAAACCACAATTTTTTTAAGAGGCAGCAACCCTTTGCAGCGCCTTCTTTTCCCTACTAAATGAGATCTAGCCATAGGAACTCAATTTAGAGTCAGTATCATTTTCTGTTTAGGGCCGTATACCAATAATTGGGCACAACGTTAAGTCTCTCTGATTATAACTGAAGTATCAAATGACCTGTCAAAATGTTACTTGAAAAACAAACAACTTGACTGACATCAATGGAGTATATTAATATGCAAGAAATATATTCATCATACCAATGAAATTCTAGCAGGAACTCTGTTAAGTATATTCTTTAACTGGTTGTCATTCTAAATGACTTGGAGATAGTTTATATAATTGGCCATAAGAAATCCCTATGTAGATAACCGAGGATGTGTTTAGTTCAGGTTTGTTTTTAATTAAGAGAAACTTGTGGTTACAAATAGCCCAGTGTTTGTCAGTAATGATGACAATATATTTTTTACTTCAACTGGACATAAACTCAGCAGTCATCCACTTGTCAGAACATACTGAAAAAGCCCAAGAATTAATCACTTCAACAGGGGATCCTATGGGAGGACCAGAACATCCATATTTTAAAATTTCACTGTATATAAGACTTTTCCAAATAGAGATATTACTTTTGGTTCCAAAATATAGTGGGTCTCTAGTTTTCCTCAGTGAGGAATCCAAAGGTAAAGTGTTTTTTTCTGAGTTTCAGAAAAGAGATTTTCTCAGATGTGTCAGGAAATGGATGCTTCCTGATGAAATAAGAATAAAGACTTACGGGAAAATAGTGTATAAAAACACTGTTTCTTTGTAATGCCATGATTACTATAACAAAGGTATGTATAGAAAGCAGGATGTATGGCAGGTATAAGGTCTGAAAAAGTGATACTGTAACTGATACTTGACAAACAATAAGGAGCAACTGGTTAGGCTGAGAGCCATATCTTTGAATGCGTGTGAGTGTGCATGTATGATTTGTATGAATGTACGTGTGTGAAAGAAAGGTCACTGCCACAAGGCAGTGAAAATACCCTCTAGTAAAAGTGGCATCAATTTCAATGGGATAAAGATTGAGAAAAACAGATTTTCCAGATCATAAAGACTTTTAAAGAAACTTTATACAAAGGTATGGACCTAATTTCTAAAGGGGACATTATATAAAGATTATAAAAGGAATCATGACATGGCTTGATTTATATTTCAGTTGTATTGTATCAAGTGGGGTTTTAAAGACTGGACTGTGGATCAACAGTAACTTTCTGAAAAGGACCACCAATATTTTGGCAACACTCCCATCAAGAAGTGGAGTCTCCCAGATGTCCATTGGCAGACAAAAGGATAAGGAAGTTTTAGTACATATATGCAATGGAATATTACTCAGCTATAAAAAAGAACACATTTGAGTAAGTTCTAATGAGGTGGATGAAACTGGATCCTGTTATACAAAGTGAAGTAACTCAAAGGAGAAACACCAATACAGTATATTAATGCATAAATATGGAATTCAGAAAGACGATAACGATGATCCTATATACAAGGCAGCAAAAGAGACACGGATGTAAAGAACAGACTTTTGGATTATGTGGGAGAAGGCAAGGGTGGGATGATTTGAGAGAACAGCTCTGAAACATGTATATTACCCTATGTAAAATAGATGACCACTGCAAGTTTGGTGGATGAAGCAGGGCACTCAAAGCTGGTGATCTGGGATGACCCAGAGGGATAGGGTGGGGAGGGAGGAGGGAGGGGATCAGGATGCAGAGACACATGTACAGACATGGGTGATTCATGTCGATGTATGGCAAAAACCACCACAACACTGTAAAGAAATTATCCTCTGATTAAAATATATTAATTAAAAAAAAAAAGACAAAGAAGTGGAGTCTGCAACTCTCCCTGAAATCTAGACAGGCCTGTTATTACTTCAAGCAATAGAGTGCAGTTAAGTAATGATATGTAATTTGCTATGCTTCTCCTCAAGGGAAAGGACCTCCCTTTCCTTTGGGCATCACAGTTCTTAGGAGACCTCTCTTGGAAGCCAGCCGCCATGTTGTGAGAAGCCTAAACTACATGGCATAGACATAGACAGTCTTCAGCCATCTTGCCAGGGAGCCAGTTCAGTTCAGTTCAGTTGTTCAGTCATGTCTGACTCTTTGCGACCCCATGAATCGCAGCACGCCAGGCCTCCCTGTCCGTCACCAACTCCCTGAGTTCACTCAAATTCACGTCCATCGAGCTGGTGATGCCATCCAGCCATCTCATCCTCTGTCATCCCCTTCTCCTCCTGCCCCCAATCCCTCCCAGCATCAGAGTCTTTTCCAATGAGTCAACTCTTCGCATGAGGTGGCCAAAGTACTGGAGTTTCAGCTTTAGCATCATTCCTTCCAAAGAAATCCCAGGGCTGATCTCCTTTAGGATGGATTGGTTGGATCTCCTTGCAGTCCAAGGGACTCTCAAGAGTCTTCTCCAACATCACAGTTCAAAAGTATCAATTCTTTGGCACTCCGCTTTCTTCAGTCCAACTCTCACATCCATACATAACCACTGACATAATACTAAAAAAGCCTCCAAATGCCTCTAGACCCCAGCCACTTGATTTTTCCTAGCTGTCACCACAAACATCATGGAACAGAGACCAAAAAGACTCCCTGCACCCTTTCTTAATCCTGAGCTACAGAATTTATTAACATAATTTTTTAAAACCTGTTTAATGTCATTAAATTTGGGGATGATTGTTACATGGAAATAGGTAAGTGGAATAAGGTCCACATTTAAAACAAGATCCATTACATTATTTTTCAGGTAGTTCACGCTCAGCTCTTCCTTAAGTAGAATCCAAAATACACTGCCTCATACAAATAATGCTAAAGCTGAAACTCCAGTACTTTGGCCACCTCATGCGAAGAGTTGACTCACTGGAAAAGACTCTGATGCTGGGAGGGATTGGGGGCAGGAGGAGAAGGGGACGACAGAGGATGAGATGGCTGGATGGCATCACTGACTCGATAGACGTGAGTCTGGGTGAACTCCGGGAGTTGGTGATGGACAGGGAGGCCTGGTGTGCTGCGATTCATGGGGTTGCAAAGAGTCGGACACGACTGAGCGACTGATCTGATCAGATCTATACAAATGCAATAGGGAAGAGTGTCATGTATGCTTTTAGATTTCACTTTTGTTAAAGACTTTACTTTTTTAAGATCACTTCCTCAGCAGAAGTGAGGAAGGTACAGAGAGATCTACACAAACTCCCTGCCCCATACATGCACAATGTCCTCTATTAGCAACATCCCCCACCAAAGTGTACATTGATTGCAACTGATAAACCTACACTAACAAACCATTATCACCTCAAGTCCACAGTTTACCTTAGGATACATTCTTGGTGGTACATTCTATGGATTATATTCATGGGCAATGACAGGTATCAATCGTTTCAGTATCATTCAGAGTATTTTTTACTCCCTTTAAAAAAAAAAAAAAACTTTTCTATTATGTAGTTTTTAAACCTAAGTATTTTAAAATTTCTAATTTGGAGAGAGAGGGAAGATGGTTTGTTTGTTGTATGTTTGTTTCTATCCATTCTTGATATAACAGGAAATCTTTTACAGAATTACCCTTAGGCATTAAGCCCATCATAGTATAATATTTCTCCACTAACACAGAACCCTCACATTTAAGAAAAATAGAACCTCCTTTAAGTTCAGACAACTTCCCCACTTGAATTCTAGCATTATGCATACTTTGAAACAGATGTTGTTCTAGTCACGTGTACTCTTTCTTTATTTTACTAAGTTCATATTTACTGCTAAAATGTTTCTTTTAAACTTGCCTTTGTATATCAGGGAAAATAAACAAAACACAAAAATGAAAGACAACTGATTCACTTATTTCCTTCAGGCTGACAGATTTCATAGAAAGTGCTTTTGTAATAAAAAAATATTAATGAAGTAGCAATGTTTTGTGCAGACATTTGCTCCTCTGTCTACTTCATTTATAAATACATTTTAATGAGGTAATAGAGACTACACAGCTCTGCAAGTGTTCCTTTTTCTAACATTTGTTCTGAATTCAAAGATTAGAAACAGCTAATCTGCTGCATTTTGGGGGCTGCTTTATGAATACAGCATTTAAAGCACATTGTTCGAGCATCTGGAAAGCTAACATCTCATAAATAGCCCATCCTCCCAAACATATGATTAGACAATAAGGGTAATCTGAAATTTGTTTAAAATCAGTAGCCATAAAGTAGATACAGTGTACTACAAATTGTCCCTCCCCCCTCCCTACCCTCCACCCCAGCATGTGTATTGAAACATGCCTTAATGGGCCTTCATTTGCCAAGAAGACACTCAGAGTAGAGTTTGTCTTTGTACAATTAAATTATGCACATTGTCAAATCTTCTCATTTAAGAAATCTATATTTTACTGAATCATATCTAAGAGTTAAGTCAGGTCTGCCCTGGAGGTACTCCATGTGTCTCCATTCTCCTGTTAAGAGGATTAAAGGCCAACTCTCAATTTTTTTTCTCAATAGATTTTTTTTCCCATTATTACTCAAGCCTGTGAATATTTAACCATAACAATCAGCAGACTTTAATAAAGGACATTGTTCAAGTAGACAGTCAACCTTCTAATCAACACACAGAAAAAAAAAATCACATGTAACCCAATGTTCAAAATTTTTCCTTATTTCAGATATATAATATATATTCCTTTCTAAATTAAAAACTATGATGTAATAAAAATTTAGACAAAAATATGATCCGCTTACATGATGTAAGATGCAAGTCCCTGGGGGTCATATATATCAAGTTTATTGTAATATCCTAGAAAAACTTGTTATCTAAAAGTAGTTTCCAAAGAGGAAAATATTTATGACTGAAGTATCCCAGAGTCAGTTTATTTCAAAAATTTACGACTGAAGTAGCTAACATTTATAGAGTTCAGTCTTACTCAAGTATGTATATATTTAAGCATACACGCTAGGCATAGCGAGAAGTGCTCCACATGGACTATTTCATATACTCTTCAGAACAATGCTGTTAAGTAGGTACTACTAACAGTTTCCATTTTACAGATGACGAAACTGAGACAAAGTTTACAAAACAGACCTAGAGTCATACAATTACAAAGCTCCTAAAATGTTCAAGTTTATAAAAAGTATTTATCATTGTCTTGCTTTGTAGGCAAGGAAAGCGAGGCCAGACAGTTTAAGGTCACAAATACATTAGTAGCAGAACATGATCCAACCATGCTCTTCTCAATCACGGTGAATTAAATGCTTTTTATTTCACATTCTGTGTAGGGGTCTTTAATTGTTAAGTCCCGTTTGTTCTCATTTGTAGCATCTCTTCCTAAATATGCTGTGTTCTTCCAGCCAGTGTATTAATCATCCAATGATCATTCAATCATCACTTGTTACAGGTGTTCACAGCTGACATTCATAGAATTACCTTTTATTTACGTACACGTTATGCTCTGTAAGTATGTTGCTTTGCCACTCAAAATTATGCTTAGGGGATTTGTGTATGTAATATATGTATGTATATGGGCCGTTACTTTTCATTTCTAGCTATATCTATCCTATAAACATACTGTATTATTTTAGTTGTTTCTCTTTTTCATCATAAAAAAACAATGCTATATCAACATACCTGTACATGTCTCTTTGGGCTAATTTACAGAAGTTTCTGGTTCAGTGCACATGTGTATTTTTCAACCTCACTATATATATGGCCAGATGCTTTTCCAAAGCGGTTGTATACAAATTCACACTTTCACCCACTACACAGTTATCCCTACCAGATACCTCATCAAATTTTCCCTAATGTATATTGTCCAAACCTTCAAATTTTGTTCGAGGCTGTGTCTGTGTGAAAGTCACTCAGTCATGGCCAACTCTTTGCAACCCCATGACAGTAGCCTGCCAGGCTCCTCTGTCCATGGGATTCTCCAGGAAAGAATACTGGAGTGGGTAGCCATTCTCTCCTCCAGGAGATCTTCCCGACCCAGGGATCGGACCTGGGTCTACTGCACTGCAAGCAGATTCTTTACCACCTGAGCCACCAGGGAAGACCTTGTTCAAGGCTATGAAGTTGTATTCTTACTCTTTTTATGCATTTCCTTGATTACTAGTTTCTTAATTGCTTTGATTTCTTCTTCCTTAATTCATTTATCATTCACCAATTCCTCCACTGGCTAGTTTATATTCTTACTGATCTAAAAAACTTTTTCTATTTGTTTGTCATATATGTTGTTCTTTCTCAGACAAAGTTGGCTTTAGCTTTATTCACAGTATCCTTTATTACAGAAGGACTCTGATTTAAAGATAGTAAAGCTTATCTATTTTTTTCTTATTGACTAGCACAATAAATTCAAATTCTTATAAATGGATGTATTTTTCACCCAAGATTTTTTGAAATGGCCCCCTTATTTGTAACTATCTCAAAGAAAATTAAGAGAAAAATAAGAACTGGACTAATTCCTTCTTTGCACTGAGCCAAGTGCTCCTCAAAGTGACTGTTTACATCCTTGATAATTATCAATAAAATTCAGAATTCATCACTTCATTTTCAGTGGCACTTTTTTATTTTACACTGTTTTAAGTAAAAATATTTATCATTTTTATTAAGGTAACATTTTCCATCATCATAAGGACCACCATAACTTATATGATTATATATTTTATCAACTGACCCATCTGTAGTATTTCATTTTATCCTATTTGTACCTGGGTATCACAGTTAGGTATATATATATCACATATATATGCCTCCTTCAGTCAGTTTTTCTTATTACTGAGGTATCTTACATTTTTAAGCTTTCAGAGAAGGTGGAAATACAAATTCCATGTACAACTGAAAAATGTTATATAAATAAAGATACTATAAGGACAAAATATATTTCCCTATAATTCATGATCTATAAAATATCTTTTAAATATAATGTATCTCAAAAATATAGAAGTTGGCAACAATCCAATTTTGAAAGGTAGCACCTAATGAGTACTTTCTCTAGCCTATATTATTCTTTTGGAAATTCTGTGGAATACTTAATAGTTCCTTATATAGTTCTACACATCAAACATCCTGCCATTACCTATGTAACTATAGTAAGTCACTAAACCTCATTTTCCATTTATGTGTAATAAAATAGTACATTAGGCAAAATAATCTTCAAAATTCTATTCTTTTATAAGTTTGTTAACCTACACACACACATACACACACACACACAAATTCTAAAGGGTTTCAACAGCAGCAATGAAACTAAAATTTCATTTTGACATTCAGCTGCCCAGAATGGGATAGGCAACTTCCTTTCTTCAATGTATCTACTGAAATAAAAACCATTACTCACAACCCAAAGGCAGAGTGCCTCAGAAGAAATGGATTCTGATGATGTCAGATATTTATTGTTGCTTCCAGAACAGAAAGAATTGAAGAGTCTTTCCTTCCCCGTAAAGCAGGAAACATTTCAGTATAAGAATATGTATAACACAGGTCTCTGTACAAGTGACCCTATTTATCCATTTTCTGTGTTATCTCTGAAAAAACTTTATTTCCTATACATTGAAATTGCTATTTGTGGAATTCAACCAATTTCAATTTCATATATAAAAATCTATGCCTTTTACTCTTCCATTTTCTATCCATCAGACCCATTACTGAATAGATAGTAGTGAGTTTGAAAAAAAAAAAAAGAAAATGAAAAACTCTCGGGAGAGTAGCTATTCAAACCTCTCAAGATAAAATACAGAGCAAGGAAGACAGCTCTCTTCTGAACGAGCAAGTCCTCTTCCCAATGGAGATCCTCTTTACAGATTTCCTACTGCAATAGACCTATTCCTCCTTTTAAAAGTAATTACATGGGTTTTAATATTAAATTATATGGATTCCTAAACCTTTAATTTGGTTTAAACTACTCAAATCTTTTAAAGCAGATTTTCTCAGGGAAAAAAATTATTAATAAGTTTCATGAAAATGGCTCTAATGGAGACAGAAGGTGTCAGCCATTCATTGTTTTGGCTGGGAAAACTCATAAATCCAAGTTGTGATTTGGGCAAAATATAACTGTACCATGTATTTAGTTTGCTTGTGTTAACATACTATTGTCTCACTTTTCTTGTTTTGTTTGAAATAGAGGCTTGATTCTTTTCATTGATTTTTTTCACTGTAAGATAATTCTGTCTAGCTTTTTCATCCAATGCAAACATCACTAATATTACAATAAGACCTTCATTAGTCCTCACATGTAACTAAGTTCCAGGTTTAGCTTGCCCTAAATCTTAGGACAAAGCAATTTAACCAAAGCACATTCTTAATAATTTAATCTTTGGTCTTCTAGTTTACAGACAATTAACATATAAATGATTCTTCTCCCAACACTATTGTTTTCTATTTAACTAAATATTAGTGGCACTATTGTATAAAATATTTATTCAAAAAGCAATTATCAGGGTTTCCCTGGTGTCTCAGTCATAAAGAATGTCTGCTAATACAGGAGACATGGGTTTGATCCCTGATCCAGGAAGATCCCACATGCCCCACAGCAACTAAGCCCGAGCACCCAACGATTGAGCCTATGCTCTAAGCCCAGGAACCTCAACTAAGAGAAGCCACCACAATGAGAAACTCATGCACCGCAACTAGAGCAGCCCCTGCTCCCAGGAACTAGAGACAAGCCCATGCAGCAACGAAAACCCAGCAAAGCCAAAAATAAGTAAATAAAAACAAATTAAAAAAAAACACACACACAAAAAGCAGTAACAATAAGTTACTAACATTACATGTCAATCATTATGTGTCCTACCTAGCACTTCACTAAACATTTTACAAAGGATTAGTTCATCAATGCTGCTACATCCTAAGAAGTAAATATTATCCCCATTGTAGGAAGAAGGAAACTGACTCATATCTGCTAAGTAATTAGCCAAAGGTCATACAGCTAAAGATGGTACAGCCAAAAGTCACAGCCAGGCAGTGGGTTCCAGAGTCAATGCTTTTAAACGCTATGAATTACTACCTTCTAGTCCATAGTGCTATAGAGAGACCTACTTTTTTTCTTGAACTTATCCTTTTCCACTGGTGACTTTACAATTTGATTAATATTAACACACAAAAATACAAACAAACATATGAATATGAACTAACAAGTACACTTAATTAAAAATGTACTCATGCTGTGAATGCTGCTCGAATGCAATAAAAAATAAATTTATTTTGTAGAACTACTGGAGCAGTTAAAAAATGAAAAGATCAAAACTCTTAATTGCTTTTACCTAGCAACTTGTGCTGATGAACACTAATAACATTTTCCAGCTCACATTTTATTTCTTGCCTTTACTGGCTTAAATAATTAAAAACTGGATGACGGGTTTGGCTTTTGCCTTTTTATTGGGTAAAAACTCTTATAATTACATAGTACAGTTTACCTCAACAGGCATAACAGCACAGATTTAAAGCAACTGATTGTTATTTCAGACTAACTTAATTAAAAATCTGTTGTTTCTTGTTCAAAGACTCCTTTCCTCAATCTGTGCTGACCGACCAGACTCTCAAAGTTTCTCACCTCTGGGCTTGCCTTTTGGACAAAGTATTTTAAAATTCAGGCATAACCAATAATATATTCTTCCTGAGGTCCAAGACATCTTTTCATATTTCATGCCATCACAAAACCCAATAAAACACTCTAGAAATAAAAAGGTAAAATAAATAACACTTTTTTGTTGCTGTTGTTCAGTTGCTAAGTTATGTCCAACTCTTTGCAATCCCACAAACTGCAGCACTCCAGGCTCCTCAGTCCTCCACTGACTCCTAATATTTGCTCAAATTCATGTCCACTGAGTCACTTATCCAACCATCTCATCCTCTGTCGTCCCCTTCTTCTCCCGCCCTCGATCTTTCCCAGCATCAGGGTCTTTTCCAATGAGTCAGCTCTTCACATCAGGTGGCCAAAGTATTAGAGCTTCAGCATCAGTCCTTCCAATGAATATTCAGGGCTGATTTCCTTTAAGAATTGATAGGTTTGATCTCCTTGCTGCCCAAGGGACTCTCAAGGGTGTTCTCTAGCACAACAGTTCAAAAGCCATCAATTCTTTGGTGCTCAGCCTTCTTTATGGACCAACTCTCACATCCATACATGACTACTGGGAAAAAAAACATAGCTTTGACTATATAGACCTTTGTCGACAATGTGACGCCTCTGCTTTTTAACACACTAAGCTTGTCATAGCTTTCCTTTCAGGGAGCGTCTTTTAATTTTCTGGCTGCAGTCACTGCCCTCAGTGATTTTGGAGCCCGAGAAAAGAAAATCTGTCACTGTTTCCACTTTTTCCCCTTCTATTTGCCATGAAGTAAGTGATGGGACCGTATGCCATGATCTTGGTTTTGAATGCTGAGCTGTAAGCTAGCTTTTTCACTCTCTTCTTTCACCCTCATCAAGAAGCTCTTTAGCTCCTCTTCACTCTCTGCCATTAGAGTGGTTATCATCTGCATATTTGAGGTTGTTGATATCTCTCCTAGCACTTAAAAGATATGAACTAAATACCACAGGGCTTCCCCCATAGCTCAGCTGGTAAATCATCTGTCTGCAATGCAGGAGACCTGGGTTTGATTCTTGGGTTGGGAAGATCCTCTGGAGAAGGAAATGGCAACCCACTCCAGTATTCTTGCCTGGAGAATCCCATGGATAGGAGAGCCTGGCAGGCTACAATCCACAGGATCGCAAGAGTCAGACAGGACTTAGTGACTAAACCACCACCACCAAATGCCATAGGAGACTGGAAGACAGGACTCTCCAGATGAGGCAATCAAGAGAGGCTTCACTGAGAAGCTGGTGTTTATGCCAGGTTTTCACTGGAGCATGACTAAATTCAAACAGACTGGAGGGAAGGGGATATTTCAAACAAAATGGACTGTGCCTGGAAACAAACTCCAGCCAGCTGGAAAGTAAAGGTGTTTACAAAGTAAATCTGAGATGAATGGGGGAGAGGGCATGCTGAACCTGGACTGTCAAACTGAGGTTTTGATATTCTATTTGGTAAATCTTAAGGAGTCACAGAATATTCTGAACCATTCAGTCTTAAACCAGAGGAGTGAACTTGAAAAATTAATATAGTAATCAAGAGTAGAATGGAATCCAGGGATGTTTACTACAAAAATTAGCGGCTAAGAAAGTGGTCACTAGTATTGAGGATCTTGAAGAACAATAAAGAGACGCTGTAGATACGGAGCTCACGTCCTTACAGCCTTGGGAGTTAGAACAATGCCTTAAGAGGTCACCAGACTGCACTAGTGAAGGTGAACAGCAGCAGCTGGCATCAGTAAACAGAATGCAGAGAGGAACTACTGAAAAATCACATATCCAGGACTCAGCCCTTGGGAGCAAAGGTTTGTCAACATCTCCCCATCTTAAGTCAGGGGCAGCAAGGAAACCAGCCTCCTTGAAGAGGGCTCAGGGAGGAAGACCAGTGTCATCAGAGGGTTCACTTTCAATTAAGGGGAGCAAGTGGGAATAATGATGCCCAGATGTGGTAAGCAATGAAACAAGCATTTCTTGGGACAATGAAAAGACCAGTAGGGGGGAAGGCCATATGAGTGAGCTAGACAGGGTTAGGATGAAGTTTAGTGGCAAGTAAGTTAGAGGAAGAAATGACAGGCCATATGATTCCATAAAATACTCCTAAAAAATATAATAAAGTCACAGTTCAGTTCAGTCACTCAGTCGTGTCCGACTCTTTGTGAACCCATGGACTGTAGCATGCCGTTCCCCATCCATCACCAACTCCCGGAGCTTGCTAAAACTCATGTCCATCGAGTGAGTGATGCCATCCAACCATCTTATCCTCTGTCGTCCCCTTGTCCTCCCACCTTCAATCTTTCCTAGTATCAGGGTCTTTCCCAAGGAGTCAGTTCTTCACATCAGGTGGCCAAAGTATTGCAGTTTCAGCTTCAACATCAATACTTCCAATGAATATTCAGGACTGATTTCCTTCAGGATGGACTGGTTGGATCTTCTTGCAGTCCAAGGGACTCTCAAGAGTCTTCTCCAACACCACAGTGCCAAAGCATCGATTCTTTGGTGCTCAGCTTTCTTTATAGTCCAACTTTCACATCCATACATGAGTACTCGAAAACCCATAGCTTTGACTAGACAGACCTTTGTTGGCAAGGTAATGTCTCTGCTTTTTAATATGCTGTCTAGGTTGGTCATAGCTTTTCTTCCAAGGAGCAAACGTCTTTTAATTTCATGGCTGCAGTCACCATCTGCAGTGATTCTGGAGCTCAGAAAAATAAAGGCCAAAAAAATAAAGTCATAATCATAGCCCTAGCCCCAGGATGGTTAGCTGCTTCTGGCTGTGAGTATAGACAAAATGATTCCATCTAGTTCCTTGCACAGTAAAAGATCTTTGGTTGAATTTAGACTTTAAATGGTCCTAAGAACTGAATAAAGGGATCATGCACCTCCACACCCTAAGTAATTCCAATAAACACATTGACTATATAGAAAAGAAGAAAAGAAAGGCAATTAAGTACCCTTTTTTCTCATGATGACCAAAGTCATTAAAATCATACTATTTCCAAAACTAAAAGAAAAATAACAACAAGCAAACAAATAAAAACACTACTTTTAGATCAGGTTGTTTTGCGGCAGCCTGAAGTACATGGTTGGTCTGCTTTTAAAAAATGGAATTTTGTTCATAATGCATAAACCTTGCACTTTCAATCGTTTTCTGATAAATATTAGTCATTAGTGCTAAGAAACTTTATTCACCTTTCTTCTTTGTATTCAGAGAAGCTTAATATTTAATGCTGTAAAAGTAGAAACTTAATCAAATTCATTTGTATAAACCCTTGGGTAACTAAAACCTATTTTCACGGAAGACAATTTATGATGAAATATAGTAGCATTAAAGATTTTTTTTTAAGATTTCTTTTAAATGGGCACTTATAATCTAGGATATAAATTTAATATAAGGCTACATTTTGTACCTAAAGCTTATATAAGTAAAATCAAATGTAAAGTATTATCATTAATTAGTTATCATTAATTACAGTAATAGTGTAATAGTATTTTATATGAATAAAATATTGATTCTCAATCAATAAAATGATTCATTTAGCTTTGCTCACAGTACTTATTGTGACACACGTACAAAATACTGTAGACCTGTATTTTTAAAGAATTTCAAACATTGCAATAAAAAGCTTACTGACTAATTTTGGGAATGCCAGATTTACTTTATCAGTATACCTATTTTTCAAACATTAGTCAATGTTGTACTCCATTAGCTGTTACTCCATGGCTGCTACCTTTTGTTCTCAGCAGATCACAAAAGTGCAGGGCACAAAACTCCCTGCTTGCATTCACATTCTAGTTTTCATAAGTGAAAATCTAAGGATATTTAGTGAAGTGAAAGGGATTCTGAGTTTTCTGATTTTATAATTCTTTCAAACAGGTTCCTTTGGTGGTGAATGTTCTGGGCCCTTAAGTCTAGGAAAATGTCTCTGGCCCTCCCACAGAGAGTTCATGTATATAGGTATAGGCTTATAAACCACTTATTTTTAAAATTAGAAACACTTAAACAAAAACTGCAGAGTAACATAACACAAACCTTAATGAAACTACCATCCCAGTTTGTCCATTCTTAACACTGTGCCATATGTGCTTCAGATCTCTTGTTCATTAAGTTATAGACAGAATTCAGGCCCTCTACATAAAGCTATCAAGAAATTACTTAGAAGTAGAGAATTCTGTAAAAATACTTTTCAGATACATGAGGTTTTTAAGTTATTTATCAATGTTTTTTTTTTTCTTTTTTTTTCAAACTCTTGTGTGGAGGGTTGGCTTTCAATAGATTGCTGCAAGGAAGCTGCTCTGCTATGTATAAAACTCTGACCTAGAAGCAGGTTGTCGGCAAAAAGCATGGCACCTTCTGTTGCACCAGGCTGCCCACGAATGTGTAGTGTGAGACAGGTGAGGAAGGAGCTGCATTTCCGGCCGTGCCCTGTGCCTCAGGAGGACGGGTTCTCCGCCATCACAGGTTTTTAACTATACAGTGATCAAAAATTCTGTATTACATCAACATTTGGTGCTTACAGAGTTGGCTTGATGCCACAATATATGATCCACTTTGTAAACAGTCACTGTATGATTGAAAATATGGTTTATTTTCCAATTGCTGGGTTCAGGACTCTAATATGTCCATTAGATCAGGTCTGTTAACCGCTGTCAAGGTCTTCTACATTTTTATTAATTTTTCATTTTTAACTGTTTGATCCAGTGACTCTAAAAGTGTGATCCCCAGTCCAGCAGCATCAGTTTCCTGGGATTGTTGGCAAGGTAAATGCTCAGGTCACCCCAGATCTACTGAACCAGAAACCCAGTGGGGACAGGGAGTAAGGCAAAGCAATCTGTTTTAACCTACAAGTTATCCTGGTGTATGATACAGGAGAAAAAGTACTGGCTTGAACTACATACCTCTGAATAAAAATGATGTAGTATTTGCATATAAACTATATATGTCCTCCCATACATTTTAAATCATCTTTACATTATCTATAATACCTAATACAATGCAAATAATATGTAGACAGTTGTAAATACAATGTAAATGCTAAGTTTTGCTTTTTAGAACTCTCTTCAAATTTCCTTTCCCAAATATTTTCAAGTCACAATTGGTTGAATTTGAGGATGTGGAACTCATGGATACAGGCTAACTATATATTTATATGCATCAATTCTGACTGTGGATTTATCATTTTTTTCCTTGTAAATCTGTTTTTCTTTAGCTATTTAATAGCTATGTTATTTGGGAGTATATAATATCCAAATCAGTCTACTGTCCTGGCAAACTGTTTCTTTAACATGTAACAGGATAATCCTTTCTGTATACTAACTGTCCATCTTTGACCCATGACCCTCCAAAACCAAACCAAACTGTTATGTCCACAGGACTGTGAGTAAATCAGGCATGAACACTATCTTTCCTTTGAACCTCATTTTCTGAAAGACTTTGGGAAATACAGACTGGGCCCCAGGTTGGATATTGGGAGAAAACTGGCCAACTAAAGGCTTTGAGGAAAAGGTCATCAAAAAGACAAAAGTCCAAAAGTGAAATGAAACAAGAAAATTCAGATAGATTGTCCCATCATGAAACTTACAGAAAGGGCTAGTCAGAGAAAGAGAAGATGTTGTGAACTGAATTGTCCTGGCTCCATGCCCAAATGTCAAAATTCCTATGTTTAAGTCCTAATCTCCTAATACAAAATGTGATTATATTTGGAGATAAGGGCTTTAAAGAGGCAACCAAAGAAAAAAAGAAGCCATGTGGGTGATCCCTAATTCAGTTATGACTGGTGTCCTTATTGGAAGAGGAGATTGGGACGGAGGACATGAAGACACACAGGGAAGATGGCTATCTACACGCCAAGGAGAAGCCCTCAGAAGATGATCAACCCTGCTGACACCTTGATCTTGGACTTCTAGCCTCCAGAATCCTCAGAAAATAGACTTCTGTTGTTTAACCTACCAAGTCTATGGTACTTTGTAATGGCATCCTTAGAAAACGAATAAAGAAGATAAGCTCAGGATGGAAAACAAAGACTCCATACCAAAACGATAGCAGATATTGACCAAGGACAGGATACTGACCCTGAAAAATAACCTCTGGAACCTGGAAAAGTTATAAATGCTTTTTACAGAGTCTCTGAAACCACAAATAAACAGAACATCACAAAATGCTCCTCAAACATGTTCATTCAAAACATCTTAAATGTACTAATATCACTACTTTTCAACAAATATTTATTGAGCACCTACTGTGTGCCAGGCGCTGTTGGATTTGGGATTCTGCAGTAAACAAAAAGGTTAACATTCCAGCCTTCTCTAAAACATCCACTCTGGTGGCAAGTAACAACAGTGAACAACAGAGCTATTAAATACATGAATGATCATACAGTGTATTGGAAATGATAAATGCTATAGAGCAAACACAGTAAGGGGGATTAAGGGTTGTTTACAATTTAAATATAGCTCCAGGATAGGCTTCACTGAAGAGGAGAAATCTGAGCAAAGACTTAGAGGCATTACTGACCTTGGGTCTGGTACTATATTAAGCCATATACAGAGATTATCTAACTTATCCTCAAGATACTTAGAGTGGAAAAATATACTATACCTATTTTACAGGTAAAGAAACTCAAGCTTAGGAAAATATGGAATTATTGTCTGGAGGGACCAGGATTAACTGAGTAAACCAAATATCTAGTGAGTAACCAAACCCAACTCCAGACGTTCCTCAAGGGCAAACGAGGGAAACATGGAAGAAAATAAGTAAATATAGTAGGAATGCCAAGTGCAGAATGAGAGAGAAGTGTAAGAGATTACAGGAGAAAGAAGGTGTAGCAAAGCTAGGGCATCTTTTTCAAAGGGAAGAACCCTTAGAGAAGTGAAAGTGAATTTCAGGTACTGTGTTTAAATAGTGTTTTTAACACAACATATACTCAGCAAGTTAAAATGCAGATCAAAATACTCCTAAGATAGATCAAGAGACTGCTAAACAGTTAAAGAAAATAATTGTCAAAGATAATGGGCCAATTAAACAAACTATAGTATATAGTCATGTTAAGTAGATATTAAAATGTCTAAAAATAATTTTGATATGAGAAAATGAGGATATGCTATTGAGACGAAAACATATAAATACACTATCAACAGTTTTGCTTTAGCTCTGTATAAGTTTGTACATGTGGTATATGCATGGGTGTGCATCAGATACACAGACACAGGGAAAGACTAGAAGGGAAGCAGTTTTTATATTAGCATAGCAGGATAACAGATGATCATCTGCAAAGAACAGTGGTTTAAACAAAAGTTTTTTTTTTTCTTACACACTTAAAAGACATCTAGAGGCTGGCAGCCCTGAGTTGGTATGAAGATTTCATGAAGCTATCAACGACCCAGACTCCTAGTTTATCACTCTGCCATCCTTACAGTATGACCCTCATCCTCAAGTCCAGTGAGACTGAGAAGCACTATCCAACAGATATCTATTCTAGTCAGCAACATGGAAGAAAAGTGTGAAGAGGAAGGGTACCCTCCTGCTTAAGATCATTTCTCATCAAGACCACATAACATTTCTACCCATAACACAGCCAGCCATCTACAGCACAGCACGATACATCAACTTTACTTGGGTGGCAGAAGTCCAATCTAACTGTTGTTGTTGCTCTTTTTCCGAAGAAAAACAGGGGCAAGAAAGCACCTAGTAGTTCCTGTCATAGACTTTTCTATATTCTCTAAAGTTCATAGAAACCATGGCTAATATTTATAATTTTGAAAGTTTTCAAAGGTTTTTGAACTTGGATACTCAAGTTGTTAAGTGATACCAAAACATAAGCAATCTGTAAAGAAAGGGCTTAAAGAGAAAAAACTAAATTATTGACAGGCTAATGTCTACTCATCATAAATATTAAGGAACTATATACTACCTTAGATACCAAATCCAGGCATGTTTAATGTGTTTTCTGTCTATAAGCATACTACAAAAATAATTATTCCCAGAAAGGCCTATTAGGTTATAAAATATACTTTTAAAAGAGTTGCAAAATTACATACTTTAGGATGAAGTTCTTTAGCACTTTTAGGACATTTGGAAACAGCTGGTGGTGGTTTAGTCTCTAAGTCATGTCCAACTCTTGCAACCCCATGGACTGTAGCCCGCCAGGCTCCTCTGTCCATAGGATTTTCCAGGCAAGAGTACTGGCAAGAGTACCAGTATTCTTGCCTGGAAAGCTCAGTCAGTAAAGAATCTGCCCTGAGTGCAGGAGACTCGGGTTTGATACCTAGGTTGGGAAGAGTCCCCTGCAGAAGGGAATGGCTACCCACTCCAGTATTCTTGGAAACATTTAGATAAATTCTGAACACAAGACAATGGGATCAAGATTAATGTATTAATAAAATTCCCAAAATAAGAGCAAATTTAAGACAGCATAAGATTTTAACAGTACATGACTTAGAAAATAAGTCACACTTTGCATAGCAGCATATTTTGCTAAATTGATAAAGCTAGTACAATGGTAAAACAAAAAGATTAAAAACAAAAAGAATCAAAATCACTGTCTACATGGTATTTGTAGTATGATCTACAGTATACAGTACAATGGAAATAATTACAGAATAACAAAGAATAATTAGCAAAAAAAAACCCTCTACCCAGTTGAGAAAAAAAATATTTCCCAACAACAAACGATGCATTTACTGTTATTAAATATTTGAAGAGGACCAGAAGTATATTGTTTACCCTCACCAACCACAGACCCAATATAATGCTTAAAATTTATAATCTAGGGTGAGAAGTTGATGAATTAATTTAATATCAGCTCAGGATGTTACAACTACTATATTAAATACACATATCAATTATAAGATGCAACTTGATTTCAAATAATAAAATATGAAAAAAAAACTCTTAAATTTAAGGAAATATACTATCAGTATTTTGCATCTAACCAAGTAAGTTGCATTTCTTTCAACATCTAACAGGTGATAGTTGCTGGTATTATTTATTTATTCATTTCAAACTAAAATCAAAAATTATCAATGTCAGGCATTCTCCCAAGCCCTGAGGATACAGGTATAAACAAGACAAATCCCTGGCTTGTGGAGCTTACATTTTACTGTGGAGACAATTAACAAATAAAGTACAACTGCAGGCAGCAATAAGTGCTACAAGGAAAAATAAAACTGAAGAAGAAAATAATCAAGCATGAGGAGAAGGAAGGGGTATTTTGAATTTGGGCAAGGCAAATCTCTCCAGGGAAATAACGCTTAGGTAAAGTTTCAACTGAAAGGAGCTTGGGTGCCACATTAATACCCAAGGGAAGGACAGTCCAGACAGAGGAGTCCACAAGTACAAACACCCTGAGGCATACATGCTTAAACAGTAAGGAGAGGGACTGGAAGGAGAGGGGAGGGAAGACAGAGGCGATGAGTCAGAAGGGCAGCTGGTGGCCAGACCAAGCAAGGCCCCATGAGCCACGCTATGGTGTTCAGGTATAATCAGGGTGCAAGCAGAAGCCACTGGGCAAGTTTACAGTAGAGCAGTGACGCGACAGGACACAATAGAAGTATCCTTCTGGTCACTAAGAAGAAAAGGGACCACAGACAGACAAGGGCACAAGCAGAGAAACCAACAAGTGGCAGACAGGCAACTGAGAGCGGCAGTGGCAAAGACAAGGAGGTGGCAGAGAAGGGCAGGCAGAGCTGGAGGACAGGCTAGAACTGCCAGCACTCACTGGACTGGATATGGGATGACCGTGAAAGCGGAGAGTCAAGCATGCCACCAGTGTGTCAGCCCAAGCAACCGGATAAACACTGATGCCATTTATGACGATCAACAAGACACTGGAAGAAATCAAGAGTTCAGTTTTGGACACATGAAGTTGAGATGCCTAACAGGTATTCAAGAGGACATACTGATTACACAGCTGGATATACAGGTCTGGAGCTCAGGGAGGAGGCTGAGGCAAAAATTAAAATTGGGTATCATCACTATATAGATAATAATTAATTAGACAGCACTTGATACCATCAAACTAGATGAAATAACTAGGAATAAGTGTAGATAAAGAGAAGGCCAACTGAGTCCTGTAGGAGCTCAACATTGAGAGTTTGGTAAGAGAAAGTGAATCCAGTAAGAGACTGAAAAAGAATCAGCACTGCTGTAGGAAGAAAATGCAATATAATGGACACCCAGTGAGAATTTATCTTAAGAAAGACAAGGACAATTAAAACCACATCAAATGCCACTGACAGCATTGAAAAAGATGCGACTAGCTCAAGTGGTGACCTTGAAAATAGCTTTATTTCTTTTGACTATGAAAGCCTGATGTGCTGCAGTTCATGGGGTTGCAAAGAGTCTGACACGACTTGGTGACTGAACACCACCACCACAACCACAATAGAAACTAATCTGAGCAAATTTAAACAAAATCTTTTATGTATTTTATGGTGTTCATTAGGCAGACACAAAAGTCTCTCCTGCAGCTGAGGCAGAAATGGAGAAAGAAGGCCATCCCATGGCTTCCAAATTTCAACATGCTCTACACTTCCAGCTGTGCATAAAGACCAACTGCAGTTTCTGTGACTCCTACAGTGGGGGCATGTCTAACATCACTGGCTTCGTCCAGGACCTGATCAAGCAAGAATGTGTTGGACAAATCCTAACGGTAACAAATGCCTGCTGGCATACTGACTATTGTTCCAAGAGCTGTTCTAAGGACGGTGCATATATTATCCCAGTAATGACAACCACCAGTTAAGGTAATATATAGATGAGATGCATAAGTGCTAAATAACTCATTTCACAGCTGATTAAGTGGCAAAGCTGAGATTTTCAGAATCTTGTATGAAAACTGACCCAAGACAATTTGGCCATGCACAATATGAAGCTCTTTTTGACTGTTACTACCAATAGTTAGAACTGAAAGGTTTGGATTTTTGTCTCTGGACATCACAAGTAGGTATGAAAGCAAGCCTTAGAATAAATTGTGACCCACTTATAACATCAAGTAGCTATAAGAGATACAAAAGCAAGCAAACAAAATAAGTTCTTTAAGCCTGTTTATGAGTTCAATGAGGTCCCAGGTTTCTAAATTTATAGGATCATAGATCACACATGCCATGCAGCAATCTAGACAAAGGATTTTGTTATCCTTACACAAGCAGTAAGCAACTACATCTGATTATCTGCGGTCCAAGTTAGGGATTCATGCTTCCATCTCTCCTGAAAGCCACCCTGATTCCTATGCCATGATATGGCATGGGCAGGATGTATGTCTAAGAATATTGCAGCCAATCCATGAATCTTGAATACCATTAAATATGTAGGAAATAAACTAATTCTAAAATCTATTATGCTAACTAACAAGCTAAGAATTTCACCAATAAAAATACAATTCGGGCACTTGTTACTGAAATGCAAGTTCGTGTGCCCAGCGCACAAAGAGAGCAAACAATACCAAAATATCAAGAGTTTGGAACAGAGAAACGTTTATTGAGGGCCCTGCAGGGAGACGGTGGCTCATGCCTGAAAAACTCCAAACTCTCCGAAAGCTTTCAGCAAACCCATTTTCTACAAAAACGGAGGCAGAGGCGTGGTCAGTTGTTGCAAAATTCTCATTGTCAAAGCCTTTGTTCTTGAGGTCAGGTCATGGTCAGGAAAGGATGTTCCTGTAAATCTCTACCAGTTCAGTCCAATTGGGTCACTCAGTCATATCTACTCTTTATGACCCCATGGACTGCAGCACGCCAGGCTCTCCTGTCCTTCACCAACTACCGAAGCTTGCTCAAACTCATGTCCATTGTCGGTGATGCCATCCAACCAACTAATCCACTGTTGTCCCCTTCTCCTCCTGCCCTTAATCTTTACCAGCATCACAGCCTTTTCCAATGAGTCAGTTCTCATCACGTGGCCAAAGTATTGGAGTTTCAGTTTCAACATCAGTCCTTCCAATGAGTATTCAGGACTGATTTCCTTCAGGATGGACTGGTTTGATCTCCTCGCAGTTCAAGGGACTCTCAAGAGTCTTCTCCAACATCACAGTTCAAAAGCATCAATTCCTCAGCACTCAGCTTTCTTTATAGTCTAACTCACACATGACTGCTGGAAAAACCATAGCTTTGATTAGATGGACTTTGTTGGCCAAGTAATGTGTCTGCTTTTTAATATGCTGTCTAGGTTGGTCATAGCTTCTCTTCCATGGAGCAAGCATCTTCTAACTTGATGGCTACAGTCACCATCTGCAGTGATTTTAGAGCCCCCACAAATGAAGTTTCTCACTGTTTCAACTCTTTGCCCATCTATTTGCCATGAAGTGATAAGACCAGATGCCATGATCTTAGTTTTCTGAATGTTGAGTTTTAAGCCAACCTTTTTCAATCCCCTCTTTCACTTTCAAAAGGCCTTTAGCTCTTCTTCACTTTCTGCCATAGGGGTGGTGTCATCTGTGTATCTGAAGTTATTGGTATTTCTCCCTGCAATCTTGATCCCAGCTTTGGCTTCATCCAGCCCAGCATTTTGCATGATGTACTCTGACTGTAAGTTAAATAAGCAGGGTGACAATATACAGCCTTGATGTACTCCTTTCCTGATTTGGAACCAGTCTATTGTTTCATGTCAAGTTCTAACTGTTGCTTCTTGACTTGTATACAGACTTCTCAGGAGGCAGGTAGGGTGGCTTGGTATTCCCATCTCTTGAAGAATTTTCCAGAGTTTGTTGTGCTGCACACAGTCAAAGACTTTGGCATAATCAATAAAGCAAAAATAGATGTTTTCCTGCAACTCTCTTGCATTTTCTATGATCCAACGCATGTTGGCAATTTGATCTCTGGTTCCTCTGCCTTTTCTAGATCCAGCTTGAACATCTGGAAGTTCTCAGTTCACATACTGTTGAAGCCTGGCTTGGAGAATTTTGAGCATTACTTTGCTAGAGTGTAAGATGAGTGCAATTGTGTGGTAGTTTGAACATTCTTTGGCATTGCCTTTCTTTGGGATTGGAATGAAAACTGACCTTTTCCAGTCCTGTGGCCACTGCTGACTTTTCCAAATCTGCTAGCATATTGAGTGTAGCACTTTCACAGCATCATCTTTTAGGATTTGAAATAGCTCAACTGGAATTCCATCACCTCCACTAGCATTGCTCGTGCTGATGCTTCTTAGGGCCCACTTGACTTTGCATTCCAGGATGTCTGGCTCTAGGTCAGTGATCACACTATCATGATTATCTGGCTGATTTGTTGTTTTGTCAGCATCTTCATCTAAAGTAGACATGGTAAACATTGCTTATTTTTTAATGTATCTGAGAACAGTTAGAACTGGAAATGGAACAACAGACTGGTTCCAAATAGGACAAGGAGTACGTCAAGGCTATATATTGTCACCCTGCTTATTTAACTTCTATGCAGAGTACAACATGAGAAAGGCTGGGCTGGAAGAAACAAGCTGGAATCAAGATTGCCGGGAGAAATATCAATAACCTCAGATATGCAGATGACACCACCCTTATGGCAGAAAGTGAAGAGGAACTCAAAAGCCTCTTGATGAAAGTGAAAGTAGAGAGTGAAAAAGTTGGCTTAAAGCTCAACATTCAGAAAACGCAGATCATGGCATCCGGTCCCATCACTTCATGGGAAATAGATGGGGAAACAGTGGAAACGGTGTCAGAGTTTATTTTTTGGGGCTCCAAAATCACTGCAGATGGTGTCTGCAGCCATGAAGTTAAAAGACGCTTACTCCTTGGAAGGAAAGTTATGACCAACCTAGATAGCATATTGAAAAGCAGAGACATTACTTTGCCAACAAAGGTCTGTCTAGTCAAGGCTATGGTTTTTCCAGTGGTCATGTATGGATGTGAGAGTTGGACTGTGAAGAAGGCTGAGCGCCGAAGAATCGATGCTTTTGAAATGTGGTATTGGAGAAGACTCTTGAGAGTCCTTTGGACTGCAAGGAGATCCAACCAGTCCATTCTGAAGGAGATCAGCCCTGGGATTTCTTTGGAAGGAATGATGCTAAAGCTGAAACTCCAGTACTTTGGCCACCTCATGCGAAGAGCTGACTCATTGGAAAAGACTCTGATGCTGGGAGGGATTGGGGGCAAGAGGAGAAGGGGACAACAGAGCATGAGATGGCTGGATGGCATCACTGACTCGATGGATGTGAGTCTGAGTGAGCTATGGGAGTTTGTGATGGACAGGGCGGCCTGGCATGCTGCGATTCATGGGGTTGCAAAGAGTCGGACACGACTGAACTGAACTGACCCCTCATAATGGAATTGTTCTACTCCTTCAGCTGTGGCTTCACTAAAACATGTGTGTCTGGATGAAGAGTCACACACTGTGAAGAATGCTGCATCCTAAACCTCACACCACAGAGGGAATAAAAGGAAGCTGAAATTGGCCAACTGGGGAAAAAAAAAAAACAGAAAACCAAAAAGCACCTGCCGGCCTATACAGTAAAAGAAAAATCCTTCTGCCAAGTCTACAAGAAGACATTTTTTCATTTGATCCAAGCAGATAACTTTACATCCCAAATATAGAAACTTAAGCATCACTGCCTACCCCCAACCCCCTCAAAAAACAAAACAAAAAAATTAATTCAGCCAATTGCTGAAATACTTGAATAACTGGTAGCACAACCACAACCAAAGATCTATCAGGTGCCCTAAGCACAACAACAAGGACACTAAAAGCAGAGTTCTCATTAGGTGTTTTGGGGGAATAAAAGAGAACAAACAGCAAAAGTGTCCCCCAGGAATAAGGAATACAAACAGCTAAAGGGCGTGAATAATAGACAAAACTGTATCTAAAGTCTGCAGCAGGAGGTCCTATCAACAGTGAGCATGAGATGGAACAACAGGGTTGTCAGCCCCATACTCTCATCACTGTGCCATTTTAGTGCTGTTTCTATTTTAATACTTAAAAGAGGGAAGATGCAAGCTCGGGTCAGAGTGCAAGCACAGGGGTCCAGAGCCGATGGGAGTCTAGCTAAGGTGGGAATGACCCCCTACACACAGCCCTGAGCCTCTGGTCAGCTGACAGGAGACGAAGCAGTCAAACGGAACTCAAGGCACCAGGCTTTCCTTTCCCCATCCTAGCCCATCTGCCTTCATATGCAGGGCACAAGAAGCCCCTTATTAATCCTCGGTTAACAGAGCCTGTGTCTAACTAGCAGGGACTAGTTTCCCTGGAATCATCACTTGCTTATTTCTCGGATAACAGGGAAGGGGGGAAAGAGGCTTGAAGATCAACTGTACTACTAAATATGTGACCTTGGGCAGGTTACTCCACCTCTTAGTCATCTTTATGTGTAAACTGTTTCATTATACACTCTTCAGGACTGTGGTAAAGACTGAATGGAATCATGAATGCATGTGAAATACCCAGTATATCAGACAGTCAGGAAACAGTCTCTAAAATAAACACTGCCATCGCTGTTACCGGCTCCCTATCCACATGTGGTGGTGGCAGGCTAGACAACTTACCTTGATACAACCAACTCTCCCACATCCCCTGACCCTTGATTTACAAATGTCCAACTTACAAAAGGCAGGAGATAAAAGGCAGGGACTTCCCTGGTGGTCCAGTGGCTAAGACTCCACACTCCCCAAGGCAAGGGGCCCGGGTTCAATCCCTAGTCAGAGAACTAGATTCCACATGCTACAACTAAGAGTTTGCATGTGACAACTGAGACTCTGTACAGCAAAGCAAATAAATAAATATATTTACAAAGTAGCTTACTAAAAAATATACCTTCTGTCCCTCCTCTGTCTCTCTGTTGTCATCAGAGAAGAAAACTCCAGTCTTTTCATAGAAGGAAGAGAAAAAAGTGAAAAGTAAGGCTCCATCCAGACCTTACTCTGTGGTGGAAGGAAGTGTTGGCCTTTGAAACCCAGCGGCCCCTGGCCCAGAGTAGCTCCTCTAATGCTCCCCGAGTGTTTTCATTTAGGTTTGAAACCATAAAGCCCCAGCAATTTCCTCAGAAAAACACAAATTCCTGAATTCAGTTTATGGTTATGCTCATATTATGCCTCATCTATACACTTATGAGAAGTTGTTCAGTTAAACTGCTCTCCTCACAGGGTACCTGAGGGAGAACCAAAGCCAAAATGCTGGAATGCAGAGCAGGCTGAGTGCAGCAGAAAAGGGCAGTGTGGGAAGTGAGGGTAACCTAGGGTGCTGCAAGTCTGGTAGAAGCACAGAAAACCACAACCAGCCAAGTTAAAAATGCCTCCACAAGGTAGCTGCCAGGGATCTGGGGCAGAGAGGTCTTCTTCTTTTCACTCCTACGACTTGGTTTCTTCCTTCTCTCAAGAATTAGAAGGCATTCTTCTATCATTAGTACCACAGTGAAGCTTTAGTAACAGGTTACAGGGGATTTCTCTGAGACAGCTAAGAATCTTAACTTCATTTAACTTTTTTTCATGGAAGTAAATTGAGTTCTAAGTTCCACAGAACTCACTCACATGACTCCCTGACAACAGAACCTACAGTCTGTCTTAATTTATTTCATTAAGCTGGGCTTCCCATGTGGCACTAGTGATAAAGAATCCACTTGTCAATGCAGGAGATGGAAGAGACACGGTTCAATCTCTGGATTGGGAAGATCCCCAGGAGAAGGAAATGGCAACCCACTTCAGTATTCTTGCCTGGAAAATTCCATGGACAAAGGAGTCTGGCAGGTTACAGTCTATGGGCCACCAAGAGTTGGACATGACTGAGTGAGCACACACACATATTTCACTAAACTAATAGATGAGCAAATGTAGGGAAGAATGAATACATGAAGGGAAAGCCTTCATGACAAGCCAGCATGAGGAGCAGTTTGACCAATCTCTTTCTCTTCCTGATCTCAGTCTGGTATTCTTCTAAGTATGTATCATTATCTGACCTTATAATACATATTTGTCAGTTGATTGTCTGCCTTCTCTACTATAGCATAAACTCTTATGAGGGTACACACTGCTTTTTGGTTTGCTAAAGTCCCCACCTAAAATGAAGTCTGGCAACTGCAGATGCTCAGTAAACACTTGCTGAATGAGTGGATGGCTGATCTGAAAAGGCAATGTCTTCATAAGACACTGTAAGATTGAACACTAGGCCTCGAGGAGCAGCACTCTGGGCCCCTCGCTCACTCAGTCTCCACTTCTTGTTTCACACAAGTACCTGACTGCTATATGGTGTGACCGCTTCCTTTTAAATAATGTTCCACTGACCACTTGGAAGCACTGCAGAACCCCTGTCATGATATGAGTGATTGTCCTTGGCACCAAATCTCCCCCAGACTTTTTTTTTTTTTTTTTAGAAAAATAGCAAGCCTTCAAAAAGAGATTCCACCTGCACCAAAAGTAGACAATTCCACGTATATAATAGATCTCTCTGGTTTTTTGTTTTTTTTCTTTTCCAGCGTCATAAACCCCCTATCTTCTCTCTTTGAAAAGACTTCCGAAGCCAAATCCCATAAACGGAACTGTAAGATCTTTCCATTACTTTTTTCTGTAGAAAAAAGCTACTGATACCTAGAAAAATGAGGGAGGCGACACCTATTTCACATGGAGTGTCTGAAATCACTGCTAACCATCTCCTTCTGATATTAGAGAAGTCTCTTCTATCCAAATAACGGCACAGTATCATTTATTTCTAATTAGTTATTGTCTTTTTGGTTTCAAAAAGGCCATGACAATTAAACCAATGCAAAAGTCTGGTCAAATCTATATTTCCAGACCAATGTATTCATTGCTTATACTGACTGCTATGAAGTAGTAAATCATTTCCCCACTTGAAGACTCTCACATGAAGCACATGGTAATTCTCAAAATAAATCAGGCTACCAATAGTCAAAGCCCAGCTTCTTCATAAACCATATTTATAAGCCTGGCACTAATGACTTCCTTATATTCAGTCACCCAGCTTCCTCATGTAGATAAGTGGGTAAAATAAAATAAGCTTCATTTTATAACCTTGTCTCATTATAAAAATTCAAAGATGGAAAGAGGAATTTAGTAAGTAATCAATTACTAATACTCAAAAAGTTACATCATTTGGTAGAAAACATTCAAGGCCTAGAAAGAGATCTGTAATTCTTCTTCAGTTGGAGATAAGAATTAGGAAATAAACTGTTTTTTAAAAAATAATTAACTCTAATAACTGAGTCTAAGATATTTCTTTAAAACAATATATAATTAATATTTTTCATAATCTGAATGAATAAGGTATTCTTGTGGGTTTTTAAACTATTTTATGAGTTCTATGTAATTCAGTCCTAGTCAAATTAGCTCTATTCCTAGAAAATTAAATGCAAGACAGGAGGAGTAAGAAGTGGCTTTGGAAAATAAACACTTCACTCAAAATATACATAAATTGATATACCATGTCTACAATCTCCAAAATAAGTACACTTCTCCTCAATGTTATTCCTGAAAAAAAAAAATTACATGACAGGGAATTTTGTTTCCAACATGATTAGCTGCATTGCACTGAAAGCCTGGAAGAGCAGAGGTCTACTGAAGAAAATATGTGGCTACACTTTTCTGGAAGAATGAAATCCAAAGTAAACTGCATAGGCAATGTATCGCTCAGAAGGGGACATGCAGACACTCTTCTTAACAGAAGGCAAGACAGACGATAACAGCATTGCTAACAGTGGACACTGCAAGGCAGAAGTCAAACCAGATGTCTCAGACTAGCTGCAACCAAGCCAAGGAGCAGTGCATGGAGATTTCAGGGGAGTTCAAACTTGTGTCTTTAACTCTAATCTCATCTGAGATGTTGCCCAAAGTTGGCAGAGAGATACTTCTATACCTGTAACTCTAGAAAGAAGACCATATTCTAGCTACTGCTTCTGCTTGGATCTTGCCAGGTGAGACCGTGGTAAAGAATCTGCCTGCCAATGCAGGAAACTCAAGAGACACAGGTTCGATCACTGGGTCAGGAAGATCCCCTGGAGGAAGAAATGGCAACCCACTCCAGTATTATTGCCTGGAGAATTCCATGGACAGAAGAGCCTGCAGTCCATGGGGTCGCAAAGAGTCGAAAGCGACCAAGCACGAGCACAAGCCATACCTTACATACCTTACAGACAGTGTTTTAACTATCCGTAATTTACAGAGTAAGCTTATAAATATTTACCTTCTATGCTCTTTAAAAACAAGGCAACTGAGGCTTAAATAACTTAAATGTCATTCCTGAGGTCACTTAATAAAACCTAAACTTAAATTTCTGTCG
This sequence comes from Bos taurus, assembly GCF_002263795.3. Taxonomy (NCBI): domain Eukaryota; kingdom Metazoa; phylum Chordata; class Mammalia; order Artiodactyla; family Bovidae; genus Bos; species Bos taurus. The sequence continues at coordinate 40,394,917 of NC_037348.1, forward strand.
TTTGACTCCAGGGCCAACAAACTTTCCACCAAATCAACATCTCAGGTTTCCAAGATCTTTATCTCACCCAATTATATGTTAAGTCCGTAATCAGACAGGTTACATTTTCCACATTCACTAAAAAAACAGACTAGCCTGATTTCAAGCCTACACGAAACAGGCCCTCCCTTTATTTTTTAATATAGTGATAATACACTAAGCAAGCCAAATTAAACTCATTTTTCAGCCAGAATAAATTATAAAAGTTGTCCAAATAAACTATAACTGGTACCACCCAAACCAACTATAACTTTTACTGAGTGATAGCTGTGGGGGGAAAATGGCGGCAGGGAAGAGAGTTCTCAGTTTGATTGGTGCCACTTCTCAGGCAATGAGTTGTTTTTAGCTTGTTTTCCTCTACTAAGATGGGCCGTGACTCACAATCCTGGCACACCATTTCTAGAAGTTTTTATACCATACACAATTTCTATCCTACCTGTTCACCAAGAGTTTTCTTCTTTGGCAGCTTCATAGAGCAAAATCAACTTTGGCTTTGATAAAGACAGCAACATCTTACTAGCTGGATTAAGCTGCCGCTCTCCATTGAGAATCCGAAGACCAGTCACTCAGGTTCAAGGGTTTCCTTTCACTGACCTCTCAAGTGGGAAGACACACATAATGAGTAAATTTGGCAGAAAAGCGTTCCTTTAGGAGTTAAAATTCAAAAGTATTTTATTTCCAACTCTGGATATGTAGTATCTTTTCAATATTGTTCTTTTTGTGTTTTAATCCATAAAGTGAGCATAAATTTCTACTCATACCTTCTTACGGTAGAATAAGGTAAAAACAAGATCTCAGACAGGAAAGTATTTTGAAAACAAAGGAATCAAAAACAAAGTGTTCTTAACTGAATGCTTCATCTGTATGAAGAAAATACACCACTCCCCTAGAGAGCTGAAAACAAGCCACCTTAGTTTTCAGTTCAATTGTTACCGGTTGTCCATTTGGGAACCATAACAGAAGCTGTTATTCTTCCGTTCTCACATGATAATGTACATACAACTTACTTTCCATTGTACTAATTTTCTCTGTCCAACTTTTTAATTTTGTTTTATTTTTAATTCACTGATCCCATATGCCACACTCCATGGTGCTTACTGGAATACCCATGAAAAAAAGGATAATGGGGAGAGACAGTCATTAAACAGTTTACATTTACTAATGCAATAGCTGCCATGAAGGAAAAGGTATGTAGTACTATGGGCAAGTAGAAGAGTCATGCTTGACCAAGTCTAAGAGGATGGGGAAGGTTTCCATAAGGAAAAAATATTTAAACATACGAATTCTTTTTTTCAGTTTTTGCTTGCAAGTATAAGATCCATAGTTTCTATTCATTAGTGTTCTAGAAATGCTCTTGCTTTTCTCTCTTCCAATCCTAACTTGATACTATTGAAATAAATTTCATTTTTTTTAAATTTTCGATTCACATTTTGCCTCTTTCTCTAAATTTCTCACTCTATTTCCTTTAAAACGAACAAACGAACAAAAAAAGAACATAAAGACTTTAGGTTACAGGAATGAGGAGCTTTTAGAACTAACTGTTCAAAGCTGTGTGCTGTGCTGTGCTGTGCTTAGTCCCACAGTCTGTCCGACTCTTTGTGACCCCATGAACTGTAGCTCCCCAGGCTCCTCTGTCCATCGGGATTCTCCAGGCAAAAAGACTAGAGTGGGTTGCCGTGCCCTCCTCCAGGGGATCTTCCCAACCAAGGGATCATACCCAGTTCTGCTACATTGCAGGCTATTCTTTACCATCTGAGCCACCAAGAAAGCCCATGAATACAGGAGTGGGTAACCCCATCGCTTCTCCAGGGGATCTTCCTGAACCAGGGATCGAACCAGGGTCTCATGCATTGCGGGCAGATTCTTTACCACCTGAGCTACCAGGGAAGCCCACTGAAAACTAAATAAGCTTAAGACTATTCCTATCTGCTCTGGTCGCAAAGTGACTTCTTACAACTGAGAGAAAAAGAAGAAATATAAATACGTTAATATACAGTGAAACATCAAGCAAAATATACGACAAAGAAAATCTGACCAGCATTCTCTTGTTCTTTGTTTTCAAGGCTCCTTGGAGCATTCTACATTCTTATTCTTCATATTCGGATAAGATGTCCATTACCCTAGAGAACTATATCCTCAAATGTACTTTTTCCCCAACAAAAATCAGTAAAGCATACAGAGTTTTTCACAGACTCTAAGGTAAAATCATATAATCTCAAAACCCAGAAAAGAACAGCAGTTTTAGCTATTTCTAGGAAACAGAGGGGATGCAAGAACAGCCAAAATAATTTTAAGGTAATCCTAAAATGGTATAATACTGTTTTGAAACTTTAAAAGTTTGCTTTTAAAATACAGATGTATGGTATTAAGTTAAAGCAATGACTCTAACTCTAAAGCAAAATACTAGAGAGAATATGTATTTCATTAATTAAAAAGCAGAACTAGGGCTTCCCTGGTGGTGAGACAAGGCAGGAGACATAGGTTCCATCCCTGGTCCCAGAGATCCCACATGCCTGAGGGCAACTGGGCCCCGTCCCACAACCACTGCACCCACGCTGCAGAGCCCGCTGGCTGCGACTACTGAAGTCCACGCATCTGGGGTCTGTGCTCCACAAGAGAAGCCACCGCACGCGAAGCCCACACACCAGAGCTACAGAGTAGCCTGCGAGAGCAACAGTGAAGACCCAGGGACACCATACGTAGATAAACAAATCTTTAAAAACAATACAAAACTAAATCATATTATTTGGGACATTTTTGTCACTACTAGGCAATGACTAGATGTGAATTCAACTGGTCACATATTAATATTCCTGCCATTGTAACTCAGTCAGAAAACATCCCTGTAACTCTACAGAAGGAACCAAAGAAAACACGTATGGGAAGTTCCACTCTACACTCAATGAGTAGAGCTTGCATTTAAAAGTCCCTAAGGGTTCCTGAATATGGCATCTCAGTTGTTCTTGTTCTGTCATTTAGTCACGTCCCACTCTGCAACCCCACGGACTGCAACACGCCAGGCTTCCTGTCCTTCACCAGCTCCCAGAGTTTGCTCAAACTCATGTCCAATGAGTCGGTGATGCCATCCAACCATCTCATCCTGTCACCCCTTCTCCTCCTGCTCTTCATCTTTTCCAGCATCAGGGTCTTTTCCAATGAGTCAGATCTTCGCATCAGGTGGCCAAAATAATGGATCTGCAGCATAAATCCTTCCAATGAATATCCAGGGTTGATTTCCTTTAGGATTCACGGGTTTGATCTCCCTGCTGACAAGGGACTCTCAAAAGTCTTCTCCAGCACCACAACTCAAAAGCATCAATTCTTAACTCTTGGCCTTCTTTAAGGCCCACCTCTCATATTCGTACATGATTACTGGAAAAATCACAGCTTTGACTATTAATATGCTGTCTAGGTTCGTAAAAGTAGAAACAGTGGCAGATTTTATTTTCTTGGGCTCCAAACTCACTGCGGACAGTGACTAGAGCCATGAAATTAAAAGACGCCTGCTCCTTAGAAGAAAAGCTATGACAATTTACCTACCAATTAATCCAATTCTCTTTTTTCAAATGTAGACTCTGATCTTAAAAAGACACATTCTATCTGACTTTGAAGTATATCCACAGTACACCTTATAGCCCAAAGTTCAGAGTTCAATGCTTATTCTTCCCCATAGATTCTCAGTACTGACAGCATGAAGAAAAGAAAAAATTAAGCATAGCTACTTTTTCTCTAACAATGTCACTTCTTCTTATCAACAATTATTGTTACTTTTGCATTTCAAAGGCTCAGAACACACATTTAGAATGTCCCCTATCACACAGGCAAGCCAAAAGGAGTAGGGTTATGAGTATGGGTGTATAGATAAGTTGAGTGACAGTTTGGCACCCAAAACGAATCATTTTGAAGATGACTCTGCTGCTGCTGCTGCTAAGTCGCTTCAGTTGTATCCGACTCTGTGCGACCCAATAGATGGCAGCCCACTAGGCTCCTCTGTCCCTGGGATTCTCCAGGCAAGAATACTGGAGTAGGCTGCCATTTCCTTCTCCAATGCATTAAAGTGAAAAGTGAAAGTGAAATTGCTCAGTCATGCCCGACTCTTAGAGACCCCATGGACTGCAGCCTACCAGGCTCCTCCGTCCATGGGATTTTCCAGGCAAGAGTACTGGAGTGGGTTGCCGTTGCCTTCTCTGGAAGATGACTCTAAAAAGGTGCAATTTAGTTAATATCCCAAGAGCCAAGGATTAAGGTATTACTAAGGACAAGGGAAATAAAGGAAACAGAGGAGAGTTAGCCCATGTGAATAAACAGCACAGATCTATTGGATTTCTCTCTCTGAAACCTGTTTGCAGGTAGATGCTCTTGAATTCTCTCTAGGTTTGATCTTTAAGTCACACACTCAAATTAGTTCATCAGGTTTTCCTCAAATAGCTGCATCTTTATTGAACTGGATATTGAGGTAGACTTTTCAGATCTTCAACTATTTTCTGTATTTTCCTGGGGCATAAGTCACATGTGCAAGCAACATCTAATTTTTAAAAATATACAAAAAACTGCTACCAATGTATATTTATGATAGTATCAATCAGTCAGGAAGTACTCAGTGATCATATGAAATTAATACACAAAATGCAAGGGAGGTATAGATGCCAAAAAATGTCACGCTCAAGATAATGCACACTGAAGATAATGTAAACATTATGAGGGTAAAGGACTGTGCTTGTCTTATTCCCTTTGTCATTATCTCTAGCCTCCAGCACAACAGAACAGGCACTGAATAAACATGTGTTGAGTAAATAAGTCTTAAAAAATGCTGCAAACAAGGAAATTAAAATGGGCATGATTGTTTCACTCATCTCTGTGTCTTTCATTTGCCGTATCTCTCTGCTGCTTTCTGGTAAGGGCAGGAAATCTCAAATCCCAGTCACCTGGCTTACTCTTCAGATTACTTATTACAACAAACCTTCTATTAATCCTGTGTTTGACTGAGCAGAATAATCCATTAACTCCCATATGTCTGGGATACAATAATAATTATTGGCTTGCTGCTGCCAAGTCGCTTCAGTCATGTCCAACTCTGTGCAACCCCATAGACAGTGGCCCACCAGGCTCCCCCATCCCTGGGATTCTCCAGGCAAGAACACTGGAGTGGGTTGCCATTTCCTTCTCCAGTGCATGAGAGGGAAAAGTGAAAGTGAAGTCGCTCAGTCGTGTCCGACTCTTCGCGACTCCATGGTCTGCAGCCTACCAGGCTCCTCCATCCATGGGATTTTCCAGGCAAGAGTACTAGAGTGGGGTGCCATTGCCTTCTCTAATTATTGGTTTGCTAGACCTTAAATTACTTTTTAAGCAACAAAGGTTACCTTATGCTTTGAATGTATTTAATTTTCTTTGAGTCCACAACTTTATATTACCCCAAACTAAAATGGGAGAAGGCAACGGCACTCCACTCCAGTACTCTCGCCTGGAAAAACCCATGGACGGAGGAGCCTGGTAGGCTGCAGTCCATGGGGTCGCTAAGAGTCAGACACGGCTGAGCGACTTCACTTTCACTTTTCCCTTTCATGCACTGGAGAAGGAAATGGCAACCCACTCCAGTGTTCTTGCCTGGAGAATCCCAGGGACGGGGGAGCCTGGAGGGCTGCCGTCTATGGGGTCGCACAGAGTCGGACACGACTGAAGTGACTTAGAAGTAGCAGCAGCAGCAAACTAAAATGAACAAAAAGTACCATTATTCAACCATGTTGAATGATAATGTAAATTATACGTTAGTCAATGTGAAAATTCACATGGTAAGATAAAGTAATGGACAGCAAATAAGACATGGAAATTTAGAAAGTATACTGGTATTATTTCAGACCAAAAAAAAAGAAAATGGACTAGCCTTGATATAGCAACTATGTCACTTAGGGGTCTAGCATCTCTCTCCAACATTTTCTTACTGAGACAACAGACAGTACATCTGGGTGCTTCCCAGGTGGCACGGTGGTAAAGAGCCCGCCTGCCAATGCGGGAGACACAAGAGAGGCAGGTTCAATCCCTGAGTCACGAAGATCCCCTGCAGTAGGAAAAGGAAACCCACTTCAGTATTCTTGCCTGAAAAATTCCATGGACAAAGAGGCCCAGCGGGCCTCTGAGCACACCCGCGAGAGCATGCGTGCACGTGGCAATGGCGTCGTAAGAGGTCTAGCATATCTCTCCCCATCGGTTTCTTACTGAAATAGCAGACCATACAAGGATTTTACAAACAATGCAGTCAAGTAGCTAATTTCTTAGTCAGCTATGTACCAGCACCATATAACACTTTGGCACTTATGTACATGAGAAAAAATTCTCATTTAATTTATCATTATCAAAAGCTTTCCCTATGTCTTCTCTAGCATGCTTCATTGAGGCATATTACAAAGATACAGGAGAAACTTATGCATTCTAGATGCTTATGTCTACTTGCAAAGATGAATCTGTTAGAGAAAGGATAAAACACAATGGCAGCACAAAGAGAGGTACAATTCTCTACATGCCTAGGGAAAAAACAGATGATGTATGCTAGCACGGGGATGGGGCAACTGGGAAAGAGATCATTGGAAAGGGCATTTAAGAGTTGAGGCCTACAGGCTGGACTAAATTAAGAAAGGACATAGGAAAAGAATGTGGTAGAGGAAAGGCATTAATAAATACCATTGGGGAGAGAAGTTAGAAACAGTGAGAAAAATACTGTAGCAGACTTGAGCTTCAGAGTTTGTTTCAAGGCTTATGTACCCAGTGAAGCCCGGCTCATAGCAGACTCTCAACTCTAACAGCCTTCACTTCTTCTCCATCTGACACTGGATTCCTACATACCTACCCTAAAAGTTGTCCTGAGAACCACTATACATTTAAAATCTTAGAAGCCAATCTGGCCACAATCTTCCACATTTCTGGATCTCTAAAACTTCCATTCCCACTATATCATTATTCAATAGGAATCTTATTTTCACAGTCTGCAAACTCCCCTTTTCCTACTGGAGGAGGAAGAAAATAATAAAGCAAACAAATATAAACTCAGAACTTTGAATACGCTATAACAAAAATAGAATGTAACCAGAAGAGAGTTATAGGGAGACCAATTCTCACAGTTTGGTCAGAGGAAAACGTTCTGAGGAGTGACATTTAAGATGAGACATGAAGGAAGAGAAGAAGCTGACTCTGGGAAGGACACAGAACAGGATGTTCTAGCCAGAGGGAACAGTACATACAAAGGTTTCTAAATGAGAAAGATCATGGCTTCATCTAGGTACAGAAAGGCAGCCAGTGTGACTGGAACACAGTGGTCAAAGGGTGGAACAGACAGAAAAGGAGGTCAGAAAAGGTGACAGGGACCATGTGACACAGACTGTAAGCTGTGATACGGAGTTTGGAACTTAAGATAATTTGAAGCAGGAGGATAAGATGGTCAAATTTGTTGGTAAAAGATGACCATGACTGTGGCATGCAGAAGTGGTGTTAGATGCAGGATGGGCATACAAGGAAGTTTTTGACACTCCAGCTAGTATAAAACCTGGCATATGATGAATGTCCCAAAAACTGATGACAGAATTAACAAATAAATGAGCCAACAACTTTGAAGCAGGGAAGTGGTAGTCACGAATTAATTTTAGAATGATTAGTCCAGCACTGTGTTTTAGACTACAGAGAACCTGTGCTGGGACTGTGTTAGTCATACACCCTGAATATCTGGAATTTTACAGAATATTTTGCAGTTGACCATGCCTTCTGAAAATTCAGTCAAGCTTTATATGATTTCCAAAATCAATGGAACAGAACAGGGGTCTTATTTATCCAGAAAGGATTAAATCATTCCGTGTAAACCATTCCTCAAGTTTAATAGAAGTCTTATTTATTTTGTGTCTGGCCAACTGTGTGTGTGTATAATATAATGTGTTTAGAGATGCTAATGACTGATGGGCAATCAAGAAAAACTCAAGTTGAAATTATTAAGGGCTGGGACAAGAAGCAGTTTGCAATCACCATAGGAACTGCTTGAACTGAGTGCCCTGTAGCCATTCTGGCCAGAAGCATCCCTCAAAGGGCACCACCGCTTGGCACAGTTTAGTCCTTTCTGATGCAAGAGCTATCACTTCTGAAATCAGGCTCGGTTGTGTTAAAAAAGAATGTCAATAAAATTAAGCTCAAACTATTTGACTGATTAAAAGGTAAAATAAATAGGAAAAGAAGTATGTCAAGGCTGTATATTGTCACCCTGTTTATTTAACTTCTATGCAGAGTACATCATGAGAAATGCTAGGCTGGAAGAAGCACAAGCTGGAAAATTGCCGGGAGAAATATCAATAACCTCAGATATGCAGATGACACCACCCTTATGGCAGAAAGTGAAGAACTACAGAGCCTCTTGATGAAAGTGAAAGAGGAGAGTGAAAAAGTTGGCTTAAAACTCAACATTCAGAAAACGAAGATCATGGCATCTAGTCCCATCACTTCATGGGAAATAGATGGGGAAACAGTGGAAACGGTGGCTGATTTTAGTTTTGGGGGCTCCAAAATCACTGCAGATGATGATTGCAGCCATGAAATTAAAAGATGTTTACTCCTTGGAAGAAAAGTTATGACCAACCTAGACAGCATATTAAAAACCAGAGATATTACTTTGTCAACAAAGGTTCGTCTAGTCAAGGCTATGGTTTTTCCAGTAGTCACGTATGGATTGTGAGAGTTGGACTATAAAGAAAGCTTAGAGCCAAAGAACTGATGCTTTTGAACTATGGTGTTGGAGAAGATCCTTGAGAGTCCCTTGGACTGCAAGGAGATCCAACCAGTCCATCCTGAAGGAAATCAGTCCTGAATATTCATTGGAAGGACTGAGGCTGAAGCTGAAACTCCAATACTCTGGCCACCTGATGCGAAGAGCTGACTCATTTGAAAAGACCCTGATGCTGGGAAAGATTGAGGGCAGGAGGAGAAGGGGACGACAGAGGATGAGATGGTTGGATGGCATCACCGACTCAATAGACATGGGTTTCGGTGAACTCCAGGAGTTACTGATGGACAGGGAGGCCTGGTGTGCTGCAGTTCATGGGGTTGCAAAGAGCCAGACACAACTGAGCGACTGAACTGAACTGAACTGAAGAACAATAAAAACTATGGTGGCCCTTATTCTGTAAAACAAGTCTATCAGAAATATTAATACATGCAGGTGCACTTTGAGAGATCTAGCTCTGAATCTGATCTTCACTGCATTTTTTTCCTTTTGTTTTTTCATGGAATCATAGAAGAGGGGGAAAAGGAGATGAAACATCATCAGTTCTTAGTACAATTTTTTTCCTCAGAAGTAATAAAGAAAAAGACATTTTCTTGGAGTACAGTTGAGCTTTTCAAAAGTGTGCATCATTTTTAAAAGTAAAACAGATAGCTTACTTAGCACATAGATTCACATTCTCTTGTTTTGCAAAGGTTTTCATGGAACAATGAAACTCAGCATAGTAATACCAATTTATTATTTCTAGTTCCTATGGAAACATGCACTCAACTTATGGAAGCTAATTGATATGGACACAAGTGCAAAGCAAATACATTAACAAAGAATCATATAATTTATTACTCTTGTAAAATGAGTTGAGATATCAGATAAAATAGCCAAAAAGGACCCACAAGTCACCCACAAGCTCTCCAAAGTTATTAGCCATCAGTACCAATATGAAAACAAAAGCAAAAACATAATCCTACATTTCAGAATCCCACATTTGGAATTTGCCATGTGCAAATAAACATCACACATAGAAGGATTAAGGCCAAACTCAAAGGAAGGAAGAAAGGAAAGAAAGAAGGAAATATCTAAAAAGGAATGTGCGTGCATGCTCAGTCGTGTCTAACTCTTTGCAACCCCACCTACTATAGCTCGCCAAGCTCCTCTATCCATGGCATTTTCCAGCAAGAATACTGGAGTGGGTTCCCATTTCCTTCTCCAGGGGATCTTCCTGACCCAGGGATCTAACCTGTGTCTCCTACATTGCCTGCATTATTTACCATGGAGTCACCTGGAAGCCCCTAAAAAGGAATACGAATCTCTTAAATAAGGTCACATAAATAAGAGTACATACTTTTATTATAAATCTGTTAGTTATTCAGGACTTGTAACCTCAAGACAGAGAATTAGATAAAAGCACAAATATGTTAAAATCAATCAGCAAATATTTGTTGGTGTTCTACTATGTGCTAAGCAATATGCTAAGATCTGTAAGGGAACAAAACTAAATTTTAATTCATTTTGACAAGAATTTACTGTGCACTTCTGTTGCGCCATGTACTAAGATAATCATCAGAGGATACACAATAGATAAGATACCAAGATACCACTCCAGCAAAACAAGACATTGTTTTCAATATAATTTATGGGCAACACATGCTACTAAACAGGCATTATTGGCTAAGATGAAAAAATGGGCCAAATAAACTGTACAGATATGTGTGCCAAGAGCTTTCATAAGAGAGACAATTTAATAAGCTTAGTCGATCAGAGAAGTTTCACAAAGGAGATGACAACTGACTTGGGCTTGAAAAAAATGAAGAGAAATTGAAAAGTGAATGCAGTTAACAAAGGTGATAGGGCAGGAATTTACAACTCTGGTTTGGGTCCTGATAAGACCTGAGTTTAATTTTGAGGGAACTGGAAACAATGATGGGAAGGTAGGCTGAGGCTGATAGAAAAATACCTTTTACTGGCTAAGGGGTCTTACTTTGAAGTGATGACAATACTTTGAAACTAGAGAGAGGTAACGGATGCCAAAACCAAGTATTATGTGAATTTTATATTGTGTTAATGTTGATGATGACAAAAATTATTATCATTAATTACAAAAACACTGGAAACATCTAAACACCCAACCCCTTAGAGACTGCTGCTGCTGCCGCTAAGTCACTTCAGTCGTGTCTGACTCTGTGCAACCCCATAGACGGTAGCCCACCAGGCTCCCCCATCCCTGGGATTCTCCAGGCAAGAACATTGGAGTGGGTTGCCATTGCCTTCTCCATTGTGTGAAAGTGAAAAGTGAAAGTGAAGTCACTCAGTCGCGTCCGACTTGCAGGACCCCATGGACTGCAGCCTACCAGGCTCCTCCATCCATGGGATTTTATAGGCAAGAGTACTGGAGTGGCTTGCCATTGCCTTCAGACTAGATGTTGAAAATCCATATGATAATGTTGGAAAGTCCATATGATTAAAAAAACTATATGGGCTTCCCAGGTGGCGCTCTCTATCTAACAGAATTCAATGTAATTCATGGTGTCCCTCCTTTTCTTTTGGCCTGATACCTGTTTTTCTTTGAAGGTATTACCAACCAAGAGGGCTCTTCTTCTCAAAATATGAAGCTCATCATTGTTGCTCACTCCATTTCCTCACTCTTAACTTTCTTTGAATATGAGGAACTCCTGTCATTACAGTCATCAACAGTGAAATATTTTAACTTTTCATTATTTCCAAGGTGAAACAAAAAAAAGGCAATCAGGTAAAACCCTTTAGATTTCCTCCATATTTCATAAAATCCATTAAACAACTGCCCAGATTATATTTCACAGTAAGATGAGCAAAAAGCACACCTCCTCTTCAGCTGCAGCCCCTTTCCTCGTGCATTCATTGCTGCCAAAATCAGAACCTACAGTTCGGGAGCTGTACACAGTTGCATCTTGTTTTGAGTTTTTGTTTGCAAACTGTCAGTAAGATCCGAATAAATTGCATGATATGCAGTCCAATATGTATATTCTTGAGTACATCTCAATGTATCCACCAAAAAATATTCATAGCTGCAGGTGTACAAAAAAAAAAGGCAGAATTATGGCTTGATTTGCCTTGATAAGCATGGCAATTTTCTGTACACTTTTCATAAAGTGCTAATCAATTTCAGCTCAAAATAGATTGAAACACCCAACAGATTGCTGCCATAGTCCACAAATGTTTGTCTTTCATAGACTGTGGCAATAATTGAATTCTGAAGAGGAAAACTGCATCTGAACTATATACCTTATTAAAAAATCCCTTTCATTTGCCTTAATATTCCCTGAAGAAATGATAAAAATTATTTTGAAATCAGTTACATTGGAAATTCCCAATTTTTCTTATTACATCTAAGTCATTGCTTTCCACATAGTAATATCTGTTGTTTAAATATGGTTATAGATGGATTATATTTAGAATTCAGTGTAGTGATGATGTTTAAGAATCAGATATCACATCCATATTACTTAATATTCCTCTAAAATATAATTACAGACATCACATACAACTTGGAATTGAATCATCACAGACTTCTGCAATATATTACTCTTTGTCTATATCTTTAACCAGTAAATGAAGTGTAATTTTTAAAAAAATGTTTTGTCAATATTCTAGTCCTTCCATTAAGGTTATTTCACAAACACTTCAAGGTGCTAATATTCATATTAATGCACCTTTTCGAGTAGCAGTACTCCTGCCATATGATTCACTCATCTGCCCAGGATGTTTTGCCAAACACAAGTGCCAGAACTTTGCTGAGGACTGTCGCACTCCTACAAGGGAGCCTCTGCTCAAAACTGAGCATATACTTTCCCTTCCGTTAAGTGTGAGAAACAATCGGTAATGACATTTAGATCTGAGTACGGTATGCTCTCCGTGCAAAGTAAGAAATTATATGAGAATAGATAACATTTCGAATTTTCACACCTTCCTCTTCAAAGCTACGAAAGTGATAATATAATTTGGGGGGAATAAAAGCTACAAAATTTGGCTTTAGAAAAAAAAAAAAAGAGTACATAAAAGTTGTGACTTTAAGCAACTTCTGTGATTACCATCTGCCAAAAAATGTTGCCAGAATCACAGGAAACAAAGTATAGTTGACTCAGGCTCTGCAGTCAGAAAGCCCAAGTTCTCATGTTGATTCTGTCCTTAAATAGGTGACCTTGAACAAGTGATTTGTCCTCACCATGTCTCAGCTTCCTCATCTATAAAAGAAGAGAGAGTATGTAGCTCAGGGTGTAGTGAGATCATTAACATATGCAAAATTCTAAGGGCTAAATGAGATAATACATGCAAAGTGCTTAGCAAAGCAAGGTCCAGTCAATCCTTAATAAATGTTAGCTACTCTTATCAGCATCATCGGTATCATCATTTCAAAGAGTCATGAACACTCTTACCTGACTTATTTGCCAAATGTTTGTTTCTAGGTCTGAGTCCTTATGTATAACATAAATTAACCTATTTTCCAAAAGAGATGATAACAATCAAAGCAGTACGCATGAGACAGTAAAGCTCTTGGTCCAAATTACCATCTACTAATCGTGGTAAAATAAGGTTGAATAAGGTACATAAAATATAGGAAACACACTTAGAAAGTGTGATCTTCACTCTTCTGCACAAACAGAAAACTGTCATCTTTTGCTTATCCCAGACCTAATATAACAGTAGTTTTATTCACTGATGGGCTCCCCTGGGCTTACTGATGAAGAATTCACCTGCCAATGCAGGAAATGTGGGTTCGATCCCTGAATCAGAAAGATCTTCTGGAGAAGGAAATGGTAACCCAGTCCAGTATTCTTGCCTGGGAAATCCGCCAGGGGCGGAGGAGCCTGGCGGGCTACAGTTGATGGTGTCGCAGAGAGTAGGACATGACTTAGCTTCTAAATAATACCAATATTCACCGATAAACTGTTCCCATGATGTTTTTATTCTCACTCATCAGTCTCAGGAATTTAGCTATTCAGTCACCTCTATTTAGCTATTAGATTTTCAGGAGCCGCTGAGGGAAAAAGTTTACACATTCTGACATTGAAAATTTGATTCTGACACTGTTTCAGGTGAGGAAATTCAAACAAAGAAACAAAAACACACTATTCAGGAAAAACCTTTAAAATATACTTAAAATGTAACCACAAAAATACATTTCAAATCTTCTTAAATAATTACTATAACCATAAGGAAAACATCCGACTGACCTGACTCAAAAAATACTGTCTCCACACCAAGTATCTTCCTTTTATTTCCTTCCTTTTGGAATATTTCTATTTGATAGCTGCCTTGGAGCAAATCAATATACCAAAGCAATCAAAACGAAAACACAATCAAGTAAATTTAGGCTATGAAAAACAATATATGTATTTAGATGTTGTTTTCCAGAGATAACAAAGAGTCATTTGCTAGTTCCCCTTAGCATTTTATTAGATTTTCTGTATTTGTGTTTTTCTTCAAAATGTCAAAGCATCAGCACAAATGACTACATGACTTAAATTATCACTTGTTCACGTTTTCAAAAATAATTTACATACAAGTTAAAATGAAGGCAAAATATTGCTTCACAAGTAAATTTGATGTTGCTTATACTATTTTTCTCTTATAATTAGAGGCATTTCCTCAAGGACAAGCTTTTGAAACTTTAGCTATGTATTAAGTTAAAATTAGATTTTATAAGAGGTTACTGATTTAGAAAAACAGCCTTCATTGCTGTACTGAATATTTTGAGGATAGCAAAGCAGATCATGACATTTTCAAAAATATTTTGTACATAATACATAACCAATATGCATTTGTGAATTGATGTAAGTAATATCCTTCCCGTACAAGAGACTTTTAAATGTTTGTTTTTAAAAGTGCCTGAACATATCATACAAAATGGCTGTTAGCCACTTTTTAATCAGTAATACACACATGTAAGGGAGAACCTTATGTATAACCCAGAAATATGCAAGAAAAACCAGTGTAGAGAATGTAGTAAAGAATATGTTCTTATTAAATAATTTCATATTAACTTTATTCCTATCTTTATAAAATATGTATAGTTTTTAATTTATAATATATGCATTTATTAATATAGCTATGTAGAATATGTGATTCAATTTGTTTTCACCAATGGTGTGTTGTTCAAGAGAGTCTGAAGACCACACAAAGTGGAAGCTCTTCATTCTCCAATTGAATTCGTGAAGTTATTTTACATATTATTAAGATTTACTTGCTACAGGTTTAATAGTTTCATCATATATATTTCATTGCTTGGTAATATATACAATAAAAGCTTCATGTATCTTGCACAGACTAACTGCTTTGTCACACACATTTCAGCTTCAAGTTATAGCTGATGTTCATGGAGAGGAAAAATAAAAAACAATCCTGAATATGATATGTATATTGTCCTTATAGCTGTAAAGATTTTTATTCTGATAGAAGTAATGCAAATATGTTAGGCAAACCTCTGAACTTTCTGAAATCTAAGTTTTCACGTGTATAACACAGAGATAATGCTTCACAGATTTTTTTTTTTTTTTTGCAGGGGAAGGTTCACAAAGCCAGGGTGATAGGATGAATTATCATTATTAATTTCCAGGAGTCATATGCAAAATAGAAAGTAACAAGTGCTTGCAATACTGTGGAAAAACTGGAACCTTGACACATTGCTGGTGAAAATGTAAAATGCTGCAGTCACTGTGGAAAACTGTTAGGCAGCTCTTCATAAAGTTAAACACAGAATTACCTTATGACCCAGAATTCCACTCCTAGGCATATACCCAAAAGAACAGTAACTCAGATACCTGTACATCCATGCTCACAGCAGTATTACTTACAACAGCCACAAGGGAGAAACAACCCAAGTGTCCATGGACAAGTGTATAACCAAACTGTGGCATATATATATATATATATTATAATGGGGTATCATGCAACTATAAACTGGAATGAAGTTCTGATAATATGGGACAACCTAGATAAGCCTTTAAAACATATATGCTAAGTGAAATAAACCAGACACTCAAGAACATCTTATGCTTCCACTTTTATGAAATACCTAGAATAGGTAAATTCACAGAGACCAAAAATTAGAAATAGGGAGGCGGGAACAGAGAGTTACTGCTTAATTAATGAGTGGAGATTCTGTTTAGGGTGATGAAAAAGTTCTGGAATTAGTGGTACATTCAACATCATGAATGTACTTAATAACACTAAATTCTACACTTGAAAATGATTTAAGTGGTAAATTTATGTTCATTTTACCACAATAAAGCACTTAATAAATATAAAATTGCATTATTACATCCTCTCCAGTATAATTCTTCCTATGCTATTCTCCTCCTCTTTTAGTGAAAATTACTAAAACAGTTGTCTTCACTCACAGCCTCAATTTCTTCTTTTTTTGTTTAGCCTCCACTTCTGATCTATCTCCGCAACTCCTTTCAGTTTGGCCTGGGCCCCACAGGACTCCTAAAACGTCTTCACAAAGAACTCCGTCCAGAACCATCACCCCCTGCCAAATTCTTCCCTGACATGCCCACTGACCTGGCCTCATTCGAAAAACACCTTGCTCCTGGGTATCATCAAATGATATACTAGGTTTTCCTCCTTGCTCTCTGACCCACTCCTGACAATTCAGCCATTTGTTTGTTTCGGGGGTTTTCATTATTGCTGTTGTTGTTTGTTTGGTTAGGTTTGGTTCTGGGCTGTTCATCCTTCATTAATTTTTTAATTTTGTCCTCTAGTTCCACATTTTAGACTTCTCTAGTCCAATCCATGGACTCTCACTAGGCTTATTTCTCCCCTTCACGACCACGGTGAAATGCACGTGGTTTCCCAAAACTTCCCCTTCCTTTTATGTCCTTACCACGGTGAACTGTTCCATCACTCAGTACTCCAAGACATTATGCCATTTTTGCTTTTCCCTCCCCACCCTGCCATACAGCACACCCACACACACACAAGCACACAAAATCACATGCAGTGTTCTTAACTCTTGTGGAAGCCAGCTTTTGAATAGCTCTGGAATTCATTCACTCTTTTCTATGCCCATGCCCACCACCAGTGTCAGTTACTACCCCATGGTACTGTACTTAATAAGGGACGGCAGTGCCTCTTGTTCCATTCTGATCTCTTCTCATCAATGCAGCCAGACTTAAGTTTCTCAAGTAAATACATCTCTTTTTATATTCTTCTCCTCTATGAAAATCTTGTGTGGTTCCTCAATGTCATGAGAATCATGTAAAAGGTGACATATATCTTCACTACATAACTTCTAAGGTGTCTCTTCTATCCCCACCACGAAACTTAATGTTTCAAGCAAAGTAAACTCCTCCCAGTTAGGATGCCAGGTTCCCTAAGACCTGCAGGCAGACCACTGAAACTGGACTTGGGAGAGTGAAAAGGAACAATCCAAATAGGACTCCAGGACTAAAAGACTATCCCAGGAAAACAGGAAGATGCTTTCTCAGCCCACAAGGCCTCTGCCCTTACTGTGCACTCCAATTTCTCCTCCAACCATTTCACCTAATTAACTTCCAGTTCTCACTGAACTGAACTATTGCTTCTTCCATAAAGTTTCCCCTGAAGCCCCAGAACAGAAACTCTGGAATCCCAAAACTTCCTACCTTTTCCCACTTCACTCTTTATTTACTCCTTTCATAATCTTCATGGTACTTTACTGTAATTTTCTGTTTATTTGTAAACTCTCCCTCTACTCCACTGCAATTGACTTTACACTCCTTGAGGACCAGACTTACTAACACTGTATATCTGAGTCCAGCTTAGTCTCTGGCATTATAATAAACACTCAATAAATATTTGAATAAATTCATGTTTCAAAATTATGAATTGATAACTATAAAACCAAGGAATCTCTTTTAAATACATATTTGGACATAGTGATTTCAGTACTTTAGTCAGCTTTAAATTATTCTACAAATAATAATTTACTATATCTATTGTATACTTCTATTTGATTTGTAATCATGTAGCGTATCATAATCCTGTTAGGGGCTCAAAGACCAATCCTAGGCATTTATTCTGTAGAAACAATTAGGATTAAAAATAAATAAGCTTTGGTATAAAATTGTATGTTCTATATAGTTTCTCTGCTTTTATTATGGTAATATACATAATATAAAATTTATCATCCCATTTTTAAGATGGTACCATTAACTATTTTACTGTACAGATCAGTAGGGTTAGGTATATTCAACTGCCTAAACTTTTTCATCATGCATATCTAAAACTCTGTATCCATTACACAATTCTCTATTTCCCATTTCTCCAGCCTCTGGAAACCAATGAACTTAACAAATCTCAATATCTCATATAATGCAGTATTTATTTTTCTGTGACTCACATATTTAAACCTAGCATAACAGTTCATTCATTTTATAATACATGTCATAATTTCAACTTACACTTGAATAATATATTACTGTATGTATATTTCATGTTTTATTTATTCATTAATCCATTAATGGACACTTGTGTTGCTTCCACCTCTTGGCTATTGTGAGAAACACTATTATGAACATGGTCACCAGTTTCTTTTAATAGCAGGAAATAAATATTACAATCATTAAAACCAAAGATGGAAAGGCTTACATAAAAGAGAAGTATTTTATTTATTTATTTTTTTTTTTTGCTTGCTTTTACTTTTTTTTTTTTTTAAATTTTATTTTATTTTTAAACTTTACATAATTGTATTAGTTTTGCCAAACATCAAAATGAATCCACCACAGGTATACATGTGTTCCCCATCCTGAACCCTCCTCCCTCCTCCCTCCCCATACCATCCCTCTGGGTCGTCCCAGTGCACTAGCCCCAAGCATCCAGTATCGTGCATCGAACCTGGACTGGCAACTCGTTTCTTACATGATATTTTACATGTTACAATGTCATTCTCCCAAATCTTCCCACCCTCTCCCTCTCCCATAGAGTCCATAAGACTGTTCTATACATCAGTGTCTCTTTTGCTGTCTCGTACACAGGGTTATTGTTACCATCTTTCTAAATTCCATATATATGCGTTAGAATACTGTATTTATGTTTTTCCTTCTGGCTTACTTCACTCTGTATAATAGGCTCCAGTTTCATCCACCTCATTAGAACTGATTCAAATGTATTCTTTTTAATGGCTGAGTAATACTCCATTGTGTATATGTACCACAGCTTTCTTATCCATTCATCTGCTGATGGACATCTAGGTTGCTTCCATGTCTTGGCTATTATAAACAGTGCTGCGATGAACATTGGGGTACACGTGTCTCTTTCCCTTCTGGTTTCCTCAGTGTGTATGCCCAGCAGTGGGGTTGCTGGATCATAAGGCAGTTCTATTTCCATTTTTTTAAGGAATCTCCACACTGTTCTCCATAGTGGCTGTACTAGTTTGCATTCCCACCAACAGTGTAAGAGGGTTCCCTTTTCTCCACACCCTCTCCAGCATTTATTATTTGTAGACTTTTGGATTGCAGCCATTCTGACTGGTGTGAAATGGTACCTCATAGTGGTTTTGATTTGCATTTCAAAAGAGAAGTATTTTAAAGTGTGTATATTTATTGCTTTTTTCCAGATATTATCTTTAGATAAAATTTTATTTTTGTGACTTACACTTTCACTAACAGACATATGTTTACACGATCCAAACATAATGTCTGTTCTAAAAATGAATATTCATTCACTTTAATGACAAAGTAGCTCTTTTTTGTTACATTTAGAAGGAACTTACTTTGGGGAAAACACTTGTTTTCTGATTTGGTAGTATATTCAATTGACATATCATAGAATACTTTATTTCATGCATGAATATGTAACAAACTACTGGCCTTTGGGGCTGCATCTGAGATTTGCACAGTTCAGAGAAACCAAGACTGGGAACAAAGATAAGCAGAATTAAATAGATTGAGAACACAATTCACAATAATGAAACTTCTGCAATCTGTCTTTACTCACTGCTCTCAGATGCATCATTGTCAGCATCTGACCCCGTTAGGTGGCTGATAAGAGGATTTTGAAGGCCAGCAGATTTTATTTTTAACCTCTCCATATGGTTGACCTTCTAGTTCCAATGTGAGCATCATCTGCAGAGATGATCATCAAATGGCAACTTCTACCCTAAAATGTTTTGGGTAATTTGGTCAACTCAAAAGTGATGCTCAGTTAAAGAACAATATGTGATCTTCTTTGTACTTTAAAGTCTGTACACAAATACATTGTAAAAGGTCTCTCTGCCACAAATACATTTTTTAAGTTTTGCAGGGCTATAGACAAAAATAATTTACTGACATTAGGATTAAAAGTAGTTTTTCAAACTATATGCAACATTCTGCTTGTATAATGTATAAAAGTGTAGCAGTAGCTTTTGCTGGTAAGATTTTTCAATCAGCAAAGTTCTTTTTTAATATGAAGCAATATATCAAGTTTAAAATAACTAAAAAACAAGGTAATAAGGTTTTATAAAAAATTTTCAAATGCGTACCAATGTATTAATATTTCAAGTCTAATATTAGCAATATCAATGAACAACACATTAGGCTATAACATTTTTCAAAATTAAAAGAGATAATAATTTTATTGCAATTCATGGTCCACAGTTTTATACCCTCTTGAACTCTGAAGATACAGATGGCAAATATGGTTTTCCATATATGAAAGTTTTGCATATAAGAATAATATAACATTCTTAAGGCCAAAGGGCACATTAAAAGATGATCAATATTGCTAATTTGCTAGAGAAAGGCACATCAAAACTACAAAGAGAGATCACCTCATACCAGTCAGAATGGCTATCACCAAAAACTGTAAAAATAATGAACACTGAATAGGGTGTGGAGAAAAAGGAACCCTTCTACACTGTTGGTGGGAATGTAAATTGGTAGAGCCACTATGGAGAACAGTGTGATGCTCCTTAAAAAACTAAAAATAGAGTTACCACATGACCCGGCAATCCCACTCTAGGACATATATTTGGAGAAAACTATAATTCAAAAAGATCCATGCACCCAAATGTTCATTAAAGCTCTATTTACAATAGCCAAGACACAGAAGCAACCTAAATATACATGGACAGATGAATGGATAAAGAAGGTGTAGTATATTTATACATTGGAATATTACTCAGCCATAAAAAAGAATCCAAAACTGCCATTTGCAGCCATATGGATGGACCTAGAGATTATCATACTAAGTCAAGTAAGCCAAATAAAGAAAGAAAAATATCACGTGCTATCACTTATATATGAAATCTAAAAATATATATAGAGAAATGAACTTAAACACAAAATAGGAGTAAACTCACAGACATAGAACACAAACTTATGGTGTAAGTTTGTTTTCTTACAAAGGAGAAAGAGAGGGGGGTTCAATTAGAAGTTTGGTATTAACATATACAGACTACTATATATCAAACGGGCTTCCTTAGCAGCTCAGCTGATAAAGATCCACCTGCAATGCAGGAGACCCTCGTTCAATTACTGGATCAGGAAGATCCAGTGGGTAAGGGAGAGGCTACCCACTCCAGTATTCTTAGGCTTCCCTGGTGGTTCAGATGGTAAAGAATCCACCTGCAATGCTGAAGACCTGGGTTCAATCCCTGGGTTGCGAAGATCCCCTGGAGAAGTGAACATCCCCTGGAGAAGGGAACGCCTACCCGTAACCAAACAAGGATCTACAACACAGCATAGAGAACCATACCCAATATTTTTCAGTAACCTATAAGGGAAAATAATCTGAAAAAGAACAGATATATATATATATATGTATACATAACTGAATCACTGTGCCATACAACTAACGTATAGTTATTAACCAACTATATTTCAATAAAAACATAAAATTATTCATCCATCCATTTATTCAACAAACATAGACATCCATTATGTGCCAAATACACATTCAAAGAAACATGTAACAACAACAAAAAAAAAAACAGAAGAGACGAAATTCTCAACACATCAAGGACTTTAGTCAGGTGGTAAAGACAAAAGTTAGGATATTATTAGAGCATGTAAGCGGTTCACTGAGAGAGGAAGGGAAGGAAGGAGACTGGGAGTACAGAATAGAACAAGCACAGAATTCTTTCCTGAGAAGTGAACAAAGAGCATTCTACAAAGACTAGTACATAATTCACTGGTAAATTCACCAGGGGTTGAGCCCAGAGTTTGGTGGGTAAAGCGACAAGTCTCTCGGCAGAAGAAACAAGAGAAGACAGACACAAAATCCAGTCAAAATGCTTAAAACATGTTTTTTTGTAGGCTCTATTCATCATTGCTGAGACAATAAAATGTAGAATTTATCTGAGATGAGATTTCAATGGGTACTATTAATCAAAAAAGCAAAACAGTATAATACTTTTAACACTCATGGTCTCCTACTCATCCCCAGGGACCTCATATTTTTGAATTCAGTTGGCTCTTCTTTCCTTTTCTTTATAAATTCACATTTGCTCAACACTTGGGAACAACATCATATACCAATTATAGGACCAAAGAGTGACTAGATATTTATTCAAGACAGTTTGTAGAAATAATTATAACTTAAAAAACTGTTTCAGTACTTACTGTTAGTCGCTCAGTCATGTCCGACTCAGTGAGACTCCATGGACTGTAGCCCGCCAGAGTCCTCTGTCCATGGAATTCTCCAGGCAAGAATACTGGAGTGGGTTGTTATTTCCTTCTCCAGGGTATCTTCCCAACCCAGGGATAGAACCCAGATCTCCCGCGTTGCAAGCAGAGTCTTTACCATCTGAGCCACCAGGGAAGACTTAAAAATATGTCTCCTTTCCTGGCAAAACCTAAATAAGAACAGCACTGAGGCAGACTTCAGAGAAGGCAATGGCACCCCACTTCAGTACTCTTGCCTGGAAAATCCCATGGACAGAGGTGCCTGGTAGGCTGCAGTCCATGGGGTCGCTAAGAGTCAGACACGACTGAGCGACTTCACTTTGACTTTCCACTTTCATGCACTGGAGAAGGAAATGGCAACCCACTCCAGTACTCTTGCCTGGAGAATCCCAGGGACGGGGGAGCCTGGTGGGCTGCCGTCTATGAGGTCGCACAGAGTCGGACACGACTGAGCGACTTCACTTTCACTTTTCACTTTCATGCATTGGAGAAGGAAATGGCAACCCACTCCAGTGTTCTTGCCTGGAGAATCCCAGGGATGGGGGAGCCTGGTGGGCTGCCGTCTATGGGGTCACACAGAGTCGGACACGACTGAAGTGACTTAGGAGGAGGAGGAGGAAGGGGGAATTTCCCTAAGGAAGAAAATTTAAATCTAAGTATACTTTTTTTTCTGATACAATGGCTGGAACATGTTTATAAAATACGTGAACTATGAGGAACACTATCTGATGTGCAGACAAAATCCCTACAAAGTCCCTTCAGGCGACAGTGCAGTGTGGCTGCAGGAACTTTAAAACAAGGACAAGAGAAAGGAGAGAATGAGACTTGCTCCCACACAATCTCTACACAAGGAAGAGTGAAAGCTGAAAGTGAAAGTCACTCAGTCGTGTCCAACTCTGCGACCCCATGGACTATACAGTCCATGGAATACTCCAGGCCAGAATACTGGAGTGGGTAGCCATTCCCTTCTTTAGGGAATCTTCCCAACCTAGGGATCGAACCGAGGTCTCCTGCATGGCAGGCAGAGTCTTTACCAGCTGAGCCACCAAGGAAGCCCCTACACAAAGAAAGCTTACAGTAAGTTCTAGCTGCTGGCAAACAATGTTACTCATTAATATCCTAGAAATAAAAGGAATTTTAGTGTACCTGACATGTTCAAGAGTTCAAACCAAACTGTACCCTGACATGTTTTTAATATATAGCAGTAGCTGCCAAAAATTGAAAAGATATGAAAAGAGAACATAAATAATTTTATTACCACTAAATGAAGATATATCCAGACCCAGGCGATTGTTACTGCTTCTTACTCTCTCTGCCTCTTTCCCAAAAACAAAAGACACAAAATCATAGTTTCACTAAATTGATGGCAACATCTTTTAAGACATAATATTATGAATGAAGAACCTATTACTGTTTTCAAATGAACAAGCTTCTTTTCAAGAATCATATTTGGGAGAGGATTCCAGAAGCATATGCAACTATGCAATGACAAAACTTACTCTGTGCCTCGCACCATCTGATACCCTTCCAGGCAATTCTTCTAATACAATAAACCCCATAAGCTAAGAAATGTAAGGCAGTGAGCAACATGTAACCACACCCACTGTACATGTGTGCTCAATGAGACAGTCTTCAACAGATTCTGTAGCTATTTTGCAAAGGAACAAAAGATGGACTGAGCAATTGCATTTGTTACATTTCCCCTGTTGGCCACACTGAATTTATCATAGCATTAAACATCATCCAGACTGGTATGTGATGCTAAAGAAAAAAACACGAATTGTAGTGATTCTCCCTCCTTTGATGATAGGTGCCGTCATTTTAACACGAATGATTGACATTCGACATCAAGCAGCTTTCTGGAAAGGAACTTGTGCACCTCTCAATGGCACATCTGGTATCTGCAGATGGTGTGGATTAGCATAACTTTTCCAGCAATAATGCGCCAAAAGCATAACGCAAAATAAGACTTATGCCTGATGTCAATTGTTTGTTTCTCGCCAACGTTAATATAAAATCTTCTAGAGATGGTTCTAACGCTTACTATCAGCTTAAACTAGAGGGAAAAAACTCAGGAAGCAATCTTGACTGTCTGTGGGGTGGGGTGGGTAGTGAATATGAATTAATTAATTTTTATGAGCACAAAGGTGGTCAAGTCTCCCACTAGGGGTACGACAGGTACACAATGGGGAGTTAACATGACGCACGCCTCTCCTATAATGAAGATCTGATCTGTGTCATGTATGTGTCAAGTATGTGTGTCAAGTACGTGTGTGTACTTAATATGTCCATGCTGCAGTAGGAGCCAATATTTCTTTCAAATCAGCATTAAATAAGCTATATGTTCTGTGAGGATAATACTAAGGAAAAACTGGGCATCCAATTAATTACAGGAGGAACATTAGGCTCCTTGAGAGATATAAAAGAATACAAGAGCCTTTCCTCAAAGCTTTTAAAATCAAGAAGAAAAGCTCAATTTATTAATATATGGTGTCATACGTCATAAGTGACATGAGTCCTATTCCATATGACTTGAGGCAATGTATAAATGCCTCATAAAACATTAACAATGAAGAAGGTATAAAAAGATTTATCAGTTTTCTCTTTGAAAAGGCCTCATGAAGGGAGACACCATACTCAAGACCTGGAAACTAGGCTGTATTTTAGCAAGCATTATATTCAAGAGAAGAAGAAAAAATTCAGATCTAAATGGCTTAATGCAAGGTTAACAGGACAGCAAAACTCAAGTGTCATTTGAGGAAATTTGCTGCATTCACAGCAACCAACAGGGTTGACACAGGTGAGTAATGGGAATAAAACTCTACATAGCAATGAAATAGAAAAAGACAAGAGGAGTGATGAAAATAACAGGTACACCATATGAATCAGAAATTCAGTTCCTAGGTAATGCATAATTTATACAACATTAAGTTATTTATAGCTCATCTAGTTCCAAAATCCCCAGTATTCACTGGTACCTACTGAACCCTTTTTCTAAAATGATCTTAAAAGAATTCACACACAAAAAAGCATACAATGTATAAGGTGAAAATAATTTGGTGAGTAAAGTGGAGCAAAATCAGTCCTTGATTACGTAAATAGTGATAGTGACCTAAACTTTGAAACATCTGTCTTCCCCCACCCCCCGAGTTGCTGTGTTCCTAACGTGTACAAACACCACCCCAACTGCAAGCCTTCAGACTTTGGGTTCTCCTCAGAGGAAGATTACTACAAAATTAGCAGCATTAACCCTCTAGCCTGTGAACTCTGATACTATTTCTTAAACTCATTTTAACTTTAATGCAATTTAAAATTATAAATTCTGTTGGCCTAATATGATCAAAAGTATGATTTTTAAAGGCAATTATGTCTCATATCTATATCAGAAAGACTATTTTCAAACCAAGGTTCTGATTAAGATTTGTAGTTCCATCTGGAACTATATTCAATATCTTGTAATAAATTATAATGAAAAAGTGTGAAAAAGAATACATATATATCTATTATGTACATATATATATGAAAGCTGAATACACATATATACACAAATATAACTGAATCATTTGCCATACATCAGAAACTAATGCAACATTGTAAATCAACTATACTTTAATAAAAAATAAATTTAAAAAATAATTTGTAGTTGCAATGAGTTCTACCAATGCTTCTTCAAGTAATATACGAACATCTATTGTATATGGGGTAAAAAGAAGTTTCTATTTATTAATACATGAAAATATATAGAAAACAACCGCTACATCATTACTTAATAATGACACACTAGGAGTTTTCGTCTGTAAAACTGTCATTCACATTTTAAACTTTTCTCCTGAAGTTTTGACTAACGTCCTGCACATTTGAAAAAACAAATAAAAGAGCTTATGTATTAAAAATGAAATGACAGTATAACTATTTGAGTATAATGCTTCTGCATAGAGAACCAATGAAAAAACTACGACATGAGTGGTTATTTTCTTCTTTGCAACAGCAACAACAACAAAGTAGAAGAATATAATTGTAACGTCCTATTAATTATTAGCAAGTGATCATAAAAAATCACTTCACCTCAATTTCTTCATCTGCGAATACAGATGCAAGTGTCTAATGTGTTATTTTCTTCAAGGAAAACAAGCCATTGGGAAACCAGAGAAGAAGTCAACATATCTAAGTGGTGGTAATTGTAAGTAAATTCAAGTAAATCAAAGATTTTCAAAACAGAAGTTTCAAAATTTAAAAACTATCCTTATGGTGTTCTAATAGTCCATTAAAAACTAGAGATGTCTGGAACAATATCTCCAAACAAAGGTAAATTTTCGGAATTTCATAGTAGCATATCAATTTATATGCTATATATAATGCATATGATTAAATGTCTCATGTAGTCCAAGTATCATTTTAAAATAATATGAATCTGAAATAGACTTACAGATACAGAAAACGAACTTATGGTGACCAAAGGTACCAAGGGGAAGGGTAAATAGGAACCCTGGGGTTGACATACACACTGTGCTATAAAGATAACGTATGGCAAAACCAATACAATATTGTAAGGTAAGTAGCCTCCAATTAAAATAAATAAATTTAAATTAAAAATAAATAAAACAGATAACTAGCAAGTTCCTACTTTAAACACAGGGAACTCTACTCAATACTCTGTAATGGTCTAGATGAAAAAGCAATCTAAAAAAAAAGAGTGGATATACGTATTTGTATAACTGACTTACTTTGTTATACACCTGAAACTAACACAACTTTGTAAATCAAGCATATGTCAAAGGTTTTAGAAATAATATAAATCTCTATGCATGTGTGCTCAGTCATGTCTGACTCTTTTCGACCCCATGCAGTGCAGCCCACCAGGCTCTTCTGTCCATGGAAACTTCCAGGCAAGAAGACTGGAGTGGGTTGCCATTTCCTACTTGAGGGAGTCTTTCTGACCCAAGGGTTGAACCCACATCGCTTGTGTCTCCTGCACTAGCAGGCAGATTCTTTGACCCTGTGCCACTCGGGAAGCCCCATAAATCTCGACATTTTCAAGTTAACTTTTTGTGAACCTAAAACTTTTCTAAAAAATAAAGTCTATTAAAAAATAATATATGGTATTTTTGATGAGAAATGTAACCATTTTGAATATAAGAAATTACTTTGTACAAAGAGTTATAATTTTAAAAGATAAAAAAATAAATAAAAGCTACAGACTATTAAATTAAAATTCCATTCCTTACAAATGCTTTTTGAGCATTTACAAAATAACGCAGTCAGTAATGCTGAAAAATGGATTATTACCTAGCCTACTCTAAAAAATACTTCAAAGGTCCTTCCATGCATCCAATAAGAATTTACAGAGCATATATTGTATGCAGACACTCATCTAAGCTCTGCAGACACAGAAAGAAGCAGAAAAGTATCCTTGAGTACAGAGTCCAATAGAAAAGACAGACATCAATGAAAGAATCTACAATTCAGTGTGAAATTACATTGTGGTAAGACAATAATGTGATAAATGCTACTTTAAAAAGGAGACACACAGAAAAAGTAAAAAAAAAAAGTCTACACTATTCTACCATAAAATAACCAAGATCATTTTACTATTATAACTTTTCTCTTTGCAGATGAATAATATGACACAGTCATACCCTCTCCCCCAAGTTTCCAGAATCACAAAGTGTACCTCAGACTGCAAACTGAGAAAATTGCAATAATGGCTGGCAATAGTTCAGATATTTAGGGAATTCTAATCTGAAGATGTCAACCACTAAGGTGCTCATAGATACACTTCAATCCTGCCCATCCTCCTCTTCAATCCTGCCCATTCTCCCCAACTCTTCAAAGGGAAACTTTTGGAAAACTTTTAGCCCTGAAAAATATAGGAAATCACTTAAACTAAAAACCCTTTCTTGGTAATTCTCTAACAAGGTTCTCAAATAATTTGTGTCACTTTTACTGTATGTCTGAGCTTTAAAAATCTCTAATTATATTATTTATCCTACCATAGTAAGTATTTTACAATTTTTGCCAATTTTTATCAAATGTTGTTCTCTCCTGACACCATTCTGTTCTCCAAAGAGCTGCTAGTTTCTGATATGCTCAGATATTTCAATGGTTTTTTTTTCCTTACTATTGAGAACTTTTATTAATTCTCCCAATCTGTTATAAGTAGAAGAATAAATCACTGAAAGGCAACTGTGAACGTGAGAAAACCTCATCAAATAATCTCAGAGTCAATCCCTGCCCATAACTCACTGTTTTACATTTGTACAAGAAAGCCAAGCCTATAAATTCTCAGTTCTTGATTTCTAAGGCTCAAGGCTGGGAGGAATAACAAATGCAGCCCAGCACCTGACATGATAAATGTTGTCCTAAAATAAATACATGTGGGTCAGAGTGTGTGTGTGTGTGTGTGTGTGAGTGTGTGCGTGTGTAGGTAGGTATATGATAATAAACTCATGACAATGTGAAGAATGAGAGTGAGTTTGACAATAACCTTAGAAAATTCAGATATACTTTAAGGACTATCAAAGGACTGAAACAAGCCCCTTGACTTGTCTTTTTTTCTTAAATAAAATGGTTAAAGATAACATATTCTAAGTATCTTCCAAGGAAAGGCAATATTCTAATATAATAACTCTTCCAAGAAAAGACATTGCCTAAATAGCATGTGGATGGATGAGAATGCAAACCTGAAACCAATTATCAAAGAAACCTGACAGCTATTTGACACTACATTCTCTGACAATAAAAGATGCCTAATTTTTTATGAAGTTCATCCACTGCTATAAAGCTTCCTGTTAGATGCCTCACAAGATTAAAAACTGTATCTATTACCAAGGTCACAGGTCATAGCTTCTTCTGATGAGCTTAACCTACATTTCAGTAATAAAAAAAATGAAAGTAGCTCAGTCGTATCTGACTTTTTGTGATCCCATGGACTGTAGCTCACCAGACTCCTCTGTCCATGGGATTCTCCAGGCAAGAATACTGGAGTGTGTTGCCATTTCCTTCTCCAGGGGATCTTCCTCATCCAGGGATCAAACCCGAGTCTTCTGCACGGCAGGCAGATTCTTTACTGTCTGACCAATACCTGATACTAAAAGTAAGAGAGAATATCAAGAACATCAGCCAAATATTTAACAAGTGCCTGTATGAAGCATAAGCTAGAATCAAGATTGCTGGGAGAAATATCAATAACCTCAGATATACAGATGACACCACCCTTATGGCAGAAAGCAAAGAAGAACTAAAGAGCCTCTTGAAGAAAGTGAAAGAGGAGAGTCAAAAAGTTGGCTTAAAACTCAACATTCAGAAAACTAAGATCACGGCATCCAGTCCCATCACTTCATGACAAAAAGACGGGGAAACAATGGAAACAGTGAGAGACTTTATTTTCCTGGGCTCCAAAATCACTGCAGATGGTGACTGCAGCCATAAAATTAAAAGATGCTTACTCCTTGGAAGAAAAGCTATGACCAACCTAGACAGCATTTTAAAAAGCAGAGGCATTACTTTGCCAACAAAGGTCCGTCTAGTCAAAGCTATGGTTTTTCCAGTAGTCATGTATGGATGTGGGAGGTGGACCATAAAGAAAGCTGAGCACGAAGAATTGATGCTTTTGAACTGTGGTGCTGGAGAAGACTCTTGAGAGTCCCTTGGACTGCAAGGAGATCCAACCAGTCCATCTTAAAGGAAATCAGTCCTGAATATTCATTGGAATGATTGATGCTGAAGTTCAATCTCTAATACTTTGGTCACCTGATGGGAAGAGCTGACTGTTATGAAAAGACCTTCATGCTGGGAAAGATTGAAGGCAGGAGAAGGGGACAACAGAGGATAAGTTTGTTGGATGGCATCACCGACTTGATGGACAAGAATTTGAACAAACTCTGGGAGTTGGTGATGGACAGGGAAGCCTGGCATGCTGCAGTCCATGGGGTTTCAGAGTCAGACGTGACCTAATGACTGAACTGAACTGTTCTATCCCAGGAACTGTGTTCTAGACACTGGAGACTTACCAAGGAAGAAGCACCAGTGCACACCTCCCATCACACAGGGTCAAGGGATGCTGGCAGGATGCCCAACCCACAGCTATGTATTAAGAAGCAAAAGCAAAATGAGTGGACAAAAAAAATGCCTTTGAAAGGGATAAATATCATTGCTGTGGCAAAGGTACTGGTTGCTCAGAAATGGAGCAACCTTTCCCCATATAAAACAGAGCCACCATGGATGGCAACATTCTCTAACCAATTCAGCAGCAAAAGCAGAAGCCACAAGTGAAATATTTGGTTAGATACCAATTTCCCTTCTTCCTCCCTCCCATGCACTATTATAGTCCATTATCTAAAGTCACCATGTCTCTTCCTCCTCCATCTTCATATATACAAAGAAGGCTCTTTCTTCAAGGTCTATGCCAGTGCTTACCTATTCCAAGAGGTAAGCTTTCCTGATCCCTCTAATTAGTAGGATCTTGTCCTTGTTTATCTCTGCCAAGGCATAGTCTCTCCCAAACTGCCTTTACTACTAGATGGTACATTTTTAGTGTTTTTTTTTTTTACAAATCTCCTTCTAGATTATTCTGTTTGCCACATATGCAGTAAATTTCTAAAAAAAACAAAACAAACAAAAAAAAAAACTGTGTACCTTACCTCTATTTAGTCCTTACAGAAAATATACACTGTGTGAAAAAAAGAAGGTACTTGAGAGATAGCTGCAGAATTAGATTCAGAAACAGAGTTTACATATAGCTGCTGCTGCTGCTGCTGCTGCTGCTGCTACTGCTGCTAAGTCGCTTCAGTCGTGTCCAACTCTATGAGACCCCATAGACGGCAGCCCACCAGGCTCCCCCATCCCTGGGAT
Source organism: Bos taurus (assembly GCF_002263795.3). Classification (NCBI taxonomy): domain Eukaryota; kingdom Metazoa; phylum Chordata; class Mammalia; order Artiodactyla; family Bovidae; genus Bos; species Bos taurus. The sequence goes on from NC_037348.1 coordinate 40,426,174, forward strand.
TCTCCAGGCAAGAACACTGGAGTGGGTTGCCATTTCCTTCTCCATTACATATAGCTAGCTATTTATAGATACATACATGTATATATAATACCAAAATAATCGAAATTTATTTTTTATAAAACCTTCTAAAGGATTTCCCTAGCTACTTCTCAAAATTTCTAAAATGTTTTTATCAAAAGTTTTAAGGCCCACTGATGTTGACAAATAAATCACTTAAATTATCACATTGGTATTAATAGTAATGACTTAATTTGGCATAAATTAGGAATTATTAAGTTCACAAATCCACCTCTCCTCTTAATATATGGGGGATGTAACACCACACACTTCTTACAGATCCTACATTCTCCAGATGTTTTTTTTTTGTTTTTTTTTTAAATTTTATTTTATTTTTAAACTTTACAATATTGTATTAGTTTTGCCAAATATCGAAATGAATCTGCCACAGGTATACCCACGTTTCCCATCCTGAACCCTCCAGATGTTTTTTTTACACACAGCTCTTCAACACCTTTTTTTCATCTCATCATCCATGTCTATACATACAACCAATCTTTCTTTCATTTAAAACATACCATTGTACTCAGTATAGCACCCTTGATAAGTATATGGTAGATACTAGATAAATAATTAACTGGGCTTTCTCTTTTCATTTCAAGATTCAAATTTCCCAAATACCTTCGCCAAATTATTGAAGAAATTTATCTATGTATCAAAATCAAATTTCTGTGCCTTTTCCACTAAATTTGGAATTATTACTGGCCACCGATACCAAAATAAACAAATAAATAAAGGACAGAAGAGTACCGACATTGGACATCATCTCCTTCAGAAGTTTGTTTTGTAGTTTCTGCCTTACAATAAAAGTTTTAACCAAATTAACTTTCTTTGCAGGGCTAAAAATGACTTAACGCTCCGAGGTCTATTACATATACGTCCTGACCTCCCATTACATATTAACTCAAAGCTCCTGGTGTGCACTGGCTTTAGTGTGCTGAACTGTGGAACTTTAGAAGGGGACCCATTAGAATGAGAGCACATCAAATGTTATACAGTGCCCAGCTGGCACTTCAAAATGTTAGAGCTGATAATAATAAATATGAATAGCCATTCACTAAAAGGGAGGTCACTAAAATTCTAGGTGGCTTCATTCATTACTTACAAATAAGAATCTGTCAACATTTCCATCAAACACATCTATTTATAGAATGTTACAGCCACAAAAGTTATTTTGGAATAGAGGCACCATTAAGAATGTCCATCAAAGACTATTTCTTCATAATGTTAAAAATAAGTTCCATTCAGCTCTATGAATCTGAAATACATAGAATACCATGTTTTGTTTTGTCACTAAGTTGCGTCCAACTCTTTCATGACCCCATGGACTGCAGCCCACCAAGCTTCTCTGTCCATGGAATTTCCCAGGCAACAATACTGGAGTGGGTTGCCATTTCCTTCTGCAGGAGATCTTCCCCATCCAAGGATTGAACCCAGGTCTTCAGCATTGCAGGCAGATTCTTTTACCACTGAGCCACTGGGGAAATACTTAAAATAGCATATATATTTCAATAACGTATCTGTTTTTACTTCCGGAATGGCGACTGATGCGATATCTCAGCGTACAATTCAAACTTTTAAAAATGCATCAATGATATAAAACTAAGTTACAATAATGATATTAGTAGATTTTCATTTCCTAGTAGAAAATACATTTCATAATAACAAAAATGTAAAAGATAAGATTTCAAAATGGACACAACAGAGCAGTTCATTACCAGCAAAACCAAATTTTATTGTTTAAAGGTTATATTTTATTGTGGGTGTTAATGACCAAAGTTAATGGTTTTAAAAATAACTGGAATTTAAATTTTAAAAAATTAATAGTATAGCTTTATAGGTTTGTTTTTCAAATATTAATGTCATACTTTTTGTCTTCACCGACATATATGGTGCCAAAGTTTTCCCTCCCTCATTTACATTTGTTAAATATAACTTCTCTTAAAGTTAGGAAAAAAATGTCAATAATTCCAGTCACAAAATGTATAAGCACATGTGATGAAAAAATATTTTATAATCTTTCAATTTCAAAACTGAAAGAGGAGAAATGTCTGTTGCCATTATTTTCTTTAGCATATGGTTCTTAGTGTCTTACCTATTACCACTGGATTCATGGCTATCGATTACAGTGCAGGAAAGAGTGCATGTCCTTGGATTCTAGTCCAAGGTCACCTTGTAATTCTGAATCCTAGACCTGCCCTTAGGTCTCACCCTACACTAACAAAATTTCTTTGATAATTACTAGGAACTATCTGTGAAGCTATCTTCACTTCCTGAATGCATTCACCAGGCAGTGAGTGCTCTTTATTTACCAAATACACCATCTGAGGCCGAGATTCAAAAGATAAACAAAAACTTTTGTATCTTGGACCTCATGAAGCCTGGAATCCAGCAGAGAAAAGAAATACTATACAAATAATGACATGACTATTTATATACAGTCATGCCACTTGCTTCAAAGGGAAAATTTAGTGAGAAATGGAATTGTATAACCAGGGAGGCTTTTTCTGAGGAAGAGACATTAAAAACTGAGACATTCGGGATGAGCAAAGGTGAGACAAGCAAAGGGGAAGGGAGGTCCAGTCAGAAGGGATGAGATGTATGAATGCAAGGAGGTGGGAGGGGCTTGGGGTCTTTAAGGAACTAAAGAAAACCATCAGAGCCAAAAACAAGGAAAGAGGCAAGAAGGATGTCCTGGGTGGATCAGTCGATGGTGCAGGGCCTTCCTGGCAGATTACTGTCAGTGTCATGGATTGTGGACTTCATCCTAGGTGCAAGGAGAAGCAGACCATCTTCACTGGGAAGTCAGAGCCAGAGGAGTTCCAGTGATGTAGTCTGTGCCTTCTGAGAAACAGAAGAAGGCAAAAACGGGACAGGGGTCTGTGGAGAATGAGCTACAGAAGACGTCACTGGAGGGTTTACAAAGAGCTATGCTTTAATGAGACTTGTGTTTGTACAAAAGTCTCTTCTTGCTCAGAGAAGAGATGAGAATACCTGCAATACAAGCAAAATTGATGATGTGCAGGACTGCGGAGATAACAGTGGAGATGGACAGAAGTGAACAGATGAGCAACTAACATTTGGAAACACAATAAATTAGACATGGTGATTATAAAGTAGAGAGGGAAGAGAGAGAGGGTGGTATTGAGTACGACTTCTCAATTTTTGAAATAAGCATGGGCAACACTGAATCACCCTGAATCAAGTGCTATCTCTACTGTCAAAGGAAGAACAAAGACAATCTTTATTGAGCTTGAAATGTTGTTTCTTCCCCAGGGCTTTAGTAAAGTCAGTCTAAAACGAAGATGTCCTACTTAATTTCTAGCCATATGACATTAAGATGTGAACATTCAAATAACAGTACATATTTAAATTCAAAGTCCTGAAGAAAAGCTTTGAAAAGTGGATACCCTCTGGCTCAATACCACGTTTATAAGAATAAATACACCTTTATGTGTATTATGCTTCTCAGATTACTCTCACTACTTGGATTGCTCATTCTCCTCCAAGCCACTGTCATCTCTCACTGGAATTCATATAATTCACTATTTATTATGCTTATTTTTCATTCCATTTCTACCCACTAGAATGTAAATTCAAAGGGAACAGGGATTCTATCCATTTTGTTCACTAAAAGATCCATGTCCTAGATTAGTGCTCCATCTAAGGTAGTGCTCAATATACATTTATAGAACAAATGAATGGAGGAAGGACAAAGTATTATCTCACTGAATCATGTCCCAAGCCTCAGTGGTAATAAGGGAACAAGGATCTCCATTTTGTTTATGAGAAAACAAAAGTTATGAGAATTTAAATGATTTTTGTATGTAGCAAATATACTAGGCCAGAACTTAAATCCAGACTTCCTGACTCTTAAGTCAGGTGAATCAATTTTTATGCTTCCTAGTCATCATGTTTTAACATGGGCACCCAAACACATACTCTCAGATATTCCCCATCAAAACTGTTAGCCTCCACAGAGATATGTTCTTCCCTTTTCTAATATTCACTTAGGTGACAGGAACAGAAGTGGATTCAGTGGTTTTCTCTCCCTGACAATTAGTAAGCCATCAGGAAAATAAAAAAAGAGAATGTATTTCTCCATCAGCAAAACCTTTTGATACGATTATAATGCTGGGCCAACACAATACAAAATAAACAAGACGTGTGACAACAAAGTTAAAGTATATTACATCTTGGTGGCTAAGCCTTAGTTACAGAACATGATACAAAAATGCTGATGCTTCAATTTATCGTGAGAATTAAATTTAAAAAGTAAGAGAGAGAGGCAGGAAAGACATTGGCTTCTGCAACTACAACTAGCACAAAAATGAGTCTTCTTGTAAGAGCCTAAGAAGAAAACAAATCCAGTAACTATAATGTTTAGCAAAAAAATGGGCAGTGGGACTATAGATACAAAGTATGAGAGAAAATAATGATATTAATATGTAAGTCTCCTAAATGTTTTTTTTTAAAGCATGCTTTCTTTTAGCTCTGATTATAAATTTTTTTCATTTGTCATATACTGTTAAAAATTAAATACAATAAAAATAAAAATACAATCTCATCAGCCAAGAAAGGCCATTTATGTATATTTTAGATGATCAGATTATCTTTTCAGACTTCTATGTATATATACAAATTTTAATTGGCTCACTTTATACCTGTTTTATAAACCTTTTTTCACTTTACCATGTAACACAGATTCCTTTTTATAAATAAAAACATAGTTCTACATCCACATTTTAATGCCTACATAATTCTCGATAGTGTGAATATAACATAATTCATTTACCTATCCTTTTTGTGACATATTTCAGTTGTCTAATGTATATATCCTCGGATAAACAACTATGCTGGATATCACTGCACATATGGTTGGATATTCCTGCACATATGATTGTGTATATGTGAGATTTTCATCTTATAAAAATCTAAGAAATGGAATTGCTAGATCAAAGAGCAAGAATAATTTCTATGTATTTTAATTTATATCCTCTAGTCAGGTGGTTCCAAGTTTATATTCGCATCAGTGAAACACAAGAGCAGTTCTTTTCCATCACCAAGTATGACTGTTTGCATCTTTACCCAGGTAAAAGGTGAAAACCAATCTCTTAAAGATGTTTCATGTGCATTTTTGTTACAAAATTTCCCAAGCTACTGGCAAGACCTTTTTTTCCAAATGACCTATTTTTATTCTTCAAATCCACAGTAGAATCACTGGGAGTGGGCCCCAGGACTGCATTTTTAACACACTTGAAAGATAATCCTCATGAACACTCAAATCTGAGAATCACTAGCCTGTAAATTAGTGCTGAAAAGTTTACAAAATGTTTGGCTTACTTTGTCTCAATAGATATACCCAAGCAGCAGGAAGAAGAGGAAGATCAGGAGACACTTTCAAAAACTAAAAAAAAAAATAAATAATAATAAGGCTCAGAGAGGCTTAATAACTTGTCCAAAGTCCCACAGCTAACAAAAGAAAGAAGTTTTCATAATGCTACACAACAGAGATAAGAAATCTTCCAATTTCACAAATCTTAAAATGATGCATCTTAAGTTGCAGAATATTTGGAAATAAAATTATGTTACTCAGCTAATTCAGATTTAACCTTAAGCTAAAAGTCACCACGTAGGGAAGAAGTATTATATAATGTTTTTTATGTTTCAAACTGATATTTTTAGACAGGAATTAAAAAGAAACACTCTAATAGAGAAAGCAAAGATGAAGCATGTGTTAGGGAGGAAGGTGTGGGCCAAAACCCTCACGAACTTTCTACGCTGCTGTAACCCCATGAGAGGCTACAATAGATTCGATCATTTTGAAAAGTGGGTATTTTCTATAACGAGAGGACGAATGCCACATGAAAGTAATCCTGTGCATTCCAGTCCAATGATCTTTGATGTGGAATCACGATCCAGTGAGAAAACAAGTGTTCTGAAGCAAAAAGACCTTTGCCATTTATTAATTATTCAGACTTGTTATCAAATTCTTTTTGTCACAACTTCCTAATTTATCAGGTAAGAATAGTTTCAATCTCGGAGCATTTTTATGGAGATAAAAAGAAAAAAGGAAAGAAAATAAGAAAGATGATCTGTATCTGGTAAGTGCCTAGTTATTCTAAATTTTTATAAATATATGATTAAAAATTAGAGTTGCATTATTGAAAGACTGACTTACTAACCTGGCAGAAACTGACTGCTTCCATATGATCTCTTAGTATTTTGACAGCTTAACTAACTGTTCAGTGCACAATAGCTGTAGTAGGCAATCAAGCAAAACAGGAACCACTAATAAATCTATTAAACCTTCAAAGAGAAGTTCAGTTATTGCTGAAGAGAGTGCCATGTCTAGTTATTTGAAGAAAATACTTTTGTAATTTTCAAAATATCATCTGCATATGAAGTTTAATTTGGATGGCGTGTGTTAGTTGCTCAGTCGTGTCTGACTCCTTGCAACCCCATGGCAGGTAGCCCTCCAGGCTCCTCTGTCCATGGGATTTTCCAGGCAAGGATCCTGGAGTGGGTTGCCACTCCCTTCTCCAGAGGATCTTTCCAACACAGGAATAGAACCTGGGTCTCCCACATTGCAGGCAGATTCTTTACCACCTGAGCCACCAGGAGTCTTTTTCACACACACACACACAAAATACCCCAGAAAACTAAAACCACTTTACTTTCATGAAGACATAAATGAGCTTAAGTGTAAAGTATGGAACGGATACTAGTCATGTATTTTGTATCACTAAAGACAGACATATAATACTTTAATGTGTGAGGGAAAATAGAGTTTAAAAAAATAATTTGGTAAGTCCTTTCTCCAGGATAAATTATTTTTCTCAGTAATTTTTGAGAAAAGATAAATTATGAGTACTAATATTCAAGAAATAGTAGTTAGCATTTTCTTATATATTGAGGTACTTTCTCAAAAACAATCTAGTATACTAATATAGAGCTACTTAAGTTCACTGAAATGTAAAGGAATATACGATATACCTCAACATTATGTACCCCTTTAAATTTAAAACAGGTTACAACTGAAATAAATCTATCCTAAAAACACTACTGTTTCTTTATTTCACAAATTTAAAAAATTAAGTTTTTATTATTCATCATGGTTCCAAAACAGTATATCTAACTTTTCAACTCTGGATTTTGCAGTTCTACATTTATTTGTATTTTTCTACATTAAGACAAGAATGTCAGAGACTCACTGTATAATGTTTATTCAGGTCATTAAATGTAATAATCATCTCAGTTTGAAACAGCCACAGAGGCTACTTCATTTTTAAAAGGATTCAAAAATTTAACTACATTTTAGCTAATGTGCCTAAGGAAGCTATGATGTGGTCTGTGAACTCCTTTAGGCAAGGCATGGTCTTTTTCTGTTTTTACATCTTTTTGCCTAGGGCAATAAAGATTCATTACAAAATCTTTACTGAATAAATGAATCCAACATTACTCAAATACTGACGCTTTTGATGGATAAGATATACTATATATCACTTGATTATTAGACTTCTTAAAACACTCATCATTATATCTTCAAACGTAATTAGATTGATAATTCAAGATACTGTTATCACTACTCATGTTGCTTTTGTTTTTAATTGAGCTGGCTTAAAACCGGACTAAATAGGCTACTACAATTCACTCCAAATGATTGGGTGTGTCCACAGGACAAATTGCTTGAGCCTTCCTTTGCTACACTTACTATATTTTAAGATATTCCTTTTAAAATAAAGTGAGATATATTTTAAAGAATGAATCAACATTAAGGCTCTTATCTTTTTTAGAGGAGAGAAACCAGAGAATATCTCAGTGGGCTGAAAAATTTGAAGACTCATCCAGAAGGTTGATTTACAATATCTTGATCACTGGAGTGTTCTGAAGTTTAATTGATTAATATTTATGAAATGCTCAAAGTGCAAATTCTCATACTTATGATGCAAATGTGAAAATATTTATATCAAGGTTAGCACTTGCTATTTTGAATTCAAACCACAATTCACTAAGAATCAATACAAGCACACACCAGTAGAAGGCAGTTTACATCAAACAAACACAGTGTTTTCATAACACTGAATTTAGACACATTTGTAAATAAAAATCAAACATCTCCTTATGAGAGTTTCTATGATATAAATCAATTTACCAATTCTCAAATCTTGTCAAAAAATTTTAGGATCACGAACAGGGTCCAAGATGGCAGCGTAGGAAGACCTCTGAATTCATGTCCTTCCACAGATACGCAGAACGTCACCTACATAGAGAACAATTCAACCTGAAGACCTGAGGGTTGATTCATTTTTTACATACAGTTTCTGCAAATAAAAAAACTAGATATAAATGGGTAGGAAAGACAGAGACACAGTATCCCCTGGAACCCAAATCCTGATGCTATGAACTACAATAGGGAGGGATATTGCTAAGGGGCCTGAGTGCAGACTCACCTGCCCTGGGACATAGTGATAAAATAACATTAAAAAAAATAATGTGTTAAAAAGCTGGACTATACAGGAAGGAAATCCATTTACTAGTACTAGAGGTTCTGCCAAACAGCCAGGAAATTACCAGAGTCAGCTCTGAGGTTGGAAGTACCAGCAAGAACCACAGTTTGAGGCCCCTTAGGACTCCCCCTAGCCCCGGCCTTCCTGTCAAAGTGGACACAGGCACAGGACTCCTCAGGGACTGCCCCCAGCCCAGGCTGCTCCATCTCCAGCTGCCCTGGGGTGCGTTCACCCAAGGACTACACCTGGCCAGGACCTGTTCCAGCTCCAGCCGGCCAGTCAAAGCCACCAAGCACAAGTAATCTGCATAGGGGACATTCCCATATACAGCCGATTCTTCAAGACCAGGAGAGGCAGCTGTTTTGCCTAATTCATAGAAACAAAAATCTAAAGTCAAACAAAATAAGGAGACCAAGGAGTATGTTTCTTACAAAAGGAAAAATAAAACTCCCAGAAAACACCCTAATGAAATACAGATAAGTAATTTATCTGATCAAGAGTTCAAAAAAGTAGTCCTAAGAATGCCCATGCTTTCTGAGGAGAATGAAGAAACTCAATGAGAACTTTAAAAAAGAAATTAGAAAATATAAGAAAGACCAGATTAGAACTAAAAAATACAGTAACTGTAATTTAAAAAATGCACAGAAGGGCTCAAAAGCATACTAGATGACACACAAGAAGTATAAGCAATGTGGAAGAAAGAATGGTGCAGACAACCCAATCAGAACAGCAAAAAAAAAAAAAAAGAATATTTAGAAATGAGGAGAGTTTAAGGGACAACATCAAGTACACTAACATTTGCATTACAGAGTTCCCAGAAGACAAGAGAGAGAAAGGGGCAGAAACCGTTTTTGAAAAAAAATAATGACTGAAAACTTCTTTAGCATGGGGAAGGAAACAGACATCCAGGTCCAGAAAGCACCAGAACTCCCAAGCAAGATGCGTCTAAAGATATCTACACCAAGACATATTCTAATTCAAACAGCACAAACTTAAAATATTGGGTTAGCCAAAACGTTCCTTCAGATAGTATGAGAAAACCTGAATGAACTTTTTGACCAACCCAATAAAAATAGAATTTAAAAGTAGAAGAAGAAAAACAACTAACTAAATATAACAGAAATCTCATAAGACTATCAGCTGATTTTTCAGCAGAAATTTACAGGCCAGCCAGAGGAAGTGGCAAGATGTATCTGAAATACTGAAAGAAAAAAACTATAACCTGGAATACTCCATCTGGTAAAGCTGTCATTCAGAAATGAAGGAGAAACAGTTTCTCAGATGTAAAAACTAAAAGAGCCAACACAACCAAAACAGATTTACAAGAAATAGTAAGGGTCTTCTTTAAGTAGAAAGGAAAAGGCCACAACAATAAACAAGAAAATATAGGGAAAATCTCACTTATATATAGTAAAGTCAGTGAATCAGCCACTTAAAAAGCTAACATGAAGGTTAAAAGAAAAAAGTACTATCATTAACTATAACTTCAATAACTAGTTAGACCAAGTGAAGTCGCCCAGTCGTGTCTGACTCTTTGCGACCCCATGGACTGTAGCCTACCACGCTCCTCCATCCATGGGATTTTCCAGGCAAGAGTGCTGGAGTGGATTGCCATTTCCTTCAACAGAGGACGTTCCCGACCCAGGGATCAAACCCAGGTCTCCTGCATTGTAGGCAGACGCTTTACCGTCTGAGCCACAAGGAATTCCAATAAGTAGTTAAGGGATACCCAAAATAAAAAGGTGTAAAATATGAAATCAAAAACAGAAAATGTAGAGGAAAAGGGTACTAAAAAGGTGATGCTTTTGGAATGCCTTCAAATTGAGCCTATAAAACAAAGACTATTAAAAAAAGGTAAGGATATTACCTAATGAAAAAGGGGTCAATATAATAAGAAGATATAATATTTGTAAATATTTACTCACTCAACATAGGAGTACCTAAATGTATAAAACAAACACTAAATAAATAAAGGAAGAAATAGACAGTAATACAAGAATAATATGGGACTTGGATATCTCACTTAGGTCAAGGGACACATCACTGAGACAGAAAATCAATAAGGAAACACTGGCCTATAATAACACATTAGATGAAATAAACGATATAGAGAGAGAACCACACAGCCAAAAGAAGCAAAATGCACATCCTTTTCAAGTACACATGGAACATTCTTCAGGATAGATTATATTTTAGGCCACAAAACAAATCTCAATATATTTAAGAAGACTAAAATCATATCAAGAATCTTTTAGACCACAATGGTATGAATTGAAGTCAACCACAAGAAAACTAGAAAAGGAAATAATAATATGGAGAATAAACAGCATGCTACTCTACAACCAATGGGTCACCACAGAAAATAAAAAGAAAATTTTAAAAACCCTTGAGACAAATGAAAATGGAAACACAATTGCCCAATATATATGGGATGCAGCAAAAGCAGTTCTAAGGGGAAAATTCACAGTGAGATAGATCTACCTGCAGAAACAAGAAAAATCTGAAATAAGTAACTTTAAATACACATTTAAAGGAACTAGAAGAAGAACAAGCAAAGCCCAAAGTTAGTAGAAGTAAGAAAATAATATTAGAGTGGAATTAAATGAAATAGTCTTAAAAAGCCATAGGAGAACTCAATGAAACGAAGTTTGTTCTTGGAAAAGATAAATGAAATCAACAAATCTTTAGCCAGACTCATCAAGAAAAAGGAGAGAACCTAAATAAATCAAATAAAAAATGAGAGAGAAGAAATTAAGCCAACACCACAGAAATACAAAAGATGGTTAAGAGAATACTATGAACAGTGATATGCCCACAAATTAGATAACATAGAAGAAATGGACAGACTCCTAAAAGCATAATAATCTTCCAAGATTAAATAATGAAGAAATAGAAAATCTGAATAAATCAATTACTAGAAATGAAATAATTATATCAGTAATCAAAAAACTCCTGCAAAACCAAACTCCAGGTCCAGATGGTTTCACAGGTAAATTCTATCAAACACTTTAAGAAGAATTCACACCTATCGTTCTCAAATTATTCCAAAAACTGAAGAGGAAGGATCACTGTTAAACTCAATTTATGTAGCTAGCATTTCTCTGATACCAAAACCAAACAAAGACAGTACACAAAGAAGAAAATTACAGGCCAATATCCCTGATAAACACAGATGCAAAAATCTTTTGACAAAATATTAGCAAACCAACTAAAATAATAGTTTAAAAGGATCATACACTGTAATTGTGGGATAGAGTTCAAAAATACAAGGATGATTTGATATCTTTAAGTCAATCAATAATATATATCCTATTAGTAAAATGAAGGATATAAATAATTTAATCATTTCAACAGAAGTAAAAAAAAAAGCAACTGACAAAACTCATCTTCCACTTATGCTAAAAACTCTCAGTAACAAAAAGCTCTCAGTGAAGTGACTTGATTGCTTGGCTAAGATTTCATTACTACATATACATTTTTGTTGTTGTTGTTGTTGTTTAGTCACTAAGTTTTGTCCAACTCTTCTGTGACCCTATGGACTGTAGCCCACCAGGCTTCTCATGGCATTTCCCAGGCAAGACTACTAGAGTGGGTTGCCATTTTCTTCTCCAGGGGATCTCCCAGACTCAGGTATCATACCTGTATCTCTTGCATTGGTAGGTGGGTTCTTTACCACTAGAGCCACCTGAGAAGTCCATATATAGATATAGATAAATATATGTGTGTGTGTGTGTATGTGTATCCATTCAGTTCAGTTTAGTTGCTCAATCGTGTCCAACTCTTTGCTACCCCACAGATTGCAGCATGCCAGGCTTCCCTGTCCATCACCAACTTCCGGAGCTTGCTCAAAATTCATGTTCATCGAGTTGGTGATGCTACTCAACCATCTCATCCCCTATCATCCCCTTCTCCTCTTGCCTTCATCTTTCCCAACAACAGGGTCTTTTTTAATGAGCCAGTTCTTCGCATCAGGTGGCCAAGTACTGGAGCTTCAGCTTCAACATCAGTCCTTCCAATGAATATTCAGGACTGATTTCCTTTAAGATTGACTGGTTTGACAATCAGTTCAGTTCAGTCACTCAGTCGTGTCCAACTCTTTGCGACCCTATGAACCACAGCACTCCAGGTATCCCTGTCCACCACCAACTCCCAGAGTTCACCCAAACTCATATCCATTGAGTCGGTGATGCCATCCAACCATCTCATCCTCTGTTGACCCCTTCTCCCGCCTTCAGTCTTTTCCAGCATCATGGGTTTGTCCAATGAGTCAGTGTTTTGCATCAGGTGGCCAAACTATTGGAGTTTCAGCTTCAGCATCAGTCCTTCCAATGAATATTCAGGACTGATTTCCTTTAGGATGGACTACCTGGATCTCCTTGTTGTCCAAGGAACTATCAAGAGTCTTCTACAACACCAAAATTCAAAAGCATCAATTCTTTGGCATTCAGCTTTCTTTATAGTTCAACTCACATCCATACACGACTACTGGAAAAACCATAGCTTTGACTAGACGGACCTTTGTTAGCAAAGTAACGTCTCTGCTTTTCAATATGCTGTCTAGGTTGGTCATAACTTCCCTTCCAAGGAGTAAGTGTCTTTTACTTCATGGCTGTAATCACCATCTGTAGTGATTTAAGTTCAGTTCAGTTCAGTCACTCAGTCGTGTCCGACTCTTTGCAACCCCATGAATCCCAGCATGCCAGGCCTCCCTGTCCATCACCAACTCCCACAGTTCACTCAAACATACGTCCATGGAGTCAGTGATGCCATCCAGACATCTCATCCTCTGTCGTCCCCTTTTCTTCATGCCCCCAATCCCTCCCAGCATCAGAGTCTTTTCCAATGAGTCAACTCTTCACATGAGGTGGCCAAAGTACTGGAGTTTCAGCTTTAGCATCATTCCTTCCAAAGAAATCCCAGGGCTGATCTCCTTTAGAATGACTGGTTGGATCTCCTTGCAGTCCAAGGGACTCTCAAGAGTGTTCTCCAAGGCCACAGTTCAAAATCATAAATTCTTCGACGCTCAGCTTTCTTCACAGTCCAACTCTCACATCCATGCATGACCACTGGAAAAACCATAGCCTTGACTAGACAGACCTTTGTTGGCAAGGTAATGTCTCTGCTTTTCAATATGCTATCTAGGTTGGTCATAACTTTCCTTCCAAAGAGTAAGCGTCTTTTAATTTCATGGCTGCAGTCACCATCTGTAGTGATTTTGGAGCCCAAAAAAATAAAGTCTGACATTGTTTCCACTGTTTCCCCATCTATTTCCCATGAAGTGATGGGACCAGATGCTATGATCTTCGTTTTCTGAATGTTGAGCTTTAAGCCAATCTTTTCACTCTCCACTTTCACCTTCATCAAGAGGCTTTTGAGTTCCTCTTCACTTTCTGCCATAAGGGTGGTGTCATATGCATATCTGAGGTTATTGATATTTCTCCCGGCCATCTTGATTCCAGCTTGTGCTTCTTCCAGCCCAGCGTTTCTCATTATGTACTCTGCATAGAAGTTAAATAAGCAGGGTGACAGTATACAGCCTTGACGTACTCCTTTTCCTATTTGGAACCATCTGTTGTTCCATGTCCAGTTCTAACTGTTGCTTCCTGACCTGCATTTAGGAGCCCCCCAAAATAAAATCTGTCACTGTTTCCATTGTTTCCTCATCTATTTGCCATGAAATGATAAGACCAGATGCCATGATCTTAGTTTTCTGAATGTTGAGCTTTAAGCAAACTTTTTCACTCTCCTCTTTCACTTTCATCAAGAGACTCTTTAGTTCTTACTTTGCTTTCTGCCATAAGTGTGGTGTCATCTGCGTATCTGAGGTTATTGATATTTCTCCCGGCAATCTTGATTCCAGCTTGTGCTTCATCCAGTCCAGCGTTTCTCATAATGTAGTCTGCATATAAGTTAATAAGCAAGGTGACAATACACAGCCTTGACGTACTCCTTTCCCAATTTGGAACTTGTTCTCTTGTTCCATGTCCAGTTCTAACCATTGCTTCTTGACCTGCACACAGATTTCTTAGGAGGCAGATCAGGTGGTCTGGTATTCCCATCTCTTTAATTTTTTATATAATTTCATCTTTTTAACAAATACATATGTTTTACAGGTACAAATACACATGTACATATATAACTGTTTAAGTCAATTATAAGCTTGGAAACATAAGTCTAATTTAGAAAAGTTTTTGTGCACCTGTCTTTGTGGTAATAATTAATTAAAAGGATCAATCCCTAGTCTGGGTTCCTCATAATTTCAAATAGTTGATCTTATTTAGAAAAAATATTTTCTTTGTATTTTTTGTAACAGGCATCTAGCTAATTCAAAAGTATTATCAAATGATTATGAAACAACCATAAAGAGATGAGGTGTAACTCACTGCTTTTCCTGGCCTGGAAATGTTAAAGATGTTCTATACATATAGTCTGGGTGTTAAAAGGACATGAACTTTGGAGCCTAGATGCCTAAATTTAAATCCCAACTCTGTCAGTGCCTATGTAATGCTGGATAATTCTTCCAGTGACAGTTCCCTCACCTAAAAAAATGAGGGTAAATGTTGTTATCTATTTCTAGGGTAAACAAATAAGCTAATCTTTTAAAAGAGTGGTATAGTAATGGCTGACAAATGTCAGCTGTATCAATGATAAAATTCACAATAATAGTAACAATTGCTTATATTAACTGTTCTATCAGAAGTTGATTCCTAATGATGTTTATACCAGTAGTGCCTTACTGAGCAGGTTTTGACAGAGCTTAAATGATCAGGGGTACAAGATGAGTTCAAAAAATCAAATCATAACTGATTTTTATTCATGAATTCAAACCTTAAGGTAAGATTAATAAAAACTAAAAGTCATTTGGTATCATTCCCAGTTAAAAGAGGGGGTATGAAAATAGGATCTAACTCCTGACTGCCCCTAGTATAAAATCAGTAGCCTAAAATAATCAGAATTAGATTTTTTATTAATTTATTTTAATTAGACATTAATTACTTTACAATATTGTGGTTGTTTCTGCTACACGTCAACATGAATCAGCCATGGGTGTACATGTGTCCCCTCCATCCTGAACCTCCCTCCCACCTCCCTCCCTACCCCATCCGTCTGCATGGTCCCAGAGCCCTGGCTTTGAGCACCCTGCTTCATGCATCAAACTTGCACTGGTCATCTGTTTTACATATGGTAATATACATGTTTCAATGCTTTTCTCTCAAATCATCCCAACCTTGCCTTCTCTCACAGAGTCCAAAAGTCTGTTCTTTACATCTGTGTCTCTTTTGCTGTCTTGCATATAGGGTCATCATTACCGTCTTTCTAAATTCCATATATATGCGTTAAGATACTGTATTGGTGTCTCTCTTTCTGACTTACTTCACTCTGTATAATAGGCTCCAGTTTTATCCACCTCATTAGAACTGACTCAAATGCGTTCTTTTTATAGCTGAGTACTATTCCATGTGTATATGTACCGCAACTTTCTTATCCATTCATCTGCCAATGTACACTGGCTGCTTCCATGTCCTAGCACTGTAAATAGTGCTGCAGTGAACACTAGGGTGCACGTGTCTCTTTCCCTTCTGGTTTCCTCGGTGTGTATGCCCAGTAGTGGGATTGCTGGGTCATACGGCAGTTCTAGTTCCTGTTTTTTAGGGAATCTCCACACTGTTCTCCAAAGTGGCTGTACAAGTTTGCATTCCCACCAACAGTATATGAGGGTTCCCTTTTCCCCATACCCTCTCCAGCATTTATTATTTGTAGACTTTTTGATGGCAGCCATTCTGACTGGTGTGAGATGGTACCTCATTGTGGTTCTGATTTGCATTTCTCTGATAATGAGTGATGTTGAGCATTTTTTCATGTGTTTGTTAGCCACCTGTATGTCTTCTTTGGAGGAATGCTGTTTAGTTTTTTGGCCCACTTTTTGACTGGGTCATTTATTTTTCTGGTATTGAGCTGCATGAGCTGCTTGTATATTTTGGAGATTAATTCTTTGCCAGTTGCTTCAGTTGCTATTATTTTCTCCCATTCTGACGGCAGAATTAGATTTTTAAATGGAAACCAGTTTAGAAAAAAGGGAAATAAATCAATAGTTTGTGGAGAACACAAGATACTTTTTATGAAGACAGTTTAATCATACTCCAGGACTGCCAGATGAGTGATGTCGCCTCTTAAGTTGATTTTCAATTGCACAACACACTGGCTGTGTGAGATACACCCTATCAAGGTGAAAGAGCACACCTTCAAGGGAGTCAGAAAGAAAATTCTTGGAGGGGAAAGGCAGGAAGATCACACCACACTATCAAGAGTGTTGAAACTTGGCCTAATTTATGAAATTTAACCAAGTTTCCCTCCAGCAACTCTAGCCTTCCATATTCTTGAACCACAAGGAATGAGGAGTGGGAGAGGAGGGTGACTTGGGTCACTAATCCAAAAGTAAATAGGAAGGAAGGGTTTTTTGTATATCAAGAGCTCAACACTTAAAATTCTGGATAAAAGATATACTTGTTGACTTTAAATAAGTATTTGCCAGTGGAAGAAAATTTCACTGTGAAAAATCCAAGTTCAGATAACTCCTGTACTCAACCAGTTATTTTGTTCTCTGTAAAATCTTGTCAGTAAAGGTGGGAAGCATCTTTGCATAAGTAACCTGGAAGCATGATCATTTTAAACAGAAACACAGGTACACAGTCGCTACTGTTTTGTCATTAATGAGAGATATAGGGATATCATCGCCCCCAGCTTGGCACCAAGGGCTGAGAGAAGCCCTCCCCAGGAGTGACTGTTGAGGTTATACAAACTTTTAGCTCACAGCATGCAACTCTTTTGCCCAAACATGGTTGTTACATATAATACTTGGGTGATCACACATCCCACATCCAAGGACTGGATGTTATGTTAAAAAGCAACAGGATTCCAGAAAATCAAATATGATATCCACAGAGAGGTGTTTAAGACTCTGGGGAAAGTCAACTCAGATATTTAAGAATGTCCAAGAAGGCTTAAAACTGCATGAAAAAGTAAATTATGAAGCAAACAGGATACAAACAGCAGGACAGAAAATTTAAAACATATGAGGAATAAATCTGGGTTGTCAAGAGCTAAAATTATGAAGAGAAAATAAAAAGAACTTAGAAAAGACAACCCCCCCCCATGAAATAAGAAGCAAACATACACACATACACATGGATAGATATAGATATATAATTTAACACCAGCTTCTGCTGCTGCTGCTGCTGCTGCGAAGTCGCTTCAGTTCTGTCCGACTCTGTGCAACCCCCTAGACGGCAGTCCACCAGGCTCCACCATCCCTGGGATTCTCCAGGCAAGAACACTGGAGTGGGTTGCCATTTCCTTCTCCAGTATACAATAAATAAGTAACAAAGTATGAATAAAAATGATTTTCAAAAACAAGCATAACCTTAAATCATTTTAAAAGCCTAAAATCTGACTTAAGAAATCTAAAACATAATTGTCACATAAATGTGACATAAAAATATTAAAAAAAAAAATGAAAGTAGCTAAGGTTAAGAATTGACAGGAACGAAAGAAAAGGTAAATATTTTTCAACTGTAATTCTACTGAAAAACTAGTGACTATTAATTATCTAAAAAGTTCCCTGCTGGAGACCACCCTTGAGTGTCCCCTGTCGGCCTGGCCCATCTGAGTTTCTCAAGTTCACTCCATAAACCAGTGAGAAGCAAAAAAAAAAAGCAAAGGAACAGTCAGCTAACATTCGTTGAATCTGTGTTATTTTTTGATTCACACCCACCCCCTACCCACCCCCCCGCCACCGCCCCACACTCCCCATCCTGGGCAAACACATTATACTTCCCTCTCCATCACCATCTCACCTACAGCTATCTTTTGTATGTCAGGCTTTTTATTATTTCCCCAATTATGTTCTTAAAATCTACAGGTAAATGAGGCTGATATGACAAGTAAAACACTAAGTGTCTTTCTTAACACTTCAACTAGGCATCCACTAACAACCACAAAAGACTCCTTTCTGTTCTCCATTCAATTCAACAAACATTTATTCAGGCCCTATCATAAAATGTTTTCAGGAAGGAGGCTTTCACTGGCTTCAAATCCTTGGCCCAGTCAGTCAGATGAGAGGAATACCAACTCCTCAGAAAAGATTCAGATCCCAGAGTGTTGTGTGTGTGTGTGCTTGTCTCCTCAAATAACATTCCAACTTTCTTCTGAAGTACATCCTATATTCCAAAACACTTCTAATTCAGTTAAAAAAACAATTATTTGAATAATAATTATGGAACAAAGGAAGAAATGAGGATTTCCTAGAAAGCAAATAGCCCAGATATAACTAAAGACTTAATTTGCATAAAGCCTGACCACACAGGGTTCTGCTTCTAGAAACTTTACCATAATGGGATAAATCATTAGTTTAAATCATTCAGTGTCACACACTGTTCTAGATTTCTGGGATATAACAGAAGAAAAACAGGCAAAGATGGTTGCCTGTTACACTCTCATGTGATTTTCTTAATCTTATTCAATTTACTAAATAAAGATTTCCCTGAGCCTTTGTGTGTAAATCAAAGTTTTATCAATCAAAAGATATTTTAAATTATCAAAGACAGGTCTACAGTATTGAATAAACAATGCAAATGTTTATTTTGCAAAAAGGACTTTTGGAGAAAATGGACATGTCAAAGATGACTTCACATTTACGTCATTAAGAATCTCTTTTTGTATTTCAGGTATCTAATGAACATTACAGAGAATGGTAATAGCAAGCAAGGGTGAAATTTTAAGAAATTATCCTATGGAATTTTCCTAAATATTTATAGGAATGTATATTTTTCAAACTACTTTTTTAAAGATTAAAATGAATTTAGATATAGAGAAAATAACAGGCCAGTTGTTATAAAAGAAAGCTGGAAAATGGAAAGTGTTGTTTCCTTTTCTATTTTATTATTTGCTCATTGTGAATTTGCTAGATATATTCCATACAGTCTACCCACTGATGGATTTAAGCACTCGCTATTAAATGTAACAGTTTATTCTGAAACTTTCTCTTTTAAAACAGAGCAAAAGCCCCAAACCATATGTGTTTGTAATTTTCAAACTGAAGAAAGCAAAGAACCACTATAATTCTAAAATAAAAACTATAAATATTAATGTTAGAATTATTAACAGACAATACTAAAATATTAAAGACAATATTAATCTTAGGAATTTTAACAGACAAGTTCAAATATAAATCTTATATATGTAACTGGGGAAAAGTCTGCCATACTATATGCATAAAGACATTAAAAAAATTGATAGAATCTTAAATACCCAAGAACAGTTGACAAGTTAAACATATTGTATTAAATCCATACACAAATTGTATTCAGATATTCAGATATACATATTGGTGCCCTAGAGTGTTTTTTTATTTATAAGGAAAGATACCAAGTTAGAAGAATCATCTTATGAGTCGTGACTAGGTGGTCAGGAAAAGCCCTGAGAGAGGGCCAATGTTCAATCACACATTTAATATCCCTAAGAAGTTATTTTCTTAAGAGCCTTAAAAATGTGTAAGTATGAAAAAGCAGTTATCCTATCAGGTTCAAAATTCTTTAGTGTAGATACAGAAGGGTTTCATTTATCTTAGGAGCTGAAGTAATTAAAAATCCAATCAAATGATCGATCTGGGTAGGAACTAGAGAATTTTCAGCACACAGAAGTAATATATAAATTAGATTCAGGGATGTGGGGGACACGATTACCTCCTGAAGTAATGGAATTGAAACAAGATTCCATGGAACTGACCTAAACTTCCAACAAGAATCCACTTTCTGTCCCAGCTAAAAGCACCGGCGTTTGTTTATGCAAACTTAACTAAGAGAAGACAACTGTAGAATTTACATGGAAAGGGAACTCCACAAACTATGTGAAATCACATAATTATTTCACAGGTAGAAAAAGATCTTTCAAAATGGGGATATTTGTAATTAAATAGGGGAAAGTTTAAGAGAGTCAAAAACATCATATTAATGCTTTTATTAATACTTTTTCTTATATATTATGTAAATATAATTAGGCAATTAATTTTAATTTTGGCTTATGTATATGGCAATGGAATACTTGAGAACTTAAATTTTACCATATTTGTGTATTTATAAGTTTCATTTATCAAATGTATAAAAATTACTTAAGAAGATATAAAGGTTTATCAAGCAGGTGATTGCAGTATTTAAAGGAAATCAAATACATTAAAATGTTTGAAAGTATCCAAATAATTGGATTTGCAAAGGATATTAATTCTTCAAAGATTCTTATATGTGATTGTCTCCTAGAGTAAAAATTTAAAATATAAGTTGCACTAGAAAGATTAAGACTAACAGCTGAATTTGTAACTTTAAAAACTTGAAAACTAAATTCTAAAACCAATGTAAATATCTGAATAGCCTTCACACAAAAATTATCCCCAAGGCCCTGAACATTTTATATTTAAAACTTGACATAGAAAGTACCGTATGAAAAGAGAAAAGAACAATATGTGAGTTATGATGAGCATATTCATTTATAGAATGAGAACTCTCATTTTGTAATTGATCTGACTTTCTCACCTTTTCGGCCGTTAACGTGGTATATTAGTATCCTGTCACTTCTGTAATAAACTACCACAAACTTAGCAACTTTGAAAAACACAAATTTATCCTCTCAGAGTTCTGGAGTCCAAAGTCAATTTCACAGAGTTAAAGTCAATGTGTGGTTCTTCTAGAGGTTCTAGGGGAGAATCATTTTTCCTGTCTTTTTCAGCTTCTAGCTTCAACTGCATGGCTTGGCTCAAGACCTGTTTTTCAAATACCACCCCCCACCCCAGTTTCTCCTGTCACATCTCTTCCTATTATTATGCTCGGTCTCCTCCTGTTTTCCCCTCATAACGACCCCAGCATTCCTTGGTTCCCAGCCCGTTTCCTCCTTCAAAGTCAGCAACAGGAATCCAGTCCTTCTTATGCTTGTAATCTTTCCTGCTTCTGAGTCTCATCCTTCTGACTTATCCTAGAAGATTCACCACGTTTAGGGGTTTACATGATGGGACTGGCCACCCATATAAAATTCTTAATATTACTTTAGAGAATCCAGGATCTCTCCTGACCTCAAAATCCTCAGCCAACATCTGTCAAGTCCCTTCTGCCGTATCATTTGCAGGTTCCAGGAGTTAAGATGTGGACATCTTTGAGGATAACTATTCAGCCATTATATGTGGCAATTCTATAATTTTCAAAATAAAAGAAAAACATAGGTTTCAAAAAAAAAAGAAAAACAATTATTTAATTGAAGTATAAAATTATAATAGTTCATGCGTGGAAAATTCTAAACAAATGATCATACAAAATCAAATTTCTTTTCAAATGGCTTTAGACCCCATTTACTTGCATTATTTTCAACACTGTAATTTCTGAACCTAAAATTCTTACTATTACTTCAACAGTATAATCATCAATAGAAGTCAAGCATAGAGGACTAGGTATAACTCATATATTTGCTTCTTCCAGGCTCAACCTGTGAATATCTTAAGAAAATATGAGCTATAACCTACACATTATTATCATGGGACAACACAATTTCAAAAAAATTATCTCCCTTATTTGCCTACTTGTTTTTTAAATATAAGACAAGTTTTCTAAGTAATCAAGGATATTGATTTGCAATTTTTCTTTCTGCTAACCACATTATATTTTCTGCAGACCAGAGAATAAAAGACAGTACAACGTGAAACTATGATAATGTTATCCCTCTGCATGTAAGTCAGAGTATTCTGCCTTTGTGATGGTTGCCAAGGGTACAGGAGCTTCAAGGCAGGCCTTTCTGTTTACCTACTTGAATTAATAAGGGTAGCATGAATCACCAAAATAAGTACAATTATTTGCTGTTTGATACAAAAACACATACATAAGTATCATGGCACCTTGATTTACACTGACTGGTTGGAAAAATAGAGTGCAAATTATTTTAGATACTATATTCAAAGTCAGATCTAATTAACTGGTTTATGAAATCAATTCTAAATATTGGCTATATCTTAAAGTTACACAGAAACTTTTGATCAAAGGGGATAGTAACCTAATCAAAGTAAGGTTTTTGTTTGTAGCCCAAGAATCCACTTAAAATAGTTACTCACAGTGACATAGTTAATATATATAATCTGAAGACTCCATGAAATAGATTTGACATGTAAGTTTTGCTTTTATCTTTAAATATACAAGGACATTTGGCCAAAAGGCAACACAATGTCTGCCCTAAGTAAAGTTTTCTTTCTGTTTTTGTCTGTTGCTTGTTTTTAACTTAAAAGTCCACCGTTTTTATCAGTAAACATATAATTTAAAGGATTTCCAGGACAACAGACACAACTGGGACTGTCCCAGGTAAGTGGGCATCCGGTCACTCTATGTAACTCCACTCAATTAAATTAGTCCATTCTTATTGTATGTTCACTTTTGCTCCATCTTCTTCCCAGAGAATTGAATAAAAGCTAAGATCATGCAAGATCTAGTCTTTCATTCTTTGCAAATCTATGCAAGCTGTTGGATTTCTTTAAATACTCTAAAAATCTACATCCCAGGTGACAATAGGTGCCACAGTGAGTGAAATGAAGTCACTCAGTTGTGTCCCACTCTTTTCGACCCCATGGACTATAGCCCACCAGGCTCCTCCATCCATGGGATTCTCCAGGCAAGAGTACTGGAGTGGGTTGCCATTTCCTTCTCCAGAGAACCTTCCAGACCCAGGGAGCAAACCCAGGTCTCCAGCATTGCGGGCAGATGCTTTAACCTCTGAGCCACCACTGCCTGCCAATAGGTGCCACAGTAGCAGATGGAATTACCATGTATCAAAGGGAAGGGCATAGAACCTTCCTGTCAAGAAACTACTCTAAACCTAAGTAATTTTTTCTCAGCACTGATCATTGATAGAGAAGAGCTGCTGCTGCTGCTGCTAAGTCGCTTCAGTCGTGTCCAACTCCGTGCAACCCCATAGACGGCAGCCCACCAGGCTCCCCCGTCCCTGGGATTCTCCAGGCAAGAACACTGGAGTGGGTTGCCATTTCCTTTTCCAATGCATGAAAGTGAAAAGTGAAAGTGAAGTCGCTCAGTCGTGTCCGACTCCTAGCGACCCATGGACTGAAGCCCACCAGGCCCCTCCATCCATGGGATTTTCCAGGCAAGAGTACTGGAGTTGGTTGCCATTTCCTTCTCCGAGAGAAGAGCTAGGCATGAACAATTCACTTTACTACTCCTTGAACAGCAACTGATGCTATGTTCTCCTAATTCAAGATGGGTTATCTCAAGATAAGGCTTACAGGCATAGTACTTACACTAGGAAACATCTAGTAAATTCAGATTTCTACTACAGCCAGATAGGTCTTTGCCTTCTTGTCACCCAAGAGATCACCAGTGAGAAATGTCAAAAGAGAATTCCCTAGGAACTTGTCCATTACACTAAAGCTGCAAAGTCCAAAATATATCAAAGACAGGCAATATTTCAGGTACATTTCCAATCCATCAGGGCTGAATATAACTACTTTCCTATATGCTTCCCAACAGTCATTCAGGGCAGGAACCCTTAGTATAAAACTGAGTTATGTCATACTTTAAATCAAATCATGTCACTTATACAAGCAATTACATTTCTGTAAAGCCTAAAGACAGTACCATTAGTCTACACAGGAAGTGCTGGCCTTAGCCCTGTACACAGACAATGCAAAGGAGCAATTCACAATCCAGACTGAACTAAAGTGGAAAGGAAAACTTTATTGTGGCCTGCAATTGATTATGTATAAGTGCGAGTTTACCTTATGGTAGGCTAATTCATAAGCGACCAAAAATAGACAAATACATTAAATTTATAGAAAAGAGGAATCATACATGCAAACCACAATCCTTAGCATATGCACACAGTCAATCCACACACTTCTCAAATGAAAAGCAACCACTGACAGGCAGTTTTCTTAAGACCCTTAACTATTTTCTCAGAATCTTCTCACAATCAATGTCCTATTTAAGAAGAAATGATTCACTGATTTTCACAGGTAGCTAAGATACTTTACATCCACTAGTCTTGAGCCACACTTGACCAATATATATTCTTACCATAATCGCTTCTTCCAAAACACCTTCATGTCCACATTTCCTAGGAAGGAAGTGCTGTGAACCAACCCAGGAAATTTAATCACACAGGATAATTAACTTCTCTGGATAAACAACAGTGGTGTCTGGAAATTTATAAAGATGGGTAAGGATTGGCTATCCTTACATCTTCTTACCGGAGTACAATGAAAGCAAACACCAAACCAGATTCTGCTACGTAGATATTTATTTAAATAAATAAATATATAAATAACAAGTAGATACACTGCAGTTTATATGACTCAAGGGTAATCCATGTTTCTAAAATATCACTACTTCAGGCAATCATGTATCTCTCAAGGCCCTAATATCCCCAAAGAGAGTCCATATTTCATGTCCCTTATGCGTATCTTGCCACTGATAAGATGGGGGACATGCAGTGGTATTCCCCAAAGTGGTTAGAATCTCAGCTGACCTGACCACTAACTGGGATGTGAACCAAAATAAGGCAAGTCTTCCAGACTAAGAAATAATTTAAACTAACAGAAATAATATCACACTGTCAAAGCTGAAGTGTTTTTAAGTAGGCAGTTTAATGTAAGGGAGTTTAACATTCCCCTCCCTCTCAACTTGGTAATTTCAGACTCTGTATAGACCTATGGCCATTCCAGCTCTCCCTGTTCTTAGGATTACCTACAGTGATGGGAAAAAAGAATTGAGTGGTTTTGCTTTTTACTTAATAGTTACCTGATTGGAGTAGTAAATGATTTAACCTCTCTGACCCTTATTCAGCTCCTTCGACCTTAAAATGGAGAGAAAATGACTATCACAAAGAGCTACTGTGAAAATCAGACACGACAAATGCCAAGAAGCTAAGATACAGACAGGCACACAGAGTCCGTGCCAGGAAGGTGTGGCTCCTGGAGGCTCCCTTTTGTGGGCGTCTGTTACCATGAGCAGAACCCTTCCTGAAACTCTCACGGTCAAGTCCTCACGGAGTTGCTATTTGAACCCCTCATGTGTGACATTCTGAAAACTTCCCAAGAGGACTATCTGCGTGTAAAAAGCCACTTCCAGACCCCTTCCAACCGCTTCCCCGATGGGACCATTCCTGCTGACTGAATCCGTGAGGGGTCAGGGCTGTGCTGTCACCCTCCTTTGCTGCCCTCAGGTGCCTCTAGTCTCAAAACCCCACAGGCCTCACTGTTGGTAACCCACTCGAATCCACTCAGTCCCCCTGGATTCAATGCCATCACCACAGCTTAGCTGCCGCCCTTTTTGTACCCAACCATTCCCTCAATTCCTTCCTGCTTTTAACAATGCTGAAAACCGCAGCGGCTTGTGGCTCATTTTTTCATGATCATATTCGTATTTTTCCTTCATTTCATGACATGTATGCGAAAAAAAAAACGACTGCTGACAATTATGAAGCAAGGAATTCAGACATTTTTGAAACTGTGCCTAAATACAAGCAGTAAATTCAACAAATTCCTCAACAATCAGTGACCTAGAGAGAATAAAAGCCAATGAACCAGTGCAGCAATGAAAAGTACATAACTTTTTTTCCTTTTCCCTAAAATAAGTTGAACAAAATCTGTGTGTGATTGCATATTTAAAAATCTAATCTTCATATTTGCCAACACTGCTTAGCTGCTGTATCAACTGTCTAGCTTTAGTCTAATAAACCCTTTTTGAAACTCTGGAAGAAATCTCTATATAGGAAATTATAAATTTGGACAGGCATAACTGTGTCTCAATATGCAGTATTCTTATACCAATTTTCACCTTTTTAAGCATATAAATTGTAAGAAATTCCAAAATGGCCACAGTGGCCATGTAACTAAAGGCCTTATTTATTTAATTACCTGTTTTCTGTGAGGCTAGAAAGACAAAGTAAGAAACAGCATAATGTGGGTTTCTCTGCTACCAAATCACTTCAAGTGGTGCTGTCACTACTGGTTTTTAATGGGAAAAAATACTTGGTTGACAGTATCAGAGGAATTCCTGGGGGAAATTTCACATATTCTTGTAGATGGAAAAGAACTTTTAATATCTGTGAGCAAGACAACCATTTTCTCTGTATCTAAGTTCTATCAAAAGAAAGAAAAAGTTGATGCACTTTTTCTTTTTGTTTTATGTTGTTCTAACATATTTCAGCCTCAAGGAAAGACTTAAGAAACTTAAATCTTATTTTCAAAACATCTCTAGAATAATACTGGGGACATTAAAAGATGAGCACTATCTTTAAAAGCATCCTACATTTTTAACCTGTATTTCCACACTTGGGCTTAGATCTTACAGATGAACTGAGGTGACTATCCAAAGTCAAAAACATTAGCTATTTTCAACACACAAAAACAATGCAAACAAATATATTTTTAAAAAGAACCTCTATGTTATGATCAACTCCAATGGGACTGAATTTTACTCATTTCTAATCCAATCTGAGTCCAGCCCTGCTATCTTGATGATTATACTAGTCTTTCACTACAGCTTGAGAACTTATTAGGAAAAGGAGCATGTTAAGGCTGTATATTGTCACCCTGCTTATTTAACTTCTATGCAGAGTACATCATGAGAAACGCTGGGCTGGAAGAAGCACAAGCTGGAATCAAGATTGCCGGGAGAAATATCAATAATCTCAGATACACAGATGAAACTGTGTATCTAAACTAAACTAAAGAAACTAAAGAGCCTCTTGATGAAAGTGAAAGAGGAGAGTGAAAAAGTTGGCTTAAAGCTCAACACTCAGAAAACGAAGATCATGGCATCTGGTCCCATCACTTCATGGCAAAGAGATGAGGAAACAGTGGAAACAGTGGCTGACTTTTTTGGGGGCTCCAAAATCACTGCAGATGGTGATTGTAGCCATGAAATTAAAGACGCTTACTCTTTGGAAGGAAAGTTATGACCAACCTAGACAGCATATTAAAATTAAAATATGTCATAAAATATGTCATATTAAAATATGACAGCATATTGTCAACAAAGGTCCATCTAGTCAAGGCTATGGTTTTTCCAGTAGTCATGTATGGATGTGAGAGTTGGACTGTGAAGAAAGCTGAGTACAGAAGAATTGATGCTTTTGAACTGTGATGTTGGAGAAGATTCTTGAGAGTCCCTTGGACTGCAAGGAGATCCAACCAGTCCATCCTAAAGGGGATCAGTCCTGGGTTTTCACTGGAAGGACTGATGTTGAAGCTGAAACTCCAATACTTTGGCCACCTGATGCAAAGAGCTGACTCATTTGAAAAGACCGTGATGCTGGGAAAGATTGAGGGCAGGAGGAGAAGGGGACGACAGAGAATAAGATGGCGGGATGGCATCACCAACTCAATGGACATGAGTTTGGGTGCACTCGGGGAGTTGGTGATGGACAGGGAGGCCTGACGTGCTGCAGTTCATGGGGTCACAGTCGGACACGACTGAACAACTGAACTGAACTGAGAACTTATTCAATGATTCCTGTGTAATACACATTAATATATAGGTTTCATATAATTATGCATTCCACTTTTTTTCTTCAAAGGCTGGATGAATAACTACTGATCATTGTTGTCTGAAGGTTTTATAATGGAGCATGAACTTCCATGAGTGTTAAGTAGTAGCTGGTGAAAAGATCTGGAGAAAGACTTGTGACTGGCTTAGCCAAACTTCTACCTTAACTGTTCCCCAGTAAAATCGCCTCCAGCCCCAGTCTAACACTTTTGCACATGCACAACTATGTTACTATCAGCTATTCGTCAGATGTTAACAGTTTACACACTAGCTCTAGATGCTAGCAAGACAGCAAAGTGTGATCTCTATAAGCCATTTCCAAGTGTGTTCCTCCTCACATCAATTTGAACAATAACTTTTTATTTGTCTTGAGGACCAGATCTGAGAATCATTATACTGTCAAATGGGGTATCATTACCTGTTTTATTTTGCTTTTTGTCAAACGAGATATCATTGGAATTCCACTTGCAATTTAAAAGGAATTAAATCAACTTGTCAAAAATAATAAAAAGCAATATAATGATCTTTATCAACATTTGTGTTTTTCACTTGATAATAATCAAATGGCTCCTTGACAAATTTTGAGAGGTTGAAAATTGAGAGGCAGTATAAAAAAGCAACTACTCATAACATTTGCCCTGTTGTAGAGGGCAAAAAAAAAAAATGTTACCTTGGCCTTAGGGCCATATTGCTTTTTAATACAATTTTAATTTTATATTGAGATAAGAATAAGACAACAGAGTATACATTTCTTTCGTTAATAAAACAGTATGCTAGTCTATAAAGCCTCACAGATCAGATCAGATCAGATCAGATCAGTCGCTCAGTCGTGTCCTACTCTTTGCAACCCCGTGAATCGCAGCACGCCAGGCCTCCCTGTCCATCACCAACTCCTGGAGTTCACTCAGACTCATGTCCATCGAGTCAGTGATGCCATCCAGCCATCTCATCCTCTGTCGTCCCCTTCTCCTCTTGGCCCCAATCCCTCCCAGCATCAGAGTCTTTTCCAATGAGTCAACTCTTCGCATGAGGTGGCCAAAGTACTGGAGTTTCAGCTTTAGCATCATTCCCTCCAAAGAAATCCCAGGGCTGTAATACTATTTATTAGTCACCTATATACCGAGAGTATATTTAATCCTCTACACATATTATCTTTACTCTTCAAAGTAATCTTAGATAAGTGACAACCATACATTTATAGGATTTTGATTTGTCTAGTAAGGTCATTAAAAGGCATCCATGAATAAATAGTGAAGACCTACATACAATCATCTCACAAATAGAGTAAAAGTAATTGGCAAAATAAAGTTTCAAATCTCTCTTAATGGTTATGACAGGAGTTTGGTGATACAGAGCAACACATTCATAAAGTACTAATAGTTTCCAGCTCTGCCTCTAACCTCCTCTCTTACATACACACAGACTATAGCTGGCACAGAAAAGTCTTTCCAATTTATTTTAATCCTGGAGCTAAAGATTTAAAGTAATTCATATATTTGTCAAAACAGCCAATTGTCCAATTCTCCCAGCCCAAAGTTTGGAAGGCTTACTCAAATATTTCCTTGGGAAAAGTGTTCAACAGCATACACTGATATGAAAAGGTTTTTAGTTCTGTGTATTGATAGAAAAAACATAAAGCAGAGTTTCTCTTTTGCATTATAAGATACATAATGAGGCCTCAATTTTGCAGCCTATAATGCAAATTATAAAACAATACTTTAACATATGGTGGCTATACACGGATAATTAGGCTTTCAAAATTATGTTTCAAAACACACTTAGATACTTAGACAATATACTACATATGTATATAGTAGACATGTATTAACAGGCATTACATATATATCAAAATATAATCGTATTGTAAACTAAACTTGAAAATTGTAAATACACCGTATTAAAGCATTATATTACTTTAAGAATCACATAATGAACTGACACATTCTATACTTCATCATTAAATTAGAAATAACAGAAATGATGACAACTGTAAATGACAATGATGACAGTATAAATGATGACAATACAGTGATGATAAATGTAAATTCTGAATAAAAATATACAAACCTACAACCCAAACATCTATTTGCTTAAAAGGATTTTGTTGGTCTATGTGTGCTGACTTGGTCAAACAGCTAGACACTCCCAGTTTCTTCAATCTGTGTAGAAGTAGCATAGCTAAAATTAACAATAAAAATTAAAGTGACACTACAAGTGTTAAGACAACAGTTTATAATTAAGAAAGCAAAACAACTATAAACAGAGCACAGCTGCTCTCAAACTAAGGCACTATCCTTTGTTATACCTTTAATGAGCTCTCTTCCCTAAAATTTCACTTCTTAGTTTCCTTGGTCAGAAAAATGACTATGCAAAGTGAAAATATGCCAGGAGCCTTAGAGATGCTATTACTTCATTTAAGTAAATTCAAAAGGGAAATATGACTTGTCTATCTAGTAAGATAACAGGCAAAATGAATGGATAGTCCTATTAACTGCATTCCACATCCCTAAATTAATACTGCTTGTTTTTAAAAAGTGTGTGTGCGCACACAGATGCACATATTCAAGGTTCTTTTGATAGTAGAAAGTAACAATGTTTCAAAATGAAGTCAATTACTGTAACTATTTTTTTACCCTCCAGAAAATAATAGTCATGAATGTTATCTAACATGATATATATCTTCATATACAACCAGCCTTCAAGGTTACATGCTTACAAAGTAAAGAAATAAGCATTAATATAGAGAAAACATTAAACTAATATTTTCCCAAATATAGTCTCTATATTCATAAAGTGTTACATACCAAGATGTATGTGACACTTTAGATTTTTCACCTAAACTATTTTTAAAAAATCAACTGAATCACTTTGCTGTATACCTGAAACACACTGTAAATGAACTATGCTCCAATATAATATAAAAACTATATTAAATATTACAAAATATTTTTTTAAATTCTTTAGCTATATAATTCAGTACATACTTAGGTACATTTATCTTAAAATCAGAATATTTTTGCTCAATAACCATCAAAAAATTTTAAGCATAATTATATATCTGCCACTTAGCAAACTACATGATGAACGAAAAACCATAAATTCTAAGTAATAGCAACAATAACTTAAAATACTATTTCTCAGAGACAGACCTCTCTTATTTAGCTCATTCCACAGTCGTTCATCCCATGGAAAATGTCCCATGAATATTGCTGATAGAAACTGAACTGTCAGCTAATACTTCCAAAGATTTAAGATAGTCTGATCTCTGTTAGCATTTAGGAAACTCTCAAAGCTATCACGTGAAAACCTTCTTAACATGTTACAACGCAATGAATGTGGAGGGCTTGGAAAATCTAGACAAATCTGCTGAGAACTCTGAGAATCTCTGAGAACAGGACTCCATTCTACATAGTAAATTGTAAATGACTTCTAAATCCCAGCACTGTCCTAAAACATTCATTTCTCTCCCTTCCTCCCTTTCTTTTTCTCTCCTGTCATCCTATCTCTGAGTTAGTATCTTGAGAAAGTAATTCAAGAGAATCTGAAATAAGGGACAAAGAAATTCTTCCCATTTCCTTGACTCCACACTGACCCCCTTCTCCATTTCTGCTATCCTGTGATGGATACTCAGCCCTCTTAATCTTGAGGTATAATTGTATCTCAAGATAGATGACAGAAAACAGATAGATGAAAAATTTTCCTATCAAATAAATACCTAATTACAGTATCCTGTATATACATAACTCTCAAATTCACACACATCTCTCAATCTCTCTCTTAGCCACAACATTCCCCCCCACAAAAAAAAATAGTGTAAGTGAGATCTTTATTCGGCTATCCCAAACAAACTCTCAAACTCTTAGAGACAGAACTACTAGAATAAAAAGAAAAGGAAGGGGTTCCCCTTGTAAATCAGTCACCAGGACTGGTGATTTCCCTTTGCCAGTGTTTCTCCAGGTCTCTCCTCCAGAGCTTTGGCTCAGGATTCTATTAGCTCATGAACTCCAGTTTTCCTTCTGCCATAATATTTTTGGCCTTCTAAAACATATTCCACAAAGTAAATCCATCTTTCAGCTGTCCTTGATTTGACGTCTCTGTGTAGAAGATACAGAGACTCCTAGTAATTTGAGTTCATCTTAGTTGAAAAGTCTTTTCATAATTTTACTTTCTCTAAATACTCTAGTCACTATCCTCAGGTCCTCTGTATTCCATAGGTGCTTTCTGCTGCTCTCCAGAACATATATCATCCCCTCCACAAAGCATTCCTCTTGGTAGTTACAGAGAGAAGAATTCACTCTTCATTCAATTTCTAGTCTCAAACCGCTTGAAACATGCATATTTCTCCTCATTCTAAATTCCATCAAGGTGTGGCTATATGCATGTGTGTATGTGTGTGTGTGCGGGTGTGTGCACAGGCACGCCCTTTAAAAACTGTTCAAAGATAGTCTGTCCATATTAATTTGACCCATTGAATATTATCTGTAACTCACTTGCTTTCAGCTAAAATTCTATACAATCACATTAGCTCTTTAAGAAACTTTATCTTAGGTTCTTTATGTGCTTATTCAGTATTATCCTTTAATTAACTGGCTTGCACTCCAATGGAAATTGTTGTAGACTGCAACTTCCATTAAGGGAAGGCTTTCAGTGCCCAGGAGCAGGCTCCTGTTAACCTGCAACGGACACTTCACAGTATTGATGCTGCTGCTGCTGCCAAGTCGCTTTCAGTCGTGTCCGACTCTGTGCGACCCCATAGACGGCAGCCCACCAGGCTCCGCAGTCCCTGGGATTCTCCAGGCAAGAGTACTGGAGGGGTTGCCATTGCCTTCTCCAACAGTATTGATGAGGAGAAGGCATACGATAGGACTTAAAACAGAATTAGGCAGTATCTGCCATTTACGTGGAAGATGCAAAAAACTAAGAGTCACACGTATTATAAAATGTCACTCCTTCCAATAAACAAAAACTCCTGACACTCCCTGTTAACTTAGTCTGGCCTCCAGAACTTTCACAACTTTTAAACTAGTGATTTCTCCCTAGGGATTTTTCCTAATATCTCTGTGCTCAGTGCTACAATTCACAACACACAGGTTTAGCAAATTCTGTTCCAAACAGTTTAAAGAAAGCTTTCATGATTATTCAAGGGACCTTTATAAGGCAAGTACCAGTCAGTCCTTCAGGGTGGAAATTCAGCACCTTTAGAGACCTCTGTCTCCACCCAGAAACCCTTGCTGTTTACACTAAGAAGACTGGCGCCACGGCCCCCTTTCCTTTACACTCTTATCATCCCCTTCCATGCGACTCCCCTGTGGACCGCCACAGAAACAACCTGAAATTCAGAATCGCGCTATAAACAGCGATAGGCGGGCCAGGTCTCCTCCCTGGGCGGCATGGTCCAGGATAATGGCCCTTTTTCCACCCTGCCTTTGGTGGCCGCTGTCCAAAGTCCCACAGCCTCAAACTTAGGGGCACAGCCAGCCTGGGGTGCTCCTGGACAGAACCCCTCCCATTCACATGCCTGTGTCCTGGCTCCAAAGCTCCACTATCAGTGCCCTGGGAATCAAAATCCAGAAGGCTGCAACTTTCAGATTTATCATTGAAAAAATTGCGCCCATGTTCAGAGTTGGGAATAGAAGACCACAAGGAGATGGGGAGCTGTGGTCTGGTCATTTGTTTTCACAGCTGGCGGAGTCAATCATTCTCTCTTAAAAGCTTATTTGACAGGTGAGAAATTCCTCCTCTCTAGATCATTCCAGGAACTCCTCAGCATCAATCTGAGCTGGGAGAGGGGCCTGAAGGGGAAGGGAGTGGTGCTGAAATCGTGCTGAGCATGTCCCCGGGGAAACTCTAGTGCAGGAGGAGGATTTCGGCGCCAGGAATGTGCTGGTCCAGGGTCCAGAGCGAAGAGAGGGGAGAGCCAGGAAGTCTTTAGTGAGAGGGAGAGGTGCGACCGGAAAATAGAAGATACCTGGAAATGTCCTGAAAGGGATGGAATTGGGGGAGAAGGATGCAGACTGGTGAGAAATCGGGAATAGAAAGAGGTTGGGGCAAGGGGAGAACTGGACAACACGAAGTGCAGAGCCTCGGATGCGGGCTTCCAACCTCGGCCGGTGTGGGACCCTTCCAGAGCGCCGGCTAGCCTGGCTGCCGGCCGAGCCCCCGGAGCCGGAAAGTTGGCGCGGCGAGGGGCGGCCGGAGGGCAGTGCCCCCAGCGCGGCGGGGAGGCGCCGGGCTGAGTCGCGCGGCGCCTTACCTTCTGGTCGACGATAGAGCAAGCCATCTCGCGGACGTGCGCCAGGCTGTAGTCCCCGGACGAGTCCTGCAGCAGCAGCACCGGCTCGCGGCTCAAGCCGATCTGCAGATGGAAGGAGATGCCCCCGGCCGGGGCCGCGACGGGACTTAGGAACGGCGCGGGCCCCGGCCCGGACCCCGGGACCAGCGCGGCCGCCGCCGCCGCCGCTGCCGCCGCCACGGGCAGCAGCGGGCTGGGCGGCCGCAGGACCGGAGGGGCGCTCATCGCTCGGCCAGGCGCGCCAAGGGCCGCGGGGCCCGGCGGCTGAAAAGTTTTGCTGCCGCCGAGCCGGGAGCTTCTTTCTTCAAGAGTCGAGGCGGAAAATAAAAACTTTCCGGAAAAGTCCCCGCGCGGGGGGAAGGGCGAGGGATGAGGATCGGGAGGGGAGGGGGTGGAGAGAAAATGGCCGAGGCGGGAGGGCTGCGCCGGCGGGAGGGCCGCGCCGCCGGCACCGCGGGCGGCGCCGCCGCGCGGAGGAGCAGCAGCTGCGGCGCGCGCGGAGGGACGGGGCGGCGGGTCTGCGAGGCCTGGGCGCCGGGCGGGGGCGGGGAAGGGGGCGCGAGGGGCGGGGTAGGGGAGCGAGGGGCGGGCACTGCGGAGCCACCACCCGGCGGGCGCCGGAGCCGCAAGAGCCGCGGCCGCGCGGCCGCACTGGCCACAGTGTGCCCGGTGGCCGCCCCCTGCGCCCGAGGTTCCCTGGGCCTGAGCCTCCCCTGGCTCGGGCAGGGCTGAGCGGCAGGGAATGAGGCCGCCTCCGCGAGCATGGTTCGACCCTTCCCTCCCTCCCTCCGGGACCCCGCTCTCTTCGCTGTCCCGGCTGCCCGACTGCGGACGGACGGGACGGGGCGCCCTTCCTACGGCCCGCTGCCCGGTACTAGGAGCTTCACGGTCCCCACAGTCCTCGCCACATCATCCAAATGTCCGAGGACGACGCACTTCTACCCGTGAGGTGGCCTGTGCTAAACTCAAGAATGCCAAGCCCTGCGGTTCTCCGTGGGTCTTACCTTCGGAGGGAGGATGAAAATAGAGGGTCTTCGGAAACCCACTTACATCCCGGGTCCTTCCAGGAACCCTTGGGTTCGTTGCCAAAGAGGGTGGGAAGCCAATCCACGGAAATATATTTAACCTGTCTTTACTTTTTTTGACACTGACACACCCTGATACCAAAGCCCACACATTCCACCGCAGCTCCCAAGGCACCAGACATAAGTTGCTAAACTCAGACTAAGTTCTCTTTTGAAAGAGAAGGCATTCATTGTCTACATTTTAAAAAAAGAGGAAGGTCTGATGCAGTCTCTGTCCCTTACCCTTATTCTTTGTGTCTGAAGCTTCTACCCCGCAAAGTCCTCAGAATCCGTTCCTTCATTGTAAAGTCAGCTTTATATATACCAGTGATGCTCCCAGCGGCGCTACCAGCTAGGTTGGGCACCATCGGCTTTAGTTTTGATAGTTGTTCCCTGCTGTTGCCCTTCTTGTAGTTTTGGCGGGGTTGGGGAGGTGGGAAGGGTGCTTGGAGAGGAATTCTACTCTTCTCCTCCTACCAGGGTATGCTTCGCACACTGCACAGGGTGGGTGACGGTGCAGATGCACAGGGCCTCACCTTTGAAAGGCCCTGCCACACTGATGTGCTGACTGTCACCATCTTGGAATACTTAATGGTTTTTTGTTTGTTTGTTTGTTTGTTTCATTTTGCAGTGTGTTAGTTGCTCAGTCGTGTCCGAATCTTTGCAACCCCATCGACTTAGCCTGCCAGTCTCCTCTATCCTTGGAATTCTCTAGGCAAGAATACTGGAGTGGGTAGTCATTTCCTTCTCCAGGGCATCTTCCCCACTCAGAGATCAAACCCATGTCTCCTGCATTGCAGGCAGATTCTTTACCACTGCGCCACCAGGGAAGCCTGGGAGACAGACAAATTATGTAGCCCACTTTTCCACTTCCCTAGTCCTTCCCCTTATATGGCACAAGCACCCACGCATGTGCAAACACACACAGGCAAACTAATAATGTATGTTTTATTTTGTACTGTTACATTGTTTATGTCTTGGCCTCTGTTTCTGACCCAAGACATGACATTTCAAGGTGATTTTCTCTTCAATCCTCTTCCCCACGGTCAGTAATGGAGACCTGAATGTCCTCAAAGGCATTGTCACTCACTGCTCTAGAAGAGACCTGAATTTTTCTGTCTCTGGATTTGATGGTGTGAGAAGGTCTACATATGTGTTGGCAGTTTCCGTTTTCTTACTTAAAAAGTGGTTCACTTCATCTATCCATCCATCCCTCCATCCATCCCTCCATCCATCCATCACATGCTCCTGTGGAGTCCGACTCTTTGCGACCCCAAGGACTTAGCCTGCCAGGCTCCTCTGTCCACTGGTCCTCCAGGCAAGAATACTAGAGTGAGTAGCCATTTCCTCATCCAGGGGATCTTCCTGATCCAGGGATTAAACCCACGTCTCCTGCATTGCAGGTGGATTCTTTACCCCTTGAGCCATTGCGGAAGCAATTTCCCTAATATACCAGATTCAGCTAAGCTAGAAGAAGCATGGGCTTTCCCAGTGGCTCAGCAGTAAAGAATCTGCCTGTCAATGCAGGAGATTCACCTTCTATCGCCAGGTCAGGAAGATCCCCCGTAGAAAGAAATGGCAATTCACTCCAGTATTCTTGCCTGGGAAATCCCATGGACAGAAGAGCCTGGTGGGCTACAGTCCATGCGGTCTCAAACGTGTTGGACATAATTTAGTGACGGAACAACAAGGAGAAGAGTGGAATTATTCTTAATGCTATGCCTTTTGGTTCTCAGCTGTTTTTTAATGTCAGAAAATGTATTTCATTTTCTTTTAAAGTCTGAATAAAGTCAATATTCCCACAATTTCCTATTACCAGACAAAAAAGTCTGCTGGTCAGTTTACAAGGCCTTACAAAAAGCTAGTTTTGCTTAACTTGGAGCCAAAACCTGAATGACAGAAAAGGCCCTTAAGAAGATCAGGGGGAATTACGAACTAGGCATAGGAAACAGCTGGTGTAAAGGAACTAACACAAGAATGTACTTAGCATTTTCAAGGCACAGGAAAAGAAGGGCAAGTACCTGAGATGAGGTCAGAGACGTGGTTGAAGCCAGATCACAAAATGTCTTGAAAGCCCATTGTAAAAGAGCTTTCATTCTATTCTCAGTGCACTGTCCAACCACTGGAAGATTTTAAAGCAGGGAATGATAAGATTTAATTAGCATTTTAAAAAAATCACTCTCTGGCTCTGTGTATAGGAGAAAAGAGTCAAAGCAGAGACACCAGGTTGGATATTAGCAGTTGTCCAGTCTAAAGACATATATGGCTTGGATGACTCTGGTCGTTAAGTTCAGATACTAAAAAATGTAAAGTTGCAGGATCTAATTTGGAGTCAGATCTGAAGGTCTTAATGATGAATCAGATGTTTATGAGAAGTAACAAAACAGCAGAGTTGTAAAAGACTCCTAGATTTCTGAGCAATTAGCCTCATGGTAGTGCTGATAACTGATACAGAGAAGACAGGGAGGAAGCAAGTTTGGGGAGAAATAAGATTTCTGCTTTGTGTTGAATTTGAGATGCCACTGGGTATTCAACTTAGAAATAACAGTTACAGTTGAGTATTTGAGTCTAGAGTTCAGGAAAGAGAGGATGGTCAGAAATACACTTGAAAATCATTAAGTGTGGAGATGTTTCAAAGTGAGATTAGATGAGCTCACTAGAAAGGGAGGGATTGAGGCAGTCATCAGTTATATGAGACAGGAACTTAGATGTCCTACATAGGAAGAAAGCTGTGGAACAATAACTTGTTTCCTATACTCTGATTTCTCAATAGTTTGAAGGATGTTGGAAGTAATTGAGAAGAAAACCAGGGGCAGGAGAGAGAATTCTAAGGAACTGTAATTCTGGAGAATTAGAATCACTTTTAAGAAGCTGGTAAATTACTGGATGCAAGAGAGTGAATAAAGAGAAACAAGAAGAAAAAGAGTCTCAGAAAGGGTCCCACAGAACACACTTTGGGAAATGGAGTACTATTCAACAAATGTAAAAGAATTTCAGTTAAATTTTGAAGGTAAAGAAAATTGCTCAGAATTAAAAGCAGATACTTTGAAGAACACCACAAATGGCAAAAACAGATGCATACTGAGTGTCCAGCAGTTCACAATCCGTAATCAGAAAGAGAATTCAGAATAACCTGATTTGAATAGTTGTCAGTTTGGAAGCACAATATACCTTGTCCAGATGAAACAGACAGTGGAGAAAGAAAAATGAGTAAGAAACATAATGTAATTAGGCTGAAAGGATCCTATCTATCCCCAAGTACAATCATTTTACAGCCTAAAAAACTGAAAGCAGAGAAATTATATACTAATGTGGAAAATTGAAATTTGAAAGAGAAAGTATGGTCCCAGAACGGCCTCCTTTTTACACAACTGATCATTGGAAGCTATAAGCATGAAGATAACGGATGATGAATGGACGATAGATGATTAATGTATATGACAACTATTTTATATTGTTTGTCTCCTTACAAGAGTTCATAAATGATAGTGTGCAAGATCAGGTTAAATAAAGTTAATGATACAAAGCTGGCACAACAGAAAAATAATGTCCTAATGAAGATATCAACCATACAATTATCTGCCAAAGTATTGTTCTGCTAAAGCCTGAGCTTGTGACAAAATGTTACCTTGTCTTATTGATAATTTTGTGGCAAATAAAACAGAAAAGAAGTGAAGTTCATTTTTACCAAGAAGTAAAACTAATTTATTATTTAAGAAAGCAAATTTCAAAACTGCAAAGAAAAAACAAATATGATCCTAGAGTCAGAGACCCTCAAAAGGACAGGAGGCCTTCAAAGAAAAGCACTTAACTATAAAATGACAAATGATCAAGGTGAGGAATAAATTTACAGCAGTATGACTACACTTTAAGTTTTGAATGAGTACATATCTGCAAAGAGAATGAATGAGTAGACATAAGCTGTATTAGAAAGAGTAAATGAAAATAAAGGTTATTCGTGAACCATGAACTTCCCCTTGAACTTCCAGATGTTCAAGCTGGTTTTAGAAAAGGCAGAGGAACCAGAGATCAAATTGCCAACATCCGCTGGGTCATCAAAAAAGCAAGAGAGTTCCAGAAGAACATCCATTTCTACTTTATTGACTATGCCAAAGCCTTTGACTGTGTGGATCACAATAAACTGTGAAAAATTCTGAAAGAGATGGGCATACCAGACCACCTGACCTGCCTCTTGAGAAACCTGTGTGCAGATCAGGAAGCAACAGTTAGAACTGGACATGGAACAACAGACTGGTTCCAAATAGGAAAAAGAGTACATCAAGGCTGTATATTGTCACCCTGCTTATTTAACTTCTATGCAGAGTACATCATGAGAAACGCTGGGCTGGAAGAAGCACAAGTTGGAATCAGGATTGCCGGGAGAAATATCAATAACCTTAGATATGCAGATGACACCACCCTTATGGCAGAAAGTGAAGAGGAACTAAAGAGCCTCTTGATAAAAGTGAAAGAGGAGAGTGAAAATGCTGGCTTAAAGCTCAACATTCAGAAAACGAAGATCATGGCATCCAGTCCCATCACTTCATGGGAGATAAATGGGGAAACAGTGGAAACAGTGTCAGACTTTATTTTTCTGGGCTCCAAAATCACTGCAGATGGTGACTGCAGCCATGAAATTAAAAGACGCTTACTCCTTGGAAGGAAAGTTATGACCAACCTAGACAGCATATTCAAAAGCAGAGACATTACTTTGCCAACAAATGTCCATCTAGTCAAGGCTATGGTTTTTCCAGTAGTCATGTATGGATGTGAGAGTTGAAAAGCATCAATTAAATGCTTTTGAACTGTGGTGCTGGAGAGGACTCTTGAGAGTCCCTTGGACTGCAAGGAGATCCAACCAGTGCATCCTAAAGGAGATCAGTCCTGGGTGTTCATTGGAAGGACTGATGTTGAAGCTGAAACTCCAATACTTTGGCCACCTGATGCAGAGAGCTGACTCATTGGAAAAGCCCCTGATGCTGGGAAAGATTGAGAGCAGGAAGAGAAGGGGACGACAGAGGATGAGGTGGTTGGATGGCATCATCGACTTGATGGAGATGGGTTTGGGTGAACTCCGGGAGTTGGTGATGGACAGGGAGGCCTGGCGTGCTGCGGTTCATGGGGTCGCAAAGAGTCAGACACGACTGAGCGAGTGAACTGAACTAAGCTAAAAACATGTACTAGCAATACGAGATTGCCAAGTTTTTTAAACATTCTTTCCCCCAAAGAATTAACTTGTAGGCAATAACTGAATTTTTCTATTTAATTTTTGCTTATGTGTGAGGTTACACATTTTAATGTGTTCATAGATCACATGTATATCTTCTTTTCAAATATTATGTTCTAAGTTCCTCATACATTTTTATATTGGAATATTTCCTGCTATTAATGAATAAGAGATTGTCATATATAAGGAATGCCATTCCTTTCTTATGCATGCTAAGTCGATTTAGTTGTGTCTGACTCTTTGCGACCCTATGGGTTGTAGCCCACCAGGATATTCTGTCCATGGGATTCTCCAGGCAAGAGTACTGGAGTGGATTGCCATGCTCTCCTCCTGGGCAGCTTCCCGACCCAGGGATCAGATGGGATCAAACCCATATCACTTGCATCTCCTGCGCTGGCAGGCTTGTTCTTTACCACCAGCGCCACCTGGGCAGATAGCGTGCCCACCTGGGCA
This sequence comes from Bos taurus, assembly GCF_002263795.3. Taxonomy (NCBI): domain Eukaryota; kingdom Metazoa; phylum Chordata; class Mammalia; order Artiodactyla; family Bovidae; genus Bos; species Bos taurus. Next base: position 40,467,360 of record NC_037348.1, read on the forward strand.
GATAGCGTGCTGGGCAGACACACAGAGGCAAATGCTTTTTGTCACTCATCTTTTAACTTTTTATGGGGTTGTATCTTTCAAGCTGCTTTATCTATGTTTTTTCTTTTTCTGCCTTTGTGTGTATTGCTTAGAAAGGCTCTCCCTAATCTGAGATCGGGAGAAGGCAGTGGCACCCCACTCCAGTACTCTTGCCTGGAAAATCCCATGGACGGAGGAGCCTGGTGGGCTGCAGTCCATGGGGTCGCTAGGAGTCGGACACGACTGACGCGACTTAGCAGCAGCAGCAATCTGAGATCAGAAAAAATATTCATCTGTAGTTTTTATTTTCCATTATTACTCTATAATTTTGCTTTATAAGAAATTTAATCAATCTGGGAGCTATCTGAGTACATGTACTGATTTCTAGACCTATTTTTTCTAAAATATCAATTGTCTCAGCTATTGGAGGACATTTTTATTTTTTTTATATTCATCAGTGGGCTAGAAAAAATAGATCCAGCTTCCAGGATTTAGCTTGAAGTTTTTTTATTTTTTTACCTATATCTCTCTGTTTAAAGTCATGAGTGAACTTTAAAATTTTTTTGTCCAAAATGTTGCACACATTCAAAATACCTGCATTTACAAATATTTCTATTTAAATCTATGTTCTTTTGCTAGACTTTTTCCCCTAAACATCATTCCTTCCTGGACAGCAATAACTTTGACTCTGCTGTTCTAATGAGAACTAAAATCTACTGGCTCCAAGGCATTACAAAATTTGCTCAAGTCTCCTGTAGAAAACAGAATGAAACACTTTCCTTGGACTTCAGTATACTCAGAAGGCTGTTGCTTACAGTTGCCAACTCTGTTTGTGCACATCAGCTTTCATCATGTCGATCCAACATTCAAATTCAGAAACCATTAGTAGCAGCATTTTTTTAACAATATATAAAGATGCAATTCTTCTAATCTTATTTTTCAAGACCCATTGGTTCTAGGGATACAAACTGTTCCTCCATTCTTACTGGATCTTACAAGTTTTCATAGCCAAATATTTTATAACTATGAATATCAAATACATCCCATCAGTTGATACAATTCCATAACTTACTCTGTTTAGTACATGTTATTTTGTGACACTTTACATGCTGTTTATTCAGTATTTTTTATAAAGCACTGACTAAATCCTGAAAAACTAATAGGAAAGAGTAAAGGAGGTACAATTAATACAAAGTTGCTGTTTGGGTTCCTTCCTGGAAAAAAATATTTTTTGAGCTGAAATTTCTTGTGTGTGGTTTCTAATGCTTTATTTGGAAAATAAACTTTTTAAGAGAAAGAATTTGGCAGATTTTTTTTCTTCGTGACATAACCAGGAAAAATAGTTTTAATAGTTTGAGAAAAAAATAATTTGCTTTTCTTGGCTTAGAAAAATTTTTAATGACTTTATTTCTAAAACTCACTTATTACTATAAAATTCATATTCCACTAGGATAAAAGGCTGCGTAATTTAAATTAAGTCATTTATATGAAATTAAAGCTATATTTTATTATTTCTTATCCTCAAACATAACATCATAAAAAATCATATTATTGCAACCACAGTAAACTTCTTACCCATACTCTACTATTTTAAACTGAATTTACACATTTGATCTCACATATCATCAAAGTAAACATCTCTACCTCATACAGCTCAAATTAGAATATTCACTTCTTGAATTATATATTTTGTATTTATTTTAAATATATAAATTCTTTATATGATTTTATATATTGTTATAAGTATATTTTGTTTTGTTCAATAATTTGTCATCCAGACTAAAGAAAATTGAAGTCCTCATAAACTGGAAAAAAATCATTATGTTTTTGACTTGTTTCAGAATGTATTCAAGAAAAGAATTATGTACTTACTCTTTTAGATAAATGAAGAGCATTCTAGAATGTCTTAACTTTTACACTTTGCTGCCCTGCTTGAATGCCAAAGTCAACAAGTATAGACAATGAGATGTGAATGCTCGTTGGTTTGTCCATATCACAGCAGTCCTATCACTGCCCAGCATATCTTTCTCTTCTCTTTATTAGTACATATTCAACTATATCTAACCTTGCAAGTTGAATTTTTTTAAAAAATTAGTTACTGAAATAAATTTTACTTGCTTAGGACCTTCCCTGGTGGTTCAGGCAGTAAAGAATCCGCTTGCAGTGCAGGAGACCCAGGTTTCATCCCTCGGTCAAGAAGATCCCCTGGAGGAGGAGATGGCAATCCACTCTAGTATTCTTGCCTGGAGAATTCCATGGACAGAGGAGCCTGGTGGGCTATAGTCCATGGGGTCGCAAAGAGTCAGAAACAACTGAGTGACTAACACTTTCACTTTCTTTGGAGAAATAGAATGATTTAAGTCACCTATGAGGAAGATTCATTTTAACATTTATTTCCTTAACCAATATTTTCTTTGTTTTTATATACAATTTTGAATATCTCATAATGGAATGATAAATGGATTTACATGGTGTTAACTTGTGACATATCCCCTGCATCTTTTCAAAAAAAAAAAAAAAGCCATTTTAATCATCAGAAACATTTATATTAAAATAAAGCAGTGCAAAAATGGGGTTTCCCCAGCTAGCTCACCAGTAAAGAATCTGCTTGCAATGCAGGAGACACAAGAGACACAGGTTCTCTCTCTGGATAGGGAAGATCCCCTGGAGGAGAAAATGGCAACCCACTACAGTATTCTTGCCAGGAAAATCTCATGGACAGAGGAGCCTTGTGGGCTATAGTCCATGGAATCACAAAGAGTTGGACAGGACTGAGCAACTGAGCACTCAGTGCAAAAATCTCAACTAATATCCATGATTTCTGCTGAAGCATTTAGCCCTCATCCTCCTCACAGTCACTACAAAAGAAGGAAAGTAATGTATTTTCTAATTCTTACTGTCTGATTTTAAACAAAAATTTTATCACGTGTTCATATTACATAGGACAGAAAAGCACTTGGTTTAGAATCTGAGCTTCAAGGGCAAGACTCTTGTTTTACCTACCCTTCTATCCCTTAGCACCCAAACATAGCAAATGTTTGTTATTGTGCTTTTTTTGAATAAAACTGTTCAACTACAATCAGAAGATTATAAATACAGCAAATTTTTTTCAAGATAATAGTCTTTTATATCCACTCTGCTCAAAAGCTCAAGTCACAGAAACCAACTCTACTTCAGACATTTCCTCACGGCACTCAGTTAATGAGATTCAGATAAATTCTATTCTTGTGACCTAGTCTGACATAGTTAGCTCCCCTGGCCTGATATGTTCATAGCATTTTCTCAGTGCTATTTCTCTAGCATCTATCACATTATAAGGATTTTAACTTGCATCTTATACCTGTGGGTATTTCCAGAACCAATTATTAAAACTGATACAGAATAAATGCTGATACTTGGTAACAGTTTAATAATTGTTTATTGAAGGAATCAGTAACTTGAGTTTGAAATGGCTCAAAATAAATAAAATGAATTGCATAATCTAATGGCCTAGCTTTTTCCAAAATCAAGTACTTCAGCTGTGCTTCTAACATGGAATAACATGCATTGTTTTTTGGAGATTATAAAAGTGGTATTTGCTAATTTAGAACATTTGGAAAGAAGAAAAATCAAAATAAAAATAATCTATCAGCTACTAACTCAGTTAATATTAATCTTCTATTTCTCCTATGTGAGTATGTATATAAAGTAATATTAAAAGTAGTTGTTTTCTAATATGATTTCAAATTTAATATACCAAAATATTTTTCTGAAGTCATTAAATATTCTTCAGAAACATCATATGGGATAGCTGCAGAGTATTCTAGAATAAATTTTGTGACTTGCTATTGTGACATTTACTTTATTTTTGTTTTCCCTAGGACACTTTTAAAAATGTGAATAATAGCACTATTACTTGGGCAATAAAGATATTCACAAATTGAATATCTGCAGGAAAAAATGTATAAATAAGATTAATAAATTGTGGGCGGTATTGGCTCTGCTAACAAGGATTATATCTAGAGGCTTTTAAAATAGAATCATTTAAAAATGCACAAAATTTCAAAGAATTCATAATGGTGACATATATTAAGCTGACATAAAATCTGAAAAACCATTTCTTTAAAATTAGCAAGACACTTGGTAGCTTTTTAAATTGAATATTCAAATCAAATTTGACACCTCAGGAGAACATCAGTTCTGCTGTCAGAAATCAAAACAGTGATGTATGCTATATTTAGAAAGTAAGTGATAGAATATATATTTTTTACTGTATTTTATTATGACAGAATTTAATTAACTTCATGAAATATCATTGACAAGTGAAATTGTAAAGTATTTGCTTTGCTACTTTCTAACCATACTTTTTGTTAATTGGCTAGAAATATAAGTGCCAATCTAATTTTCTTAATGCTAAAGTATAGTGCTTTTAAAATTATAAGCACATGATTCAAAAGCTGATGGAATAAAGGATGTTTAAAATTGATTTTTTAAACCTAGTAAAACTTTTTTTTTAAATTTCTATTTTAACAAACCAATCCCATTTTCAAGATAACAAAATCATGGATTATTGGGTAATGATAAAATTGGTTAAATAATCTAGTTTTTAGATAAAACAATAATTAAGCAATATTATTCTATTGGACCTATAAAATTTGCTTCCTCATTCCCAAATTATGTCAGTACAGCATCTCTAAGTGACCTATGTTCTTCAGTTCAGTTCAATTCAGTCGCTCAGTCATGTCCGACTCTTCGAGACCCCATGAATTGCAGCACGCCAGCCTCCCTGTCCATCACCAACTCCCAGAGATCACCCAAACTCATGTCCATCAAGTCGGTGATGCCATCCAGCCATCTCATCCTCTGTCGTCCCGTTCTCCTCCTGCCCCCAATCCCTCCCAGCATCAGAGTCTTTTCCAATGAGTCAACTCTTCACATGAGGTGGCCAAAGTATTGGAGTTTCAGCTTTAGCATCAGTCCTTCCAAAGAACACCCAGGACTGATCTCCTTTAGAATGGACTGGTTGGATCTCCTTGAAGTCCAAGGGACTCTCAAGAGTCTTCTCCAACACCACAGTTCAAAAGCATCAATTCTTAGGCACTCAGCTTTCTTCACAGTCCAACTCTCACATCCATACATAACAACTGGAAAAACCATAGCCTTGACTAGATGAACCTTTGTTGGCAAAGTCATGTCTCTGCTTTTGAATATGCTGTCTAGGTTGGTCATAACTTTCCTTCCAAGGAGTAAGCGTCTTTTAATTTCATGGCTGCAATCACCATCTGCAGTGATTTTGGAGCCCCCAAAAATAAAGTCTGACACTGTTTCCACTGTTTCCCCATCTATTTCCCATGAAATGATGGGACCAGATGCAATGATCTTAGTTTTCTGAATGTTGACCTATGTTTTTGCTGCTGCTGCTGCTGCTAAGTCACTTCAGTCATGTCCGACTCTGTGCGACTCCATAGACGGCAGTTCACCAGTAGTCACTGTTAAACTGCATGTTTGTGGAGCATTTTGACCGTCCATAGCCTTGAAACAATCTGAGGAAAGCTAGCTTCTTTGGAATAAATATGTCACATACACAGACACATACACATACATTCCAGTATTGTATTAGCAAAACTAAAACTAGGGTCATTACAAAATAGCCCTTTTGGGTATAATCTCAAAATCTTAAAGAATTTACTTTTTAATGGCAGAATGGTGAATGTACTTGTTATGGGATGAATTGTTTCCCATTAAAATCCCTATATTGAAGCCCTAACCCCCAGGACCTCAGGATGTGGTTGCATTTAGAGGTAGGGCCTTACAGTTAAAAATTAAGCCTTTAGGGAAGCCTCTAATCCAATCAGACTGGAGTCCTAACAAGAAGAGTCCTAAGTAGAAAGATCTACAGAGCATTCATGCCCAGAGGTACCACCATGTGAAGTGGTAGCAAGAGAACAGCCATCTAGCTCCATAAGTGTGAGAAAATAAATTCATATCGCTTAAGCGATCCGGTCTACAGTATTATGCTATGCTAGACCTAGCAAACTAACACAATCACACATAATACGTTAGGATAGAATGAATATGTTTCATGTGTACATACAGAGCCAAAAAACAAAAGTCTCTTTTCTTGGACCACTAGACATACAGTACAATAGCCTCTCTTTCTGATGTTTGACCTTTTTAATTTAATCAGAAAAGTGTGGGAGGGGAGCATGTTACTGAAAAATGTCAAGGAAAAATATGAAATTACTTAATAAGATAATATAACCCTGAACTTAACAATTCACAGATAATTAGGATAATAGACTCTTTAATTTTTCTCTTTTTTTAGTTGAATGAGAGACTCTTTAAATTCTACAGTGCTTAACAATTTTCAAAGGTTTCACACACATGATTTAATGGAATCCCGTAATAACTCTGTTTTCCCCTACCTCCATATTGCCTGTCTTCCATTTCTCTCCCCATTGGTAATTCCAGTTTGTTCTCTGTATCTGTGAGTCTGCTTCTTTTTTTTTTTCTTATTCACTAGCTTGTTGTACTTTTTAGAAACCACATATAAGTGACATCATACAGTAGCTCTCTTCCTCCAAGTCCATCCCTGGTGCTGCAAACGGCAGAATTTCATTCTTTTTATCACTGAGTAGAATTCCTTTATATATATTCCACTCCATGCCACATCTTCTTTATCCATTCATCTGTCCATGAATGCTTAGGTTGATTTCACACCAAGGCAATTGAAAATAATGCTGCTAGGAACTCTGGGGTGCATGGATCCTTTCGAATTAGTGGGGTTTTCCTCCCCCACATACACACCAAGGAGTGGAATTACTGGGTCATATGGTGGTTCCATTTTTAGGTTTTTTGAGAACTCTCCATACTGCTTTCTACAGTGGCTGCACCAATTTATATTCCACCAATAGTGTATGGGACTTCCCAGGTGGCGCTCCTTGTGAATAACCCGTCTGCCAATGCAGAAGACATAAGAGATCCCTGGCTTTGGGAAGATCCCCTGGAGGAGGGCATGGCAATCCACTCCAGTATTCTTGCCTGGAGAACCCCATGGACAGAGGAGCCTGGCGGGCTACAGTTCATGGGGCCGTGAAGAGTTGGATACAACTGAAGCTACTGAGCACACATGCACAACAGTGTGCCAGAGGGTTCCCTTTGCTTTACATCCTTGCCAACGTTTGTTATTTGTGTTTTTTTGGTGATTGCCATTTTGACCAGTGTGAAGGTTTGATTTGCACTTCCCTGGTGATTAGCGATGCTGAGTTCTTGATCTGTTCATGTGGCTGTTGGCTACCAGAATTTCCTCTTTGGAAAAATGTCTATTCAGTTCTTCTATCCACTGTAAATCAGCTTGTTTAGTTTTTTGATGTTGAGTTGTATGAGCTGTTTATATATGTTGGATATGAATCCCTTATCAATCATATCATTTGCAAATATCAGAAGCTGGAGGAATCATGCTCCCTGTCTTCAGATTGTACTACAAAGCTAGGGTCACCAAACAGTGTGATACTTGTGGTTAATTTATCTATAATAAAAGAGGCAAGAATATAGAATGGAGAAAAGATAGTCCCTTCAATAAGCGGTGCTGGGAAAACTGGACAGCTATATACAAAAGAATGAAATTAGAACATGATCTAATAAAAATATACAAAAATAAACTCAAAATGGATTAAAGATCTAAAGGTAAGACTGGATACTATAAAATTAGAGGGAAAAAAAAGGCAGGACAGTCCTTGACATAAATCAAAGCAATTTTTTTTTGGATCTCTTCTCCAGAAGCAAAGGAAATAAAAGCAAAAATAAACAAATGGGACCTAATTAAACTTAAAAGCTTTCACACAGCAAAGTTAACCATCGATGAAACAAGACAACCTACTGAATAGAATAATAGACTCTTTTTAAGAAAATTAATTTTGCTGTTTTTGATATCAATCTTAATTATTACTGTAATTACAAATTGGATAAAAGCTTATCCCTGAGGGAATGAATACTTTTCAGGATTTAAAAAGTGCTTTAAATAAAATATGAAAAGGGGAAACGGCTCTTTTAGTGTCATCTGCTCACGGTGCCGCCTCCTGCTCCTCCCGCCGCAGCCCTGAGTCACTCACTGCCTGCGCAGCTCCGCCGCTCGGCTCCCCACCCTCGCCACCGATACTTGGCATTTGTACAACATGGCGCACATCGACAACTTGCCTAGGGTAGTTAAAAGACGAGTGAATGCTCTCAAAAACCTTCAAGTTAAATGTGCACAGATAGAAGCCAAATTCTATGAGGAAGTTCATGATCTTGAAAGAAAAGTACGCTGTTCTTTATCAGCCTCTGTTTGATAAACGATTTGTGATCATTAATGCCATTTATGAACCTACGGAAGAAGAATGTGAATGGAAACCAGATGAGGAAGATGAAATTTCGGAAGAGCTAAAAGAAAAGGCCAAGATTGAAGATGAGAAAAAGGATGAAGAAAAAGAAGATCCCAAGGGACTTCCTGAGTTTTGGTTGACCGTTTTTAAGAATGTTGACTTGCTCAGTGATATGGTTTAGGAACATGATGAGCCTATTCTGAAGCACTTGAAAGATATTAAAGTGAAGTTCTCAGATGCTGGTCAACCTATGAGTTTTGTCTTAGAATTTCACTTTGAACCCAATGAATATATCACAAATGAAGTGTTGACAAAGACATACAGGATGAGGTCAGAACCAGATGATTCTGATCCCTTTTCTTTTGATGGACCGGAAATTATGGGTTGTACAGGGTGCCAGATAGACTGGAAAAAAGGGAAGAATGTCACTTTGAAAATGATTAAGAAGAAGCAGAAACACAAGGGACATGGGACAGTTCGTACTGTGACCAAAACAGTTTCTAATGACTCTTTCTTTAATTTTTTTGCCCCTCCCGAAGTTCCTGAGAGTGGAGATGTGGATGATGATTCTGAAGCTATCCTCACTGCAGACTTTGAAATTGGTCACTTTTTACGTGAGCATATAATCCCAAGATCAGTGTTATGCTTTACTGGAGAAGCTATTGAAGATGATGACGATTATGATGAAGAAGGTGAAGAAGCGGATGAGGAAGGGGAAGAAGAAGGAGATGAGGAAAATGATCCAGACTATGACCCAAAGAAGGATCAAAACCCAGCAGAGCGCAAGCAGTAGTGAAGCAGGATGTATGAGGCCTGAGTATAACCTGCACTGATCTACCTTCTGCTTCCATGGAAGGGATGAATTTACATCATTTGACAAGCCTATTTCAAGTTTTTTGTTGTTTGTTTTCTCATTTTTGTTTTTTCATCCTAAAATAAAAATGTCATATAATTTTAAAAAAAAAAGAAAGAGGGAAACGATTTTCATGTGGTATTTTACATCTTTTAGAATCGATACTGCTGCTGCTGCTGCTGCTGCTAAGCCGCTTCAGTCGTGTCCGACTCTGTGTGACACCATAGACGGCAGCCCACCAGGCTTCCCCGTCCCTGGGATTCTCCAGGCAAGAACACTGGAGTGGGTTGCCATTTCCTTCTCCAATGCATGAAAGTGAAGAGTGAAAATGAAGTTGCTCAGTCATGTCCAACTCTTAGCAACCCCATGGACTGCAGCCTACCAGGCTCCTCCGTCCATGGGATTTTCCAGGCAAGAATTGATACTAGCTGGTTTTATTTGAAGAGTTTTAGAGGTAGAAGTGGTATTATAGACCATCCTACCTAATTGGGCTTCCCTTGTGGCTCAGCTGGTAAAGAATCCGCCTGCAATGTGGGAGACCTGGGTTCAGTCCCTAGGTTGGGAAGTTCCCCTGGAGAAGGGAATGGCTACCCACTCCAGTATTCTGGCCTGGGGAATTCCATGGATTGTATAGTCCATGGGGTCACAAAGAGTCAGACACGACTGACAAACTTCAACTTTACCCAATTGCTTCATTTTAGAGGTTAAAAAAGGAATACTCTAGGTCATATAAGTTAGTAGAAGGGCCAAGGAAAGAGTGCCTTCATGCTGCAGCGCTTTCATCCCACCAGTGGTCTGCAATCTGAATTCGGCTATGTACTCCATTAGTACATAGTAGAAGGGCATGTACCTTCTATACATGTGGTTGCATACTTACTTGTAACTTAATATATGTATACTTATATTAATGTTATATGATTAGTGTAAAATGTATACAAAAATAGAAATTCAAAAGAGCATTTACAAACAGGACTTCCAGGTCTGGATAACACTTATTCTATAGTTTTCTTGCTACAACTAAAACCCCTGAACATCATATATTAATGAAACAAAGGGGGACTCTGTAAAGTAGGGAGAAGAAAACAGGCCAACTAGGTATTTTGACAGCCAAGAAATAACACAAAATTCAGTTCACTGTCGTTTTATTGCCTCATACATCTGGACTGGGTGCTAGAGAGGCCTCCAGCCTGGAAATACCAATAGATATAAACATAACAGCCCAAAGGAAAGCCTGCTTTCTGTCGCCAAAAGACCAGGAAAGTAGAAGCCCAATGAGACAGCAAATTCTGAGATAATAACTGCCTTATTCTAGTCTAACACCATGGAAAACCTGTGATCCACATCCATCATTAAAGGCTGAGCAGAAAGCCTAGACTTCAACTCTCATCACCCCACTGTAACAAGAAACACTCCCAGTACACATAAAATATCCACCATTCTACCCCTGGAATGATATCAGAGGAAGCCAATGCAGAGCTTGGATTTTCTCTTCTTCCAGCTCTCCACAATCTCCTATCAGTAGAGAGCACATGGTGAGCCTAGACTTCCATACCATCTGAATGGTAATGAGGCATCCCTTTCCCTACTGCTACAGTGGCACTAGCAGAAGCCTAGTGAAGAGTGAAATTCCACACCCATCCAGCAATGAGGTAAGCCTCCTCACTGTAGTAACAGTGAAGACTGACCAGGGAATCGAACGTCCACCTCTACCTAGCAGTAATTACACTGCCTCTCCCTCTTCTCACACAGTGCCGGAGGAGGTCTGCTAAAATAGAAGATCTAAATAAGATCCAGAGTATCCTAACACAATACTCAAAATGTCCAGGATACAACTAAAAATCACTGTCATAGCTAGCATCAGGAAACCCTAACATAAACGAGAAAAGAAAATAAACAGATAATGCCACCCAGATGTCAAAGATACTGAAAGTATCTGGCAATGATTTTTAAATGAGACACTATAAAAAGGCTTCAATGAACAACTAAAAATATGCTTGAAACAAAAGAAAAAAATAGAAAGACTCAAAAAGAAACAGAAAGCTTTAACAATAAAAGAAGAACAATGAGGAGGAAGAAGAGGAGAAAGAAAAATGAAAATTTTACAACTGAAAGAAACATTAACTGAATATCCAGTAAACTTTCACTGAATGAACTTAGCAGAATTAAAAAGGTCAGGGGAAAGAACTGGTGTGCTTGAAGATAGAAATTACCCAGTCTAAACCAGAGGAAATACAGACTGAAACAAAGAAATGAACAGAGACTAAGTTATCCATGAAAAGAGAGGAAGATCTAACGTTTATTCAATGGAGTCACATATGGAGAGAAGAAGGTAGATCTTGAGAAGTATTCAAAGAAATGACGGCTGAATGTTTCCCAAATTTGGCAAAAGACATAAGCCTACAAATTTAAGGAACTAAGCAAATTCCTAAAAGTATAAGCCCAAGGAATTTCATACCAAGACACATTATAATCAAACCTCTGAAAACTAAAGACAAAATATCTTGAAAGCAGAGAAAAATGATACCTCACCTCTAGGAGAAAAATGATTCAATTGATAGTGGGTTCTCCTTAGGAGCCATGGAAGCTAGAAGAAAGAAGCACAACATTGTTTAAGTACTAAAGGAAGGGCTTCCCAGGTGACTCAAAGATAAAGAACCCACTTGCCAATGCAGGAGACACAAGTTCAATCCCTGGGTTGGGAAGATCCCCTACAGAACGGAGTGGCTACCCACTCCTGCCTGGAGAACTCCATGGGCAGAGGAGCCTGGTGGGCTACAGTCCATGGGGTTGCAAAAAGTTGGACACAATTGAGCAACTAACACTTCGCTTCACTTCAAGTTTATTACACTTCACTCAAATGAAGTGAAGTGCTTCATTTGAGTATCAATGGTATCATTTGGTATTTGGTATCATTTGAGTATCAGTGGTATCATTTGGTATCATTTGGTATTTGGTATCAAAAGGCTGATACCATTATACTGTATAAGTTATGCATGTATAGTATAAAATATAATGCAACCACTAAAATTACAAATATATACACTTAAAAACACTTTATTCAGATAAATCAAAATAAAGTTATTTTTTAAAGTTTAGGTAACACACAGGACAGCAGGAATAAAATGGAAAAGAAAAACGGAAAATGAGAAATAAAATGGAAAATGTAAACCCTAATGTATCAGTAATTACATTAAATGTAGTTTGTCTAAATATACTAATTAAAAGACAAGAGATAGGCAGGGTGAATTAAAAATCAACACTCAATATAGGCTATCTACAAAACTGACTTAGTTATAATACTATAGAAAAATATAAAGTAAAAGGATGGAAAAGATATCTTATTCAAACATTAATGAAAAGAAAGAGGGACTATATTGATATCAGGTCACTTAGAGTTAAAAGTGAAAAAAATTTCCAGGGACAGAGAGGGACATTACATAATAATAAAAAGGTCAGTCCACTAAGAAGACATAACAGTCCTAAAGGTGGAGGGTCTAAACATCAGAACTGCAAAATGAGTAGGGTAAGAGGACTGATAAAAGTGAAAGGAGAAATAGACAAATTCACACTTAGAGAGCTGGAGATGTCAATATCCCACTCTTAAGAAATGATAGAACATCTAGGCAGAAAATCATCAAGTATATAAAAGAAATAAACAATACTATCAACCAACAACAATGAATTCACAATTGTAAAACACTCTACCCAACAAGAACAGAGTACACATTCTTTTAAAATATTCAGTTCAGTTCAGTTCAGTCACTCAGTTGTGTCCGACTCTTTGCGACCCCATGAATCGAAGCATGCCAGGCCTCCCTGTCCATCACCAACTCCTGGAGTTCACTCAGACTCACGTCCATCGAGTCAGTGATGCCATCCAGCCATCTCATCCTCTGTCGTTCCCTTTTCCTCCTGCCCCCAATACGTCCCAGCATCAGAGTCTTTTCCAATGAGTCAACTCTTCGCATGAGGTGGCCAAAGTATTGGAGTTTCAGCTTTAGCATCAGTCCTTCCAAAGAAATCCCAGGGCTGATCTCCTTCAGAATGGACTGGTTGGATCTCCTTGCAGTCCAAGGGACTCTCAAGAGTCTTCTCCAACACCACAGTTCAAAAGCATCAATTCTTCGGCGCTCAGCCTTCTTCACAGTCCAACTCTCACATCCATACATGACCACTGGAAAAACCATAGCCTTGACTAGACGAACCTTTGTTGGCAAAGTAATGTCTCTGCTTTTGAATATGCTATCTAGGTTGGTCATAACTTTCCTTCCAAGGAGGAAGCGTCTTTTAATTTCATGGCTGCAGTCATCATCTGCAGTGATTTTGGAGCCACAAAAAATAAAGTCTGACACTGTTTCCACTGTTTCCCCATCTATTTCCCATGAAGAGATGGGACCAGATGCCATGATCTTAGTTTTCTGAAATATTTAAAATATTAATAGGGCATTTATCAAGATCCACCATGTCCTAGGCCATAGACACAGCTCAACAAACTTAAAAGAATCAAAATCACACAGATGGCATTCTCTGATATAATGGAATCAAACTAGAAATCAATTACAGAATAATACCATGAAAAGTTCACAATACTCGGAAACCAAACAAGTGAGGGAGATCAAGAAGCATACTGATTTAAGTTTTTTAAAAAATGTCTATATCTAACAATTTGTTGGATACAGCTTAAGCATTGCTGAGAGAGAGATTTATAGCACTAAAGGTATATGTTAGAAAAGAGGAAAATCTCAAAGCAATAATCTAAACTCCAAGCTCAGGAATCTAGAAAAACAAGAAAATAAATCCAAAGCAAGCAGAAGAAAGGAAATAATAAAAAGCAGAAAACAGAAAACTAGAAAAAACCCTACAAAATCAGCTTCTTAAAGAGCTGAATTTTCTTTCTCAATAAAATTCATATATATTAAAGAGTGATAAATGGATGTGTTTGTCACATTTTGCCAACTTCAAATCGAAGATGTAAAAGTTTATCTCAGCTCTGGAGACCTCAGGAAGTTCTGCATAAGTTTTCATGCGCCTTTAATGGAGGTTTAAACATTTATGGAAAAGAACTTACGTGCCTCTAATGGAAGTTTTGGCTTCCCTTGTGGCTCAGATGGTAAAGAATCTGCCTGCAATGCTGGAGACCCAGGTTCGATCCCTGGGTCAGGAAAATCCCCTGGAGAAGGAAATAGCAATCCACTCCAGTATTCTTGCCTAGAGAATTCCACCGACAGTGAAGCCTCGTGGGCTACAGTCCATTGGGTCGCAAAGAGTTGGACACGACTGAGCGACTGCACTACACTAATGGAGGTTTCCTCTCAAGGGATTTAATAAAGCTCACTGTTAGTCATGTTTTCTTTTGTCCTAGAAGGTACTCTATTCAATTTTTTAAAATTTATGACTGTGAGCTCATGGATTTTCTTATTTCTTTATGATACTGAAACCTTTTCTTTATTATTATTTAGTCTGATGCTCAAATTTTCTTGTACTTGGCCAGTGAATCCTTTCCAGTCGATGCCTGAGTCCTTCTGGTGTATCCTGCTCATTGACTAGTCTTCTGGCACAAGAAGATAATCCAGGCTCACTTTCTCCTCCATCTTCAGCCCTGGAATTAGTTATTTCTCCAAGAAGTTCTGGTTCTGTTAGTGCAGAATAAGTTGCTAGAAATCAAGATTAGGGCCCTGTCTGGTAGTGTCCATTGGGTCATTCCCTCTAGTCTTTCTTAGCAGACAGAGCTAGGAAATACATTATGTATATATTTATATACACATTATATATATATATATATACACATGAGTATAAATACATTCTGGAGAAGGAAATGGGCAACCCACTCCAGTGTTCTTGCCTGGAAAATCCCTGGACGGAGAAGCCTGGTAGGCTGCAGTCCATGGGGTCGCACAGAGTCTGACACAACTGAAGCAACTTAGCAGCAGCAGCAGCAGCATAAATACACTCATACTTCTATAACTATTTATACTCGTTTGTATCGGAGAAGGCAACGGCACCCTACTCCAGTACTCTTGCCTGGAAAATCCCATGGACGGAGGAGCCTGGTAGGCTGCAGTCCATGGGGTCACTGGGGGTCGGACACGACTGAGTGACTTCACTTTCACTTTTCACTTTCACGAATTGGAGAAGGAAATGGCAACCCACTCCAGTGTTCTTGCCTGGAGAATCCCAGGGATGGGGAAGCCTGGTGGGCTGCCGTCTATGGGGTCACACAGAGTCGGATACGACTGAAGCGGCTTAGCAGTAGCAGTAGCAGTATATATTATAAAACAATGAATTCACATTAATCAGTTCAGTTCAGTCACTCAGTTGTGTCCGACTCTGTGCGACCCCATGTACCACAGCATGCCAGGCCTCCCTGGCCATCACCAACTCCCGGAGTTCACCCAAACCCATGTCCATTGAGTCAGTGATGTCATCTAACCATCTCATCCTCTGTTGTCCCCTTCTCCTCCTGCCCTCAATCTTTCCCAGCATCAGGGTCTTTTCCAATGAGTCAGTTCTTCGCATCAGGTGGCCAAAGTATTGGAGTTTCAGCTTCAGCATCAGTCCTTCCAATGAATATTCAGGACTGATTTCCTTTAGGATGGACTGGTTGGATCTCTGTGCAGTCCAAGGGACTCTCAAAAGTCTTCTCCAACACCACAATTCAAAAGCATCAATTCTTTGGTGCTCAGCTTTCTTTATAGTCCAACTCTCACATCCATACATGACCACTGGAAAAACCATAGCCTTGACTAGATGGACCTTTGTTGACAAAGTAATGTCTCTGCTTTTCAATATGCTGTCTAGGTTGGTCATAACTTTCCTTCCAAGGAGTAAGCATCTTTTAATTTCATGGCTTCAGTCACCATCTGCAGTGATTTTGGAGCCCAGGAAAATAAAGTCAGCCACTGTTTTCACCGTTTCCCCGTCTCTTGCCCATGAAGTGATGGGACCAGTTGCCATGATCTTAGTTTTCTGAATGTTGAGTTTTAAGCCAAATTTTCACTCTCCTCTCTCACTTTCATCAAGAGGCTCTTTAGTTCTTCTTCACTTTCTGCCATAAGGGTGGTGTCATCTGCATATCTGAGGTTATTGGTATTTCTCCCGGCAATCTTGATTCCAGCCTGTGCTTCCTCCAGCCCAGCGTTTCTCATGATGTAGCCTGCATATAAGTTAAATAAGCAGGGTGACAGCCTTAAATATACAGCCTTTAAGTACTCCTTTTCCTATTTGGAACCAATCTGTTGTTCCATGTCCAGTTCTAACTGTTGCTTCCTGACCTGCATACAGGTTTCTCAAGAGGCAGGTCAGATGGTCTGGTATTCCAACCTCTTTCAGAATTTTCCAGTTTATTGTGATACCTTCAACTATAATCCACTTTTCTGCCTTTCATGGTTTTCTAATTTTCTCCTTTTCTGAGTTTGTTAATGTGGGCTTCAACATGAAAAACTTGGTTCCCATCATTCTCAATATCTTTATTCATTTGCTCAAGTAAATCACTCATTTTTCCCAATGTAACCAGCCTCTCTACTATGCTGGCTTGCCCTCCACCTCCACACAGTGCCACCAGCACCACTGTGTCCTTGGCCAGAAAGCCTGCTGGTCCATCTCTGTGTGCCCTCCCAACCTTCTTCATTACCTGCACTCTTACCTGCAGAGCCTGCTGGCTCAGGCCCTCACCCTGTCTCCCTAAGTTTCACATTCTTATCACTGGCCTGCACTTCGTGTGGCTCCACTGTCTCTTATTGCCCCCACAACCCCAGCTTCTGTGTAACTTTCTCCATGGATTTAATTGCTCTTCCTTCTCTCCAAGTGTTTAACATTTCCTTCTGGAATCATTTCCCTTCTGTCTGAAGAGCTTCCTTTAGCAATTCTTTTAGAACAAGTCCATTGACTACTCCCATTTTCTCTTAGTCTTCCTTCACTGGAGACTATTTTTATTCACCTTAATTCCTAAAAGACATTTTCACTAGATACAGAATTCTGGCGTGACAGATGAGGCAGTGTGAGTCAGTGCTCCTCTTTTTGTCTGGGTGGTGTCAGTGAAGCCCAGCAGGAAGGTGAATGTACACATTCAGCCAACTCTTGGGCTATATCTCACCAGGAGATTAGTTTCTAATAGAAGATTAAATAGTACCCAGCATAGCCCGGATACGATAGAAAATCACTCATTGTACCAGGAAAATCACATGAATGAGAAACAATGATCAATAGATTCCAATACTAAAAATAATCAGATATTGGAATTATCTGACAAGAATTTTAAAGCAACCATTATAAAATGCTTCAACAAGCTATTATAAATTTTGTTGGAACAAATGAAAAGACAGACAATCTCAGCAAAAAAAATAAATTACTTTAAAAAAGCAAATGAAAAGTATAGAACTGAAGAATGTAATATCAAAAATAAAAACTTATTTAACGGGCTCAGTTACAGAGTGGAGATCAAAGAGGCTAGAATCATTGTACCCGAGGGTAGATCAAGACAATTTATGTTGAACAACAAAGAAAAGAAGGACTAAACAAAAAAATAAATTTTCAGACTGCTGGGACAATTCAAAAGAGCTACTACTTCGATCACACAATTTTTAGAAAGAGAAAACGAAACTTAAGTATTCAAAGAAATAATGGCTAAAAACCTTTAAAACTTGGTGAAATACACAAACAGATAGATTCAAGAAGTTGAATGAGCCCCAGGTAAAATAAAACCAAAGAATTTCATACCAAAACATATCATAATTCAATTTCTGTGAAGTAAATACAAAGAAAGTATTTTGAAAGCATCCAGAGAGAAATGACACTTTACCTTTGGAGAAAAGCAATTTCAAATGACAGCAGATTTTTCATCAAAAACCATGGAGGCCAGAGGAAGCAGTACAACATTTTTAAAGCACTGAAAGGTTTTTTCCAATTGAGAATTGCAACTCAATTGTGGGAATTTTTCACAACATATACATCTATCAAATCATGCATTCTTTGCTTTAAATATTTTATAATTTTATCATTATACTTCACTAAAGCTGATAAAAGGCTAGCTACAAAAACGTGAATGAAGAGGGTATGGGGACCCTAATAAATTAAAAAAAAAAAACAAACAGAATTTGTTTCCAAGAAACCCACCTGTAAAAAATGGCTATAAGGAGTTCTCTGAAAAGAAACGACGTTGTAACTGAAGACTCGAAATTTCAGAACAGAAAGAACACTGGAATGGGTAAGAGGAAGGATTGATATAATAGACTCTATTACTTGAGTCCTGAGTCCTGAGTTTTTAAAATCTTACTTGATTGAAGTCAAAACTATAACAGTATATGATATGGTACTCAATGAATATAGAGGAAATACTTGAGACAATTATATTTTAAAAGTTGGGAGAATGTAGGGACCTATGTGGAAGTAAGTCTCATACACTCCCCTCAGAGGAGTAACATGTGAGTAATAGTAGGTTATGGTAAGTTATGTGTGTACATACGATCAAGGGAAATAACTTTAAAAATTATACAAATCATATATTAATAAACACTAAAGTAAATCCAGATGGAGTCCTCAAAAATCTTCAGGTAACTCACAAGAAGATAATGAAAGAAGAGAAGAAGGATAAAAAAAAGACAGCAAATAATAAAACTTGAAAAAAAAATCCCTAACATATCAAAAGTTATGTTAAATATAAACAGTCTAAGTACAGGATACCAATTAAAAACCAGACACCGGCAATCATTTGCATCCACATGAGTCTCCAGTTTGGAAGTAATTAAGTAAGGACAGGCTCTGAAGAGCAGCATTTTTTTTTTCTTTTTTTTTCCTAGTGATTGTGGAATTGGCAGTGCCATAAGCAGTTTTTCCCTTGGGCCTGTTTTTAAAGGAGTTCAGAAGTTGGTAATAGACTATGGGTAACATCCTGGTGAGGTTAGCCCATTTCTTCTTCTAGCCCTCTTAATGAATGTAAAAGCTATCTAGTACCTTAATAAATAAATAAAGCCTTTTCTGCTTAAATTAAGCAGAATGAATGTTGTTGCTTGAAACTTAGATTCTTAACAATAGAATACTTTGTATTAGAAATGCAAGGAACCCTCAAGGAAATGGATATTTGGGATTCATTATCTGGCAGATTGAGTGTAAAGGTTTGGAGGATCCAGTTAATCTTAGCGAGAAAAGCACTGGTACCTGGTGCATACTGTAATGAAACAATTCCTTATTTTATCATCTGTGCCACTGAGCACCTGGAATACAGTGACTATTAAAGGCCAGGAATGGGAAGAATGAATGGCTGCTGCTTTAGAACAGTAAAATGGGCCTGAAGAATGCAAGAGTTTTAACATGAGTCAACTACTTCTAAAAGTGCTGAGCTTTGAAAGAAAGGAAATGACATATTTATGCTTTTAAGTGTTTAGGCTTAGAGAGTCAAAAAGTCAGGGTGACAAAATGATTACCCTAAAATTAGCTCTCATCTCTACAGAGCTGATGAAACTGAAAATTAGATAAACAGTCTAATCCTGTGGCTTTTGAATTGCATCCGTTGAATTCAGTCAGTACCACGTCGCTCGTTGAAAGTTAAGACACTGAAATTCCTGTTGTAATTGGGACAAATGGGAAACCCCTGAAAACTCAGAGCATCTTGAATACTTTAAGTCACTAAACATCCCTTACTGGAAGAAAAAGCTTTCCCACCAGTGCTTAATGAGCTTTTCCTGCCCTCCTAGAATTGTGTAAGCATGTTGCCTGGGGGCAGTTACCTTGCAAGGTAGTATAAATTTTCTCACAACCTATTCCCAATACCATTAATGCCTTAGGCTCATAACCAGTGTCAGAGGAGCAAGCTCCAAGATACTATTGTGAAATTAAACCCATGAATAAAAAGCTTATACACCAAAAAAAATGCAGTATATTGCCAAATTATATTGCCAAAGACCCGCAGGAGTATATGTGAGGATGGATTCTGAGGTTCTGAATCAGAAAAAAAAAAGGAATATAATCATTTTTTGAGACAAAATTTTAGATATGGGTTTAGAAAAAAGAAAACTCATGATTTTTTTTAAAAAAGCAGAAAAATAGACAAAGCTATCTTTGAAAGTAAGTGGTGTCTATTCTCTGCAAGCTGAAAACAATAGTGAGAGATGCTGCCATCAATATGAACCCCATTAGCAGCACTTAACCCACATAGTGATAATCAGTCATTTGATGCCCGTCACTTTGCCTTGCTGATTGATTAGGACGTGCTTGGCTCTGAAAAAAGTTATGTACTCACTAAAGTACCCCATTATCTGTATAAGCAAAAGAAACAAACACCACCACCTCCATATAGAAAACAGAGTCCAGAATTGAGCCTCCATGCCATGGCTCCATCAGTCAATCCACAGCACAGAATTTCTTGAATGCAGAGGAGGCTCGGAATTCTTGAGAAGGAACTCGATGATGGCATTGTCTGAGACTGATTTCCTTCAGAGGCACACTCGAAGTGAAGATTCCTATACAAGTGGTATATTTTAAAAGTGCTTCCAGGAGAAGCCAAGAAAGGGGTGGGGAGGCTGGACCTGGAAGAAGAACAGCCTCAGTTTCACCCTGAAGGATCTCTGGAAGATAAACTGAACCTCAGAGTTTTCCCACCTCAGGAAAAGGGAGCGAGAGAGATGGCATCAGTATTTTTATATCCACAGACACTGGCTAAAGCCCACCCTGGGATTCAGCTGTACACTTTCAGATATTTTGGTTCTTTGCATCTGCAGGCTAAGTGGCTCCATTAGCTGAAAAGTCAGCTTCTAGAAGAGGAATTATAGAGGCAGGCCATTCACAGAAATGGTAATAGATCTGAGTAGACCTGTGTGAAGCACTGATAATGCCCATTACAAACATATTGTTGTTGTTCAGTCACTCAGTAATGTCTGGCTCTTTGTGACCCCACTGACTGCAGCATGCCAGGCTTCCCTGTCCTTCACTATCTCCCAGAGCTTGCTCAAACTCATGTGCATTGAGTCAGTGACGCCATCCAATCATCTCAACCTCTGTTGTCCCCTTCTCCTCCTGCCTTTAATATTTCTCAGCATCAGGTGATTTTCTAATGAGTCAGCTCTTTGCATCAGGTGGCCAAAATATTGGAGGTTCAGCTTTAGCATCAGTCCTTCCAATGAATATTTAAGACTGATTTCCTTTAGGATGGACTGGTTGGATCTCCTTGTAGTCCAAGGGACTCTCAAGAGTCTTCTCCAACACTACAGTTCAAAACCATCAATTCTTTGGTGCTCAGCTTTCTTTACAGTCCAACTCTCACATCCATACATGACCACTGGGAAAACCATAGCTTTGCTAGACAGACCCTTGTCAGCAAAGTAATGTCTCTGCTTTTTAATATGCTATCTAGGTTGGTCATAGCTTTTCTTCCAAGGAGCAAGCATCTGTTAATTTCATGACTGCAGCTACCATCTGCAGTGCTTTTGGAGCCCCCTAAAATAGTCTGTCACTGTTTCCATTGTTTTCCCATCTATTTGCCATGAAGTGATGGGACCAGATGCTATGATCTTAGTTTTCTGAATGTTGAGTTTTAAGCCAGCTTTTTCACTCTCCTCTTTCACTTTCATCTAGAGGCTCATTAGTTCTTTGCTTTCTCCCATAAGGGTGGTGTCATCTGCATATCTGAGGTTATTGATATTTCTCCCGGCAACCTTGATTCCAGCTTGTGCTTCATCCAGCCTCGCATTTCACATGATGTCCTCTGCATATAAGTTAAATAAGCAAGGTAACAATATACAGCCCTGACATACTCCTTTCCCAGTTTGGAACCAGTTCACTGTTCCATGTCCGGTTCTATCTGTTGCTTCTTGACCTGCATACAGATTTCGCAGGAGTAGGTAAGGTGATCTGGTATTCCCATCTCTTGAAGGGTTTTCCACAGTTTGTTGTGATCCACACAGTCAAAGGCTTTAGTGTAGTCAATAAAGCAGAAGTAGATGGTTTTCTGGAACTCTCTTACTTTTTCTATGATCCAACGGATGTTGGCGATTTGATCTCTAGTTCTTTTGCCTTTTTTAAATCCAGCTTGAATATCTGGAAATTCTCAGTTCACGTACTGTTGAAGCCTAGCTTGGAGAATTTTGAGCATTACTTTGCTAGCATGTGAAATGAGAGCAATTGTGTGGAAGTTTGAACATTCTTTGGCATTGCCTCTCTTTAACACTGGAATGAAAACTAACCTTTTCCAGTCCTGTGGGCACTGCTGAGTTCCCCAAATTTGTTGGCATATTGAGTGCAGTACTTTAACAACATATCTTTTAGGATTTAAAATAGCTCAGCTGGAATTCCATCACCTCCACTAGCTTTGTTCATAGTGATGCTTCCTAAGGCCCATTTGACTTTACATTCCAGGATGTTCTGGCTCTAGGTGAGTGACCACACCATCAGGGTTATTTAGGTCATTAACATCTTTTTTGCATAGTTCTGTGTATTCTTGCCACCTCTTCTTAATATATTCCGTTTCTGTTAGGTCCATACCATTTCTGTCCTTTATTGTGCCCATATTTGCATGAAATATTCCCTTGGATAATTTTCTTGAGGAGATCTGCAGTTTTTCCCATTCTATTCTTTTCATCTCTTTCTTTGCATTGTTCACTTTAGGAAGGATATTTTTTTCTCTCCTTGCTATTCTTTGGAACTCTGCATTCAGATGAGTATATCTTTCCTTTCCTCCTTTGCCTTTAGCTTCTCTTCTTTTCTCGGCTATTTGTAAGGCCTCCTCAGCAACCATTTTGCCTTTCTGCATTTCTTTTTCTTGGGGATGGTTTAGATCACTGCCTCCTCTACAATGTTATGAGCCTCTGTCTATATATACATATATATACATATACATATAAAATAATATATATTACATAGCTTCTTTTGCAATATTCATTTTTGATTTTTTAAATTTCATTTATTTTATTCCTTTTTGGCTGTTCTAGGTCTTTGCGGCCGTGCAGGCTTCTCTGTGGTTGCCCTGAGCAGGGGCTACTTCCTAGTTGTGAGGCAGGGGCTTCTCACTGCAGCAGCTTCTCTTTTTGTGGAGCTCAGGTTCTAGGGCACGGGCTTCAGTAGTTCCTGCTCCGAGGTTCTAGAGCACAGGCTCAACGGTTGTGGCACATGGACTTAGTTGCTCCTTGGTATGTGGGGTCTTAGTTCCCTGACCAGGGATTGAACCCATGTCTCCTTCACTGGCAGGTGGATTCTTTACCACTGAGCCACCAGGGAAGCCCTTGATATTAGTTTTGCAATGAAATTTTAAATCTTTAGACTTAGTTCTATTTTTCCCTTGTTTCACTATTTATCATTTTATATAAATTATTACAAATTCCTTATTCTTTTTTTTTATTCTTAAGAATGTAAGTTTTTTCTTAATTTTATTTTATTTTTAAACTTTATATAATTGTATTAGTTTTGCCAAATATCAAAATGAATCCGCCACAGGTATACATGTGTTCCCCATCCTGAACCCTCCTCCCTCCTCCCTCCCCATACCATCCCTCTGGGTCGTCCCAGTGCACTAGCCCCAAGCATCCAGTATCGTGCATCGAACCTGGACTAGCAACTCGTTTCTTACATGATATTTTACATGTTTCAATGTCATTCTCCCAAATCTTCCCACCCTCTCCCTCTCCCACAGAGTCCATAAGACTGTTCTATACATCAGTGTCTCTTTTGCTGTCTCGTACACAGGGTTATTGTTACCATCTTTCTAAATTCTATATATATGCATTAGTATACTGTATTTATGTTTTTCCTTCTGGCTTACTTCGCTCTGTATAATAGGCTCCAGTTTCATCCACCTCATTAGAACTGTAAGAGCTGTTAATTTTCCTTCATTTCTCAGTTGAAATTATGTACCTTTGGGATAATATTTTTTTCCATAAAATATGTGACATTTCTATTTTCAGATTTCTTATATATTTCAAATTGTTTCTCTGCCGCCTTAACTTGACTGGGTAACACTCTTGAAATTTAACCTCTCTTTGAGTTAGAGGACATAACATTTCAGAAAGTTAAAAGTGCCTCCTTAACTTTGTGGGGTGTGGGCGGTACAGATTGTTTCATGACTTCTAGACAAGCCCCAGTGAAAAGCTAGGTTGTCTTTCTTTAAATTGCCCCATTTGAGGTCTGAATTCAATTACCATCCTATTTGAGGTTTCAAGAGTAACCCCTCCTAACCTCTTGAAGAATCTTTTTGGTGACCCTAAGGAGAGCAGTTTTCAGTAAAGTGGTAGAAGCAGAGCCAAGATTGAAAGGGGATAAAAAGAATAAATTCTGAGGAAATGAAGCAACCAATATAGACATTCTTTCAAGAAGGCTGGTTAATGAAGGGAACAGGAGAGCAGCGGAAGTATCTAGAGAGAAGACTGGTTGAGGAAAGATATTTTCGAGATGAGGAAGACTTATATAGCACATTCCTGAAAGAAAAGAGAAGAGAGCTCCTGGGGCAGAACAGGTTTAAGACGCCCATGAACAGGGACTGATGTGTGAGGCAATATTCCAGAGAGAATCAAAGGGGTTAAGGTCAGTATACAATTACCAAATGTATGCTTTGAGATCCCAAGGATGTGATTTTTCGCAAGTCTTTTTTTTTTTTTTTAAATAAATCTCTAATTTGGCAAGCCCCACTCCTCAGAATTTCTAAATTTGAAACAGGGTTTACTTTTTTTAGTCAGACTTTCCCAAAGGAATAAAAAAAAAGCACCTAAAATTTTGTGATGAGAATAAATAATGCCAAATTAGTTTTGGTCAGCTATTGATTTCTGGTGTATTTCGACAACTTCATTCTCATCTCTGATTTTTAACCATGAGCATGAGAGACTTGACTCCAGAAATGATCATGGTATGTGCCATTTAGCTTGCTAACTATTATATTGACAGAAACTAAACAAATTTGTTTTTATTCATAGTTGTCCATTGCATTCTATTTAAAAAATTTCATTGAACAACAGTGCAATTGGTAATCAGTAGAACACTCTTCTATTAATGCATCCTCTTTATCTCAAATGCTGTTACTAAAGGATTTTTGGGTCTCTATTTTAGTTGGTTTAAAATCATTTTCCTTAACTGCTAGTGAATGTGCATGTGTTTATGTAGACAGACACAACTCTTCTATGATGAGAGTAACGGTGTAATGAAAAAAACATTTATTGGATGTGTATTGGCATAGCACCTGTTGTTTATACACATCAACACTGAAAATGGAAATGTCTAGACTGATGAGCTAGATATTAATCAAGTTAGAATTAGCACTAGACTTTACATGCATTACTCCCCAAATGTTGGAGTAAATGGCTTATTCCATACGCCACATATTCAAATTTGCATATGCTAATATTTGAACAATTATGCACGCTTTAATAATTGATTGGAAAGCTAAGTTAAAAGAAACCATTTCAAAAATTCTTTTAAATAAATATTAATATTCTAGTGTGTTTGGGAAAAAAATGGAATTGAAGGCATATGATCTTCTGGGGAATTGTTCTTAATTACTTTCAGACATATGAATATTACAGGGTTTTCAATCTAAGCAGACATACTGTCATTAGAAACAAATTTTCTGACTATATCAGGTGGATGTTTTCATTTGTCCTTAAGAGGCTATCTGGCATGAAGTAGTAACCAAGAGAGTCTTTCTGGAAATCTGGAAACTGATCTGTATTGCTTATGCTAAGTCTAATAATATGATTTAATTAATTCATTTAATATATGTACTTTAAATCAGGATTGACAGCTAAAGAGATTTATTTAAAAGTATACATAATTCAGTTTATATTGCTCAAATGGACATAATCAATAACTTGCTGCTGCTGCTGGTAAGTCGCTTCAGTTGGGTCTGACTCTGTGCAACCCCAGAGATGGCAGCCCACCAGGCTCCCCTGTCCCTGGGATTCTCCAGGCAAGAACGCTGGAGTAGGTTGCCATTTCCTTCTCCAATGCATAAAAAGTGAAAAGTGAAAGTGAAGTCGCTCAGTCATGTCCGACTCCTCATGACCCCATGGCCTACCAGGCTCCTCCATCCATGGGATTTTCCAGGCAAGAGTACTGGAGTGGGTTGCCATTGCCTTCTCTGAATCAATAACTTAAACTATTTTAATTATTTGACATGGACACAGGGAAATAAAAAATATTTGAGCTGTCAACAAATATTTTGTCAACAAATTCAAGAATGAAAATTAAATTCCCATTTAATATTTAGTTTTTAGCCCCTATATATCCCAAAAGATCCTTTGCAAGCTAAATGAGATGAGCATAGACTATAATGGAGACAAAATAATCACAAGCTTATTATAAAAAAATTTAGACTAGAAATCATAGGCTTTACTCCATCAGAAAAATAAACAAAGACAATGAACAAAACAAAAGCATGAATCGGGTGCAGTTTTCCAACAACTAGAGCAGATTAAACAAAGCATGTTTATTTTTGTAAGCATTTTCACAGCTCAAACAACCTAAATTTAAAAAGAATCATAGGACCTTCTCACAAAGTAAAAATGCAGACTCTAAATGATGACTAGCTTGTGGAAACCTAAATACGGAGACTGAAACTGAAGATGCTATGGGACCAATAAATAAAGGCTCAAGGAGAGGAAACTGGCATGAAGTTTCTGATGCTGAATTTTAAAAATACATACATAAATGGATAAAAATTTTTCTTCTGCTTTTGCTAGCTTATAAGACTTTGAATTTTAACAAAAAGATTAAAGATAAAGTTATGCAAGGCTAGCGTCACTATATCAGAGAAGGCAATGGCAACCCACTGCAGTACTCTTGCCTGGAAAATCCCATGGGTGGAGGAGCCTGGTAGGCTGCAGTCCATGGAGTCCAGAAGAGTCGGACACGACCGAGTGACTTCACTTTCACTTTTCACTTTCATGCATTGGAGAAAGAAATGGCAACCCACTCCAGTGTTCTTGCCTGGAGAATCCCAGGGACGGCGGAACCTGGTGGGCTGCTGTCTATGGGGTTGCACAGAGTTGGACACGACTGAAGCGACTTAGCAGCAGCAGCAGCAGCATCACTATATATCTTGAACTCAACAGACAAAAGTGACAGTGAGTGCTTAACACCCCCCGCACCTGCTGTCAAACTCTAATTTTCTAACTTCCTGGCAAACAAATGAATGCACTATACCCATCTATCAGTGGATTTCATGGACAGTTCTGTTCATGTGAGAAGCACTGAATTCTGAAGGGGCAGAGCTGCTAGCGGGCAATACATCAGACATTAACATTCGCAGGCATTTACGCTCAGAGAAAGGATAAAGTTACACTGATGTGTTCAGTGACTATGTGAAACTGGATTCTCATGTCGCTAATTAAGACCTGGCACTTTCTCTTCATTATTAATTTTTTGTTGATTAGTTGGATTTGTTGGTTTGTTCATAAAAATTGTGGAGTATGCTCCAGAGAAGCCAGCCAAACATCCCTGCCTGTGTTACCCTGAGTAGCCTGGAGACAGAAGAGTGGGGCTAAATCCTAACTCTCAAATCCATATGACCTTCATCAAACCAGTGGTATCTGACTGAGATCCAGGTTCTTTAGTTGTAAATGAAGCCCATCATCTAGATTAATTCCACAGCGGTGTTTCCCAATCTCAAGTTTTCTTTGGACTACGATACAGGCATTCCAGTTGACACAAAGGCAGAGTCAGAGCAGGGGCTTCAGAATGCTAAGTGGGATATTTGGAGCACCTTCAGGGTTCACATCAGCAGAAAAATTTATTCTTCAACTTGCTGAATTTTTCAGATATTTATAGCAGTACGTTAAATAAATTTTAAAAATGATGACTCACCAAAGAGTTGTCATTTTCACTAAAACAGCTTTCTTCTAAAAAGACTTGAATTCTTATCTTCTATGAATGAAATGAGTAGAACTGAGTAGAAAACCGATCCCCTATCATTATAAAATAACACTTTAAGGACCTGGCAGGGAGCGGGATATGATTCTGGGCATACTTCAAAGTGGGTAGCATCTGTCTTTCAAACACCAGTCTTTCTGTTGCTTCAAATTTTCCTATCTGCCGTGGGAGGGAGGCCTTTCTCCCAGGGATGCGATGAGATTCAGGGATGAAATGAGAGACTGTGTGGGGTGTACAGGATTAGATTAGAGTATCTGGTGTTCAGCATAAGTGAGGGAACGTCCACATTGAGAATTCCAGGTAAGGCCTCTATCCCTGCCCCCTTGGCACTTTGTTCAGGGGCTCATTCAACAAGCATTAACAGTGGCTCGGATTAAAAACTGATATTCATGAATCAGGTCATCTTACTCATTGATTTATTAAAAGCTTTACTTACCAACTTGTGACGAGCTCATCCACATGTCTCTCCCCATTCCTCTTTGTTACCATTCTTCCAATGTTGTTCTTTCCAGGTCCCTTGCCAACTCATATGATAAACTTGCGAGCTATTCTTATGACTCAACATAGATCTGCATCTCAGGCCATCACTCCTTCCCTACCAACTAGACAACTAGATGTTCTATTCTTTTGAAGGATTTTCCTCAGCCACTGTCTTTCAGGGCCACCTGAGTGGAACCATAATGCAATGCCTGTCAATTTTCAGACATTTGTTAACACACAGTGCTGAGCCAGACATGCAAGTTAACAAAGAAGTGACAAGGTGGCAGAAATAGATACCATGGGATTCTGAGCTGCCCACTCATTCATTTTTGCAGAGCCTTCTGGATCTGCTGAAACTCTGTCTCATTCAGACCATTTTGATTTAACACTGGAATGTGTCTGTACATATACCAGTTTATGATGCAGTGGAATTTAACACGGGCAATTAGGAGTCCATAATTGCTCAGTGTCCCATGCTCAGATCTTCAGTCTCAACTAAAGCCAGTCAGGAACTGATTTTCAAATGGAAAATGGTTAATGGCAGAAGAGGACATGACCTTACTCCAAAATCCTAGAGCTTTCCTATCAATACTCCATAGATCCTTTCCATCTGCCACAAACTCTCTGAATACAAATTGGTCTGCTGAGTCCTAAGGCTTAGGTGGCGAAACCGTTTACACCACACTTGTAACTAGAATATTACAAGTATTAGAATATTTTTAGGCTCTAATTATATCATTCAACATTGCCTGATAGATTATTCAGTAATTAAACTGGAACGACATGCCCAAATGTGTTATAGGTAGCCTCTGATAATCCAAAGAGACTCACTAAATTGTGCCTTTTTCTTTGTGGTGGGTGATGTGCCTCTCATTTTAGAAAGGTTCTCACCACATGCTTAAGATAACACAAAGGCCTAGAAACTTCACTTATGTGAAGAAACCAGCACTTTCATGGGGTTGACCTCCTATCCTATGGCATATCTGTGTTTCAGTAAAGCACTTAGGGTGCTTGCCAGTTCCTACTCACCAGATCAAATGGGCCTAAAAGACCTAATAAGACTGCATATTTAATTGGCACCGCGACTTGGCAACTTAGAGTCAGGCCATGGGCTTTGTCCTCTGCCATGTCTGCTCTGCAGCAATAGGTGATAGACATTCCTTTAACCATACAGGCTTTGTGATTTTCCTTTTTGCAAGGACTCCAGCATTCAAGCCTTTCAATCTGTCCTCTGCACTTTACACACTGGGCTTCCCAGGTGGCGCTAGTGGTAAAGAACCCACCAGCCAAAGCAGGAGAAACAAGAGACGTGGGTTTGATCCCTGGGTCAGGAAGATCCCCTGGCGGAGGAAATGGCAACCCACTCCAGTACTCTTGCCTGGGAAATCCCATGGACAGAGGAGCCTGGCAGGCTACAGTCCAAAGGGTGGCAAAGAGTCGGACATGACTGAAGCAACTTAGTACATATGTACATACTTTAAACACCAGAGAACAGTGAGAAATAACCAGCTCAAGCCACAATTTTGTAATCACCATTGTCCCCAAAGTGATCAAGTGTCAAAGTCACCTGATCTTCAAATATTTTGCCTTTGACATACTCTCTCTTCTGTGCCACCAAGGGTGATAATTTGAGTAATAGTGATGTCACGACATGCCACAATTACTTGTCACATTTCCCTATGATAAGGAGGTTATCTGCACCCTTCACAAATGTGTTAACAACTCAGTTACAGAATCCCATTTCAAAGATTTATTTCCTGTGATCACTCTTGATGCCAATCATTTTTTTAGAATCTTAGAAGGAAAAAAAAAATGTCAAATTCAAACCAAGAGACTAGGGACTTCCCTGGCGGTCCAGTGGTTTCAATCGGGTGTGGGTTTGATCCCTGGTTTTGGGAGCTAAGATTCCACATGCCTCGGGACCAAAAAACCAAAACATATAAAAAACAGAAATAATAAGGTAATAAATTCAATAATGACATTAAAATGGTCCACATCAAAAAAATCTTTTAAAAGCATGAGAGACTAAAGAGAAATTACTGCAGGGACTATTTAAAATTTGTGGGCAAGGTTAAGGGAAACCAACGAGAGATGGTAATGTTTCCTTGGGTTA
The DNA here is from genome assembly GCF_002263795.3 of Bos taurus. Classification (NCBI taxonomy): domain Eukaryota; kingdom Metazoa; phylum Chordata; class Mammalia; order Artiodactyla; family Bovidae; genus Bos; species Bos taurus. The sequence goes on from NC_037348.1 coordinate 40,498,003, forward strand.
CAAACAGCAGGAAGCTGATAACACTCATTGATAGATGGATAGACAGATAGATAGATAGATATCTGTATAACTATACATATATAGCTTTTAGACAGATAACTGACTTGTCTTTGGAAAGTACATGAATAAAACACATGCTTACTTTGAGAGACAAGATTATATTTAAAAGTCTGTAATAGAATCACTTACTTGCATTTTAGTGATACCATAGAATGGCCATAACTTTACCATCAATAAAAATCCTTTAATGCCAATGTCAACACTAGCCTGAGATTTAAACAGCATGAGTACATATTAGTATTATTCAAACTGTGCAGTCTTTTTGTATGTGGTCACTTTAAGATCTACCTTTACATTTTATTGATTTCACACCCTTAAAAATATTTGTGGGGACAGTGTATATGCTAGAAAGTAATTTAATGGGTTTAATGGTGGCCCTCAAAAAGATACATCCACATTCCAGAACCTGTGAATGTAATCTTATTTGGAAAAGGGATTTTTGCAGATGTAATTAAACTAAGAACTTCCAAATGAAATTATCTCAAAAAGAGATACTTAGAGGAGAGATACAAAAAAAAGACAAGATGGCCAATGAAGATGGAGCCTAAGAAACATCTGGAGCCACCAGGAACTCTTAAGAGAGGAAGGATTCTCCCCTAGATCCTTTGAAAGGAGCACAGCCCTGCCAACAACTTGATTTCAGATTTCTGGCGTCCAGAACTGTGAGAGAATAAATTTCTGTTGTTTTAAGTCACCAAATTTGTGTGATTTGTTATGGCAGCCCTAGGAAACAAATATAGACATCCATAAACATCTCACTTCAGCACATTTTTCTGGTGGAAATGATGCTAGGCACTCAGGGCATAAAAAATGACTATGGCATAATTCCTTCATTTTCTAAAAGGGCAAGCAGACACATTCAATTAACTCAGGGAAATAATGTTGAATTTGCAATATGAGGGGAGCACAGAGGCAGAAGTTATGAATTTTGGCAAGACTATTCAAGTACTGTCAAGTGGTATGATGGATGAAGTTGGAGTACAAGGATGCATGATGGAGAGAGACAAAAGATGAAACTGTAAAAAAAACAGAGGAATAGACTTTGAATGACCTTAATTATTATTTTTAAAGAGTTTAGTATTTCATTCTGAAGGTTAGGCTTTGTTAACTTTAAGCACCAACTCCAAGAGACAGATAGTTGCTACCTGGAGTTTGGTGTTTAGATGAATTATGAAGCTTATTTGACTTACTTATTCATTCACCAAAAATTTATTGAGATCATATTGTATGTTAGCGATATGCTAAGGATATGGAATTTAGTGGTTGGCAAGGTAGAAACAACAGTCCTTACTGAGTATATAAACTAAAGGAGAGGGGGAAAAAAACCTTGATTGATTAGCCATGGACACTGGGGAGAATATATGCTTTCACAGAACACTCATTAACTATGCTTTAGGACACGGGGAGCTGTTGAGGGGTTGCAACCTGATACTGGGAAAGATTGAAAGCAAAAGGAGAAGAGGGTGGCAGAGGATAAGATGGTTGGATAGCATCACTGATTCACTAGATATGAACTTGGGCAAACTCCAGGAGACAGTGAAGGACAGGGAACCCTGGCATGCTGCAGTCCATGCGGTCACAAAGAGTTGGACACGACTTAGTGACTGAACAACAGCAACAACTTGAGCAGTGACCTGAATGTAACTGTATTTCACGGGGATTGCTCAGTTGTTGGGAAGGACAAACTGGGCTGGGAAGAGACCAGAGACCAAAGGATCTGTGAAACACTATTAACAATCTTGGAAGAAACTATGATCATCATAATTAGGGAAGAAACAGTGGAAATGGGGGAGGATGCCTGGATTAAAATCATATTCCACAAATAAAGTTGATAAAGCTTATAATTAATTAGAGTGAAATGGGAGTGAAAATGTTGTGGAAGCCTCTGATTGTCTTTAGCTTATATTATTACCAGTCTATGTCCACTCTGGTTGTAGAATGCACCATTATTTGATTTGTCACTAAGGAAGGAAAAAAACCCTCATTAAACTATGACATAATGCTTTCTAATCTCTTATAATTTTTTATTTTGAAGCAACTGAAAAAGTTACTTCAGATGTATTTAGACAGAAGACTTAAAAACCATAGTTTACTCTTCTGAAAAGGAAAACATAAGCAAAATAGATTGCTTAAGGCATTTCTAAAACTATTTTCCCAATCAGAATTCTAACTCTTATAAATCATTTTTTCTACTCAAAATTGTCAAAATTCATTTTTTTCATACAGTATTGTCTTCTGGGCCAACAAGAGTCCTCTACTATTGTTTTTGAAATTTTCTTTGAAGTTGTAAGCTTTGAAGCTGGCATTTTGTTGATATTATAAGAGCATGTCAAAGGAAGGCTTTTAGACAATGTCTAGGATTTATATGCCTTCAAGTGATCCTTAAAATTTTTCTTGACTAAAAGGTCAGGGAATTGCCATTGTCCAGCTCTACTGAGAGGAATAATTAAGATGTTCATTCGGGGACCGGTAATGAAAATTATATTACAACTGTGTCCTGGGCCAACAATTAGAAGTCATTAATTATGAGAAGCATCCTGATTTCAGAGATGTTAAAATGAGTGGGAGTGTGCTTTAGAATTGATGAAATGTGGGGATGATGACATTAAATAAGACAGGCATCAGAGGGATATTAAAGATTCAAATTAAATTGTTTCATTGTTATACTAGAAACACAAATAGTATGTATAGTTCTCAGAATATTTTAGAGGAATAAGTGATAATAGACATTTTGAACATATGCTTCCTTAAATTATGTGATATAATGTTTTAGTAAGATTCTTGGGTGGAGAAGGCAGTGGCACCCCACTCCAGTACTCTTGCCTGGAAAATCCCATGGACAGAGGAGCCTGGTGGGCTGCAGTCCATGGGGTCACTAAGAGTCGGACACGACTGAGCGACTTCACTTTCACTTTTCACTTTTCACTTTCATGCATTGGAGAAGGAAATGGCAACCCACTCCAGTATTCTTGCCTAGAGAATCCCAGGGATGGGGGAGCCTGGTGGACTGCCGTCTATGGGGTCGCACAGAGTTGGACACGACTGAAGTGACTTAGCAGCAGCAGCAAGATTCTTGAGGTAAATCTGTTAATAATGCAGTGTATATACGTCTGATTGGAAAGTGTATGGTGGCTCTCTGTAGTTCCTTCCCTCGGCACTTTTACAGGAACTGTGATGTGCACTTTCTCTGACAGATCACACTTGGGCCAGACAGTACAAGCCTAGAAGCATCCCTGGCTGCTTCTATGAAGTACTGAACCTTAAGAAAAGAGTAAACTTCAAAGAGGCATTCTACCTGGCTACCCTTGACATCTAGAGGGTTTTTGTTTTTTTAAAACCATTAAGCGCACCAGAATCTATACTAAAAAGTACTTCGAAAAAGGGGATTATTTAGGCTGGTCTCTATTACTTGTCATTTGAAGAATTGCAAGTGACAGTTTTAACCACAGTCAGAGGAAACCAGGGAGTAAAGTGGAAATTTAAACTGTTCTCACTTTCTATTACATTTTAGTTAGGTTAGATAAGTTTTCCAACTATTAATTTCGTTTTGAACTCATATTTCAACTATTGCCTGTTTGTTTTCCTGTTAACATTTATAGCAGTGAATGAGAAGACATTATTTTTAACTTCAAGTTGACACCTTGAAAACACAATAGAACAGATTGTCTTTCAGAAAAAAACTGAAAAATAATGGCAAACTTAATGTAGGAGGAAGGAACTGTGATATGCACATTTTAGGCAAAACTAAATCATCACCACTACAACCTCCTTGCTAGTGTGAATTGGCAAAATATTTAACTTCTTTGAGCTTTACTGGCAAAATGGATATGCCAATGTTTTGTAATGATTGAATATAATAAAAATGGAAAATATTAAATGTAAAAATGTAAAGATTAAATATGATAAAAAAGAAAAGATTCCTTGCATGTAGTAGCACTTGGTAAGTGATAAGTGATAGCTGGGCTTCTCCCCAGGTGGCGTAGTGGCCTGGGAATCTGCCTGCCAATGCAGGTGATACAAGAGACTCAGGTTTGATCCCTGGATGGGGAAGATCCTCTGGAGTAGGAAATGGCAACCTGTTCTAGAATTCTTGCCTGGAAAATTCCGTGAACAGAGGAGCCTGGGGGGCTACAGTCATGGGGTTGCAAAGAGTCAGATGTGACTAAGCACATGTGTGCACGCACACACAGTGGTAGCTACCATCATCCTTGTTACCATGGTTCTGCATTACAGAGCTTTACAATTACAGGAAGTCCCTCAGAATGCCTTCATTTACACATGGGCTCTTCATCTTTGGGATCTGGAAGGGCAGCAACAAGTTGGTTTAGACAAGGGTTGTGTGCTTTGTTATTAGAGCAAGTCATACGAAACAGACATTTTTGTGTGTTGAGTTTCTTGTGGCCATATTATTTTGTGGGACTTACTCAATGTGTCAGCTCGTTACATCCCACTTTGATTTTTTTCCACTCTAAAATTGTCAATTAAAAAAATCTATCAATGCTGGGATAAGTAGTCAATTTGGATATTAACGATCTGTTTTGTCTTTCCAGTCATAGTTTATTTCTTGACTATGAAATAATTGAGTAGCTGCCATAATAAGTTATAAAAATTAGCAGACAAATCAAAGAAAAGCACAAAAAATGACAACTGATAAGTAAGATGTGTAACACCTTTCCATCTTTCCACCACTAGATCGGGCCTTGTGTATGTTTATGGTGTGACTGAGAAACAGTGGGAAGGTGGTCCCATGCCTGAAATCCTGTGCTTTCCTGTGTGTTGAATGCATCTCAGTTTATTAAGATGACTCAGACGCTGAAGCCATCTGAAGGGACAGAGGTGCTTCAAAGGAGAGATGCTGCCCTAAGATAAGATGTGACACTTGCCAATCTTCTCTACACTGCACTGCACATTCTCTCATCTTATTCTCTGATATTTTCACCTGAAAATCAGAGATGAGCATGTACAATGTGTATGTTATGGTCCGTTTATCATTCTTGGCAATTGTTTGGTTCACCATTTTTCAAAGTGACATGTCACTCACGGATAAAAACCGATTGAGTACCAGAAGACTTGTCCTTCCAGCCATAACTCTTCCTTGGGAAGAGTTTTGTGTGTTTTGATGGGAACAATAAGTAAAGTGCACATGATTGAAAACTGTGCTGTACAGACAGAATTTCACCTCCATTGAATCCCAGAAGTTCGGGAAATGAGAACAAATTAATGGTTGCAGCTTGACTTTGTGTCTTTTCAACAAAGTTGTACATAACAACAGATTAAGTAGAAGGCTTTACACTGATGAACTCTTCCCTCTCAGGAATCCAATAATTAATAAGTGGTCACTTTTAATTATATGTTTGTCCAGGCGACAAACATGTTAGCGAATACAACCGATTCTTAACAGGAAAGGGTTTGATGGTAAGAAATGACCTTATATGGATTTTTAGAGAGACAGAGATAAGTGTGTGGGTATGTTTGTGTGTGTAAGTACGTTGGGGAGGGACGTCCCGGGGGGTCCAATGATTAAGACTTTACCTTCCAATGCAGGAAGTGCAGGTTCAATCCTTGGTCAGGGAGCTAAGATCCCACATGCCTCATGACCAAAAAACAAAACCCGAAACAGAAACAATCTTGTAACAAATTCAATAAAGACAAAAAATGCTTCACATTTTTAAACAATGCTAAAAATAAAAACATGTTGGGGAATAATTGACTATGCAAAATATTTTATCTTAAAAAAAAAGTGTTTCACAGTAAGGTAGAAAAGCCAATGGGAAATAAATGTGAATACATTTGTAAAACTGAAGTTTGGAATACAATTAGACATTCTTTATAACAAATATACTTGTTTTTTAATGTGCTGACTTCTTGAAATAAAAGTTACCTTTTATCTCTGTCAATGAAACCTGTTTATCTTGTTCTACAGCACCCAAAGGCTCATAAAGAAATATTTCTCCAGAATGTTTTGTTCTGGAAAACAGGGTCATTTAAACACTTGATAACCTACGGAAGACCTAAAATATTTGTAGACTATACGCAGATGAAAGGACTTTCAACCTTTTGAAACTTACTACCGTTTCAGCTGTGAAGAGAAAAACACTTGCCTAATTACTTTTTAATCAGGTTTAGCATGAACTTGGATATTTCCCTTGTATTCTGTGAAACAACACACCTCCTCAACCCTGCTGCTCACTGTCTATAAATAACATTTCTCAAAAGGTGTTTAGCAGTTCACTAGACCTTTATACCAGGCATGAAAAAAGAATTAGGTGGCTAAATGAGTTTGGTACATTGTGCATAACATTACCTTTCTCAGGATTTCTTTCATGTGATTAATTGCTCCCAGAAGCAGTGCAATAAAGAAGCTTTAGTTTGCTTAATATAATGTCTCCCAAACGTTTCTGGGGCTCTTGGTGACTCAGTGGCAAAGAATCTGCCTGCAAATGCAGGACACTCAGGTGATGTGGGTTCGAGACCTGGGTTGGAAGATCCTCTGGAAAAGGAAATGGCAACCCACTCCAGTATTCTTTCCTGGAGTATCCCATGGACTGAGCAGCCTGGCAGGCAATAGTCCATGGGGTCATTAAGAGTTGTACATGAGTGAGCAGGCGTGCACCCAAATGTCTTTGACCATGAAATTATTTTTTAAGAAACACAATCTGTCTTCACACCATTTTCTACCTTCCTTCCTCAAAAAAGAAGGTGCTTAATACATTGCCTTGCAAGTGGTTATAACTTCTGTTCCAGCTTATTTTCATCATCTCTATTTTTCTTTCTCTTTTGGTCATACTGTGCAACATGCAGGATCTTGGTTCCTCAACCAGGAAGGGAATCCAGTCCCCCTGCAGTGGAAGCTCAGAATCTTAATGACTAAACTGCTGGGGAAGTTTCCACTTGTTCTCAGCCCCAGTTGAGGGACTCCCTCCCATCAGCTTCTGGCTTTGGTGGTCCATGAGACTCAGCTGTATCTTTGTGTTGATTCTTGGTTAGCGACATCATATTGTCTTCCTCTGAAGAATGTGTTTGTGTTGTGTTGTGATGGTCCCCTGGGAGGTTAGAGCCCCAGTCTCATCTACATATTGTGGCCAACTCTTGAGCTTCAGTCTTCCTGGGGAACTGACAGCTTGGAGAAGGGGAAGTCCTGGCTGACTTCCTTGGGTTCCATTGAGAACCACTTCTCAGTATGCCTTTGGAGAGATGGCTGGCCCTGATAGCCAGCTTTCTCTGAATTCAGACTATGAACTTCCAGTGCCTTTGTTTGTCTGCAATGGACCCGAGCCAATTCCAGTACTAATCTTTTAACAACTACCTGGTCATGAACAATAGAAATAACCACTGAACAGTTGAACAATATTCCACAGAACTGTTTAATCGGGGAACCCCCATTTGTACCCTAAAGACACATTATAGGAAATATTAGTCTTTTTAGGTATGGTAGAATAGAACGTAATAGTTAATGTGCCTCAGACCACAAACTCAGAGGTCCAAGAAATAAAACAGAACTTTCTAAACCCTGTTACACTGAGTCGTGTTCAGAAATTCTAGCATCTGTCTCAATAATCCTCTCCAGGGATATGTTATGTCCCAGGGACAGGTTATGTTCCAAGTGATGTGGCAACAAGGCAGAGGGAAAGGGATACATAAGTTGCTTCTAAGAAACTCATCGATCCAGTCAAGCAAGGCCTTAGAGTCCAGAAAACCCCTTTAGCTTCTGTGCCACTCTGGGAACCCTATGTGAGGCTACCTGGGGTCCTGTCTGTCTTTAGACATGCTTTCAGAAAGATGTAACCTCCTTTTCTCCTCCCATCTACTTTTTATAGTCTCTGGGCATTTTTTCTCTCATGTTTCTGTTTTAGCTATTTAATATGTGCCCTAAAACCTCTCCTATCCCTTCCCTGAGGCTATAAAGACTATTTTTGTTTTTTTTCTGTCTCAATGGGGGCAATGGAGGGAGGAAATACTTGAACAGGATATATAAGTAAATATCAGAATAAAATTTCAACTTGATATATTTTTCTAGAAATTCTCTGTTTTCTGCAAATAAATTTACTCTTTCATCCAGATATCACCCCAAACCTCCATCTCTGGAGTATAGAACTTGTGTCTTTATCCCCAGCGGGTTCTGAGGACTATAACTCCCACTCTCTTAGCACTGGCTGGCTGTGTGGCAATCTTTCCCTAATGGTGGAGTAGGGGAGTCTCATTTAAGATAGATCTCTTTTTTCCTTTGTTTGTGGGTCACTACTGTCCCTTGGAGGGTCTCAGTCTTGCCTTCCAGGAAGCTAAGCTAGAGGGGCAGATGGAATGCTCTTTGTTTGGGATATGCCTGCAGCAGTTTTCACATAATTGGTGAGAGAGTGACGCAGAGAACTGGAGAAGACCAATGAGCAGTTCTCCAAACTGACATCACGCATTACTTAGTCTTTCTCATAGATCAGACATCTGGTACAAGAAGCAAACAGATTTGGTTCAGCCTGGCTCTTGTGGGGCCCCTGGGGCCCCTGGGGCTCTGTTTCAGCTCTGGTTTCTTCAGATCCCCACAACCACTGTATCAACACATCAGAAATCGCAGCATCTACAGTCTGTTCACCAACCAACAAATCCATGCTGCAGCCCTGCAGTCTTTTGAAGAGGGTTGCTGACCATAAAAATTACTCATCTTCTCCGTAATCAAAGCAAAAAGAGGAGTATTTCCACTTCCCTAAATCTTAGAAATATTATTCCATCAGGATGAGCAGTGTTCCCCGGAGGAATTCTCACCTTGGTCTTAGTTTCTGCATTTGTGCCCCAGGCCACCCCATGGAAAACAAATTTAGTGTTTGTACAGTGGAGAAACCCATGAGTCCCTTTGCCCTGGACCAGCCTTGAAAGCTCTGTGGTTGCTCCACCAGGCTTCCCATTAAGCCAGAAAAATGCCACCCAGGACTTTTAACTGAGTAAGAATCCATCTAAGTATTAGAGCCTGAGCTGGTACTACTGAGTTGGTACTACTCCACCTCACATTAAGGGAAAAAAAAAAAAAAAAACCTTAGAGTTGAAAATAAGGTTTTAAAAATCACCTTTAATCCTTCTTTTTTAAGCTATTTTCTTGGGAATCTGAGAATTTAATTTTGTCAGCAAATCGATAAGGCTGCATTTCCTTTTCTTCTTTTCTGTGCCTGCCATCTTACATATGCCCAGAGTTACACGGCATTTTGTAGGACTCTCTATGGCCAGTCTCATCATAGTCCACTGGTATTTCTGAAATAAGCAATGACCGATGAGACCTTACAAGGTGGTGGTTAAGGGTATAAGCTCCACAGTCAAATTGCTTGAATTTAAATCCCAACTCCACCAATTATTAGAAGTGTGACCTTGCATAAGATAATCAACCTCCTTAATTTGTTGTTGTTTTCAGCTTTCTTTTCTTCATCTAAAGTAGCTGTACCCACCACATGGGGTAAAAATATGGAAAATATGACATTGAAAATTTAAGTGACTAATGATACATTTATAATAACATAAAAAAATTAAATACCTAAGAATAAATCTAGTGATATATAAGACTTCCAGATACATGCCAGCACTACTGAGAAAAATAAGAGAAAAGCCAAATAAAATGATAAAATATGATTAAACATAATTTCAACCCAGGTGACAGAAGCATATATATATATATATTTTTTTTTTGTGGAAGTTGACAAGAAAATCCAAAAATTTACACGGAAATGTAAGGGATTAAAGATAGCAAGACCATTTTTAAGAAAAAAAATAGAGACTTTGTGGAATTGTCACAGGGTAGATTAATGGACTAGTAGAACAGTATAGCAAATCCAGAAATAGACCCATGCATATAATGACAAAGGAAGCCTGAAAGGCAGCGGGAATAAAGTAGTATATACAATAAATTGTGCTGGAGCAATTAGATATTAATTTGAAAAAAGATACCTCTACTTCAAGCCACATACAAGAATCAAGGGAGTACAAATTAAATAATAAAGGCAAAGTTTAAAAAAAAGCCTAGAAAATAGTAATGGAACATATCTTAATAACAGAAAAAAAAAATCTTAACTAGGATACAAAAAATACTGATGGTAAGGGAAATGATTATCAAACTCTTAGGTTGGCCTGAAAGTTCATTCAGGTTTTTTGTAAGATCTTACAGCAAAATTCAAATAAACTTTTTGGCCAATCCAATATACTATTAATACACTAAAATTAAGCACTTCTCTTCTACAAAAGACACCATTAAGAGAGGGATATGGCAGGTCACAGGGAAAAAATTATTTGTAACACCTTTAAATGGTAAAGAGTTTTTTCCAGAATATAAAAGGAACTCCTATCAATCAGTAACCAAAGACAGACACTACAACAGAAAAATAAATATTTAAGAAGGTCCTTAAACTTTACTCTTCAAGAAAATACATATTGAGACACCAGTGAGATAAATCCTACTTGGTTATTGTGTGTAATCCTTTATATATATTGTTAGCTTTTTTTGCTAATACTACAGTAAGAAATTTTTTGTCCATATTCATGAGGGATATTGGTTTGTAGTTTTCTTCTTCTTTTTTTTTGTATTATCTTTCTCTGGTTTCAATATGATGGTAATACTTTTCATTCAATAAATTGTAAATTGTTTCTTCCCTTTCTATTTTTTTGGACGAGACTGTGTAGAATTTGTGTTAATTATTTAAGAGTTTGCAGAATTCACCATATGGGTCTGGAGATTTCTGATAGTTTTAAAATCATTAATTCATTTTCTTTAATAGCTATGGGTCTATGTAAATTATCTATTTCATATTAGGTGAGTGGAGGTAATTTGTATTTTTCATTGAAATAATCCATGTCAGTTAAGTTCCCACATTTATCTGTATAGAGTTGTTCCATAATATTGTTGTTCCTTTATTATTCTTTGGATGTCTGCAGGGTATGTACTGATAGGCTGTTTCATTCCTGATATTGGTAATTTGTGACTTCTCTCTTTTTCCTTTGTTAGTCTTTCTAGAAATTTGTCACATTTACTGATATTTCAAAGAACCAGATCTTGGTTTCATTGACTCAGTCTATGTTTTAAATGTTACTGCTTTTGTTTCTAATCTTAATTATTTCCTTCTTTCTGATTACTTGGGGTTTACTTTGCTTTTCTTTTTCTAGATTCTTGAGGTGAAAGCTCTAAAATTCTCTCGACTTAGTTGTATATTTGAAAATTGCCATAATAAAACGTTGGGAGGGGAAATCAACTAAAGCATGGGCCTTTTCACATATCCTTCTTGACCTTCATATCTATCTCCACTCTAGTATAAACACTGCTGCTGCTGCTGCTGCTAAGTCGCTTCAGTCGTGTCTGATTCTGTGCGACCCCATGGAGGGCAGCCCACCAGGCTCCCCCATCCCTGGGATTCTCAAGGCAATAACACTGGAGTGGGTTGCCATTTCCTTTTCCAATGCATGAAAGTGAAAAGTGAAAGTGAAGTTGCTCAGTCGTGTCCGACTCTTCGTGACCCCATGGACTGCAGCCTACCAGGCTCCTCTGCCCATGGGATTTTCCAGGCAAGAGTACTGGAGTGGGGTGCCATCACCTTCTCTGAGTATAACAGTACCATTTGCCATTTCCTTGAGTTCCTGTAATGGCTTACACATTTTCATCACTGTATTTTAGTTGTCTGTTTGCATTTATTTCCTCCATTAAAATTTGAGTTCCTTGAGGATGTAAATTATGCAATTTACCTTCATATCCTAAATAGTGGTCTAGGTACAACTTCAACTTGATAAAGAGCATCTACAAATACCATACAGAAAATGCTATTTAATAGAGAAAGGTTGAAACACGAATGCTTTTCTCCCATGATTGGGAATAACAATGTATGCTTCATTACTCTTATTAAATCAGTACTAGAAGTTTTAGCCCATGTATAAGACAAGGAAATAAAATACATACAGATTAGAAAAAAAGATATAGAACTTTCCCTTTTGCAAATGACATAACTGTCTATACACACAAAAAAAGTTCCAAGAAATCTACAAAAACATTACTGGTTAATAAGTGAGATCATCAAGGTTAGGGGATTACAAAAACCAGTTGTATTTCTATATAGTACAAAGGACATATGAACACTGAAATTAAAAATATAATACCATTTATAATCATTAAAATGAAATACTTAGATGTAAACATTAAAATATAGAGGGTTTATATACTAAAGTCCACACAAAACTGATGAAAGAAATCAAAGACAATCTAAATTAATGAAGAGAAGTATAATTTTCATTAGGAGACTCAACATAGTAAAAATGTTAATTTTCTCCAAATTTATACATAGGTTTGACACAATTGCTATCAAAATCCCCAAAATATTTTATATCCAAAATTAAATATATATAATATATTACAGACAAAATTATTATTTAAAAAAAACATATTTGGAAAGGCAAAGGGACTAGACTAGAAGAAACAATTATGAAACCAAAAATGAAATAGAAGGAGTCAGTCCACCTAATTTTAAGACTTATTAGGACCTTCCAGGTGGTGTTATTGATAAAGAACCTGCCAAACAATGCTGAAGACACAAGAGACTCAGGTTCAGTCTATGGGTTGGGAATATCCTTTGGTGGAGGGCATGGCAACCCACTCCAGCATTCTTGCCTGGAGAATCCCAAGAACAGAGGAGTCTGGTGGGCTACAGTCCATAGGGCTGCAAAGAGTCAGATACCACTGAAGCAACTTAACATGCACACATAATAATCAGAACTGTGTGCCACTAGCAGAGATAGACACATAGACTAATGGAACAAAATGGAGAAAGAGAAATAAACCATACCAATTTGCCCAACTGATTCTTGACAAAGGTGAAAAAAACATTAAGTGAAGGAAAGGAAACCTTTTCAACAAATAGTGCTAGAGCAGTTGCAATCCATAGACAAATAAAAAGAAAAATCTCAACCTAAATATCATAACTTATACAAACACGTAATTTGAATGAATTTAAATATAAGGTGTAAAATTATAAAACTTCTACCAAGAAAAAAAATAGGAGAAAATCTTTGATCTAGCGCCAAGCAAACAGTTCTTAAACTTGACACCAAATGTACAGTCTGTAGAAGGGAGAATTGATAAGTTTGACTCCATCAAATTTGAACACTTTTTCTCTGCAAAGTCAATCAGTCAGTTCAGTCCCTCAGTTGTGTCCGACTCTTTGCAACCCCATGAATTGCAGCACGCCAGGCCTCCCTGTCCATCACCAACTCCCGGAGTTCACTCAGACTCACGTCCATCGAGTCAGTGATGCCATCCAGCCATCTCATCCTCTGTCGTCCCCTCCTCCTCCTGCCCCCAATCCTTCTCAGCATCAGAGTCTTTTCCAATGAGTCAACCCTTTGCATGAGGTGGCCAAAGTACTGGAGTTTCAGCTTAAGCATCATTCCTTCCAAAGAAATCCCAGGGCTGATCTCCTTCAGGATGGACTGGTTGGATCTCCTTGCAGTCCAAGGGACTCTCAAGAGTCTTCTCCAACACCACAGTTCAAAAGCATCAATTCTTCAGTGCTCAGCCTTCTTCACAGTCCAACTCTCCCATCCATACATGACCACAGGAAAAACCATAGCCTTGACTAGAGGGACCTTTGTGGGCAAAGTAATGTCTCTGCTTTTGAATATGCTATCTAGGTTGGTCATAACTTTCCTTCCAAGGAATAAGCATCTTTTAATTTCATGCCTGCAGTCACCACCTGCAGTGATTTTGGAGCCCAGAAAAATAAAGTCTGACACTGTTTCCACTGTTTCCCCATCTATTTCCCATGAAGTGATGGGACCAGATGCCATGATCTTTGTTTTCTGAATGTGGAGCTTTAAGCCAACTTTTTCACTCTCCACTTTCACTTTCATCAAGAGGCTTTTTAGTTCCTCCTCACTTTCTGCCATAAGGGTGGTGTCATCTGCATATCTGAGGTTATTGATATTTCTCCCGGCAATCTTGATTCCAGCTTGTGTTTCTTCCAGTCCAGGGTTTCTCATGATGTACTCTGCATATAAGTTAAATAAACAGGGTGACAATATACAGCCCTGACATACTCCTTTTCCTATTTGGAGCCAGTCTGTTGTTCCATGTCCAGTTCTAACTGTTGCTTCCTGACCTGCATATAGGTTTCTCAAGAGGCAGATCAGGTGATCTGGTATTCCCATCTCTTGAAGAATTTTCCACAGTTTATTGTGATCCACACAGTCAAAGACTTTGGCATAGTCAATAAAGCAGAAATAGATGTTTTTCTGGGACTCTCTTGCTTTTTCCATGATCCAGCAGATGTTGGCAATTTGATCTCTGGTTCCTCTGCCTTTTCTAAAACCAGCTTGAACATCAGGAAGTTCATGGTTCACATATTGCTGAAGCCTAGCTTGGAGAATTTTGAGCATTACTTTACTAGTGTGTGAGATGAGTGCAATTGTGCGGTAGTTTGAACATTCTTTGGCATTGCCCTTCTTTGGGATTGGAATGAAAACTGACCTTTTCCAGTCCTGTGGCCACTGCTGAGTTGTCCAAATTTGCTGGCCTATTGAGTGCAGCACTTTCACAGCATCATCTTTCAGGATTTGAAATAGCCAACTGGAATTCCATTACCTCCACTAGCTTTGTTCGTAGTGATGCTTTCTAAGGCCCATTTGACTTCACATTCCAGGATGTCTGGCTCTAGGTCAGTGATCACACCATCGTGGTTATGTGGGTCATGAAGATCTTTTTTGTACAGTTCTTCTGTGTATTCTTGCCATCTCTTCTTAATATTTTCTGCTTCTGTTAGGTGCATACAATTTCTGTCCTTTATTGAGCCCATCTTTGCATGAAATGTTCCCTTGGTATCTCTAATTTTCTTGAAGAGATCTCTAGTCTTTCCCATTCTGTTGTTTTCCTCTATTTCTTTGCATTGATTGCTGAAGAAGGCTTTCTTATCTCTTCTTGCTATTCTTTGGACTCTGCATTCAGATGCTTATATCTTTCCTTTTCTCCTTTGCTTTTCACTTCTCTTCTTTTCACAGCTATTTGTAAGGCCTCCCCAGACAGCCATTTTGCTTTTTTGCATTTCTTTTCCATGGGGATGGTCTTGATCCCTGTCTCCTGTACAGTGTCATGAACCTCATTCCATAGTTCATCAGGCAGTCTATCAGATCTAGGCCCTTAAATCTATTTCTCACTTCCAGTGTATAATCATAAGGGATTTGATTTAGGTCATACCTGAATGGTCTAGTGGTTTTGCCTACTTTTTTCAATTTAAGTCTGAATTTGGCAATAAATTCAACCAGTAACAGGCAAATTCTCTGCAAAAGATCCTATTAAAGGATAAGATGTCAAACTACAGACTGGGGGAAAATATTTGCAAATCACATATTTAATAAAGGACTATATACAGAACTCTCAAAATTCACCATAAAAACTAAAAATCCAATTAGAAAATGGGCAAAAGACTTGAAGAGATATTTTACTGAAGAAGATGAATAGGTGGCAAATAAGCACATAAAAATGTCCAACATCATTAATCACTAAGGCCAACACATTAAAATCACAACAATATATCATTAGACACAAATAAGTATGATTGAAAAATAATAATGACAGAAACAAAGGCAAGGGAGTGAAGAAACTGGATCACTTATGCAAACAGTTCGTTTTCTTAAAAAATCTAAACAAGCAACTGTCACATGAGTCAACAGTTGCTGTCCTGGGTGTTTACCCTAGAGAACTGAAAACTTCAATCCATATGAAAAATTACACATGAATGTTTACAGCAGCTTTATTTGTAATAGACAAAAATTGCAAACAAATGTCCTTCAGTGGGTGAATGGTTAAACAAACGGTGGTACATATGTACTAGGAACTATTATTCGCCCCCCTCCCAAAGGAATGAGTAACAATCTGGGTAAAAATGCAAATCTCTGGAGATTATGTACTGAATGATTTTATTTATATAGCTTTCCTGAAATGACAAATTATAGAAATGGAGAATAGACTAGCAGTTGTAAGGGGTTAAAGAGGAGGTGGGGTAGAAAGGAATCAGATATGGCTATAGAAGTACAGAATGAGTAGTGATGGCAATTTCCTTATAGTGATGGAAATGTTCTTCATCTTGACCACATCAGTGTTAATACCTGCACTGTGATACAATATTATAGTTTTGGAAGATGTTATCTTTGGGGGAATCAGGACAAAGAGAATACAAGATCTCTTTAAGTTCTTACAACTACATATAAATCTACAATTATCTCAAAATAAAAAGTATAATAAAATGAGAGAATAATACATAATACTAGAATGACTAAAACTAAAAAAGCTGAAAATATCAAGTGTCTCTAAGGATATAAAACAAGACTCTTGAAAGTGCCTTGGACTGCAAGGAGATCCAACCAGTCCATTCTAAAGGAGACCAGTCCTGGGTGTTCTTTGGAAGGAATGATGCTTAAGCTGAAACTCCAGTACTTTGGCCACCTCATGCGGAGAGTTGACTCGTTGGAAAAGACTCTGATGCTGGGAGGGATTGGGGGCAGGAGGAGGAGGGGACGACAGAGGATGAGATGGCTGGATGGCATCAATGACTCAATGGACGTGAGTTTGAGTGAATTCCGGGAGTTGGTGATGGACAGGGAGGCCTGGCATGCTGCAATTCATGGGGTCGCAAAGAGTTGGACACGACTGAGCGACTGAACTGAACTGAACTGAACTGAAACTTTCATTACACTGCAGGTAGGATTGTAGATTGGTGTAACTACTTTGGGAAACTACTTGGCATTATCCACTGAAGTTGAACATATGTATGCCATATGACCAGCAGTTTCACTCTAGTATACATATCCAGCAGAGATGTTTAGAAATGTGTTCCAAAGAACAAACATTTTTGTTAATTTTCTCAAACTAGAAACAATTTAAATGCTCATCAACAGTACAAGGAATATAGTATAGTATATTCATAGAAGGAAATGTTACACCATGGTGAAAATTTTTAAAAATTAAGCTCCATGTAATAGCATTTGTGAACCTCAAAAACATAAGTTTGATTTAAAAGATCAGTATATAAAACAGATTTCATTTGCATGAATCTCAAAGATGGACAGAACTTAACCTGTGGTATTATAAGCTTGGATGGTGGTTTGAAAAAGAAGATGGGCAACTGATAAGGAGGGGTCTAAGGGGGACTTCTGAGGTTCTTAGCCTGGGTGTATTCTCTTTGTCAAAGTTCATGAGGTTGAACACTATGGCTTGATATGAGTAACAGGTGCACTTTCTTCTATGTACATTATATAACTGAAAAGGTGATTTTTTTTAATGATAAGAACTTCAAGAGAAATTGGCAAATCCATTCTCTATGATCTCTTCGCACCACCTGGTGTGTAGAACTGACTCATTGTAAAAGACCTTGATGCTGGAAAAGATTGAAGGCAGGAGGAGAAGGGGATGACACAGGATGAGACGGTGGGATGGGATGTCATCATCAACTCTATGGACATGAGTTTGAGTAAGCTCCAGGGGTTGGTGATGGACAGGGAAGCCTGGCGTGCTGCAGTCCATGGGGTCACAAAGAGTCGGACATGACTGAGTGACTGAACTGAACTGATTTTCTATGATGAAGACTTTAAGACACCTCTACCAATAACTGATAAATCAAACAAACAAAAAAAAGGCTGAGGCAACAGGAAATTTGGACAACACAATTAACAACTGTAACCAATATTTTAAGCATACGGAAATGTTTATAAAATTTATCCAGATTGAATATATTAACATTCACTCTGCACTCTAAATCCTTTCCCCTCTCTGGAGCATAAGTTTTTTGTTTATAAAAACTAGACACATGCATTTATATCTTTTTTATACCCTATAACATATTCTTTGAATCAATGAACTCAAAGTCAATTACCTGAACTGTGGAATAGAAAATGGGAACTCCAGGTAGAAAATTATTCTAAATTAACATCTCAACATATTTATTAAGCGATATCTTGTACCAAGCACCTTATTAGCTTAAAAGGCAATGGCACCCCACTCCAGTACTCTTGCCTGGAAAATCCCACGGATGGAGGAGCCTGGTGGGCTGCAGTCCATGGGGTCACTAAGAGTCGGACATGACTGAGCGACTTCACTTTCACTTTTTCATTTTCATGCATTGGAGAAGGAAATGGCAACCCACTCCAGTGTTCTTGCCTGGAGAATCCCAGGGGCAGGAGAGCCTGGTGGGCTGACGTCTGTCTATGGGGTCACACAGAGTCGGACATGACTGAAGTGACTTAGCAGCAGCAGCAACAGCAGCAACATAATATAGGCTTTCTGGATTTGAGAAATTCACAATCTGGTAGAGGAGACTGATATTTAAAACAATGATATGCACTGGTGTGCTGGAGTGGGCTGATACAGGCTCATGAGTGCCAACTGTTAAACATTTGGGAATTTTTGCCAGCCAGTTGTTAAACCATTGATAGCTTCAAATTGGCCATGGTGGGAGAACTTACACCATGGAAATCAACAAATACTACTAATCAGGGCTTCTCCACACCCTACAGGGAGCTTATTTATTAGCATACTATTGACTACCCTATAAAACAACCTGAGGAGTATTTTGCAATACAAAATGAACTAGTGCTGTGGAAGCATACACAATGCTTAACCAATCAGGAAAAGAAAGTTCCAGAATATCCTCCTAGATCAGTTGAGTTTGATTTGGCCAAAAGAGGAAAAAAAGTTTGTGTCAGAATTATGAAGGTTGTCATAGCATTCCAAGAGAGGGCGTTGCATGTGAGACTGCTGAGACAGTCACGTGTCAGACAGGCCTGTGGCAAACACTTGTTCCGGTTGTGTACCGCACAAAAGCACCATATCAATGGGTCATAATTCATGTTTTTAATATTTCTCACTTTTTCATGTTTTCATTATAATTATTTAATCTACAGATGGGCAATCTGTATATTTATGGCAATTTTTTGGCTTTTATCATAGTAAATAAGTGAAATGATTAGGCTTATTCCTATAGAGTTGGTCTTGATTTCTCCATTTTGACTTGCAAGGGTGATGTGAAATCAAGAAAAGTCCTGTTGATCTGACAACATTCTTACAATCTGTGCTTCTAAAAGAGGAGCTTCTTTTCTGACAGATGTACTAGTTAGGGGGCATACCTCTATATTTTTTAAAAATTGCCTGATGGTTTAATCCAGATAATTCTAATGTTTCATTTTGCAGTTAATATCATCTACATTTACCCCACCAGAATGTATGCTAAGTTTCCACTTTAAATCCGTAAGTGCTTTCATGTTGACATGATTCATATGTAATTATCAGTTCAATTCAGTTGCTCAGTCGTGTCCGATTCTTTGCGACCCCATGAATCTCCGCACGCCAGGCCTCCCTGTCCATCACCAACTCCTGGAGTTCACTCAGACTCACATCCATCGAGTCAGTGATACCATCTAGCCATCTCATCCTCTGTTGTCCCCTTCTCCTATATTTCATAACTAATACTTAATAACAACAATCTATTTGTAACAAGTCCAATTGGGTAATGATTCAATCTGTGGTAAATCTGCTATTGATAAATGAGAAACTATATGACATACCTATTTTTTCCTTGAGGAAGAAGTGTGTTTTTTTCTAATTACCACAAAGGTGCTATGTGGGTGGGTAGAGCCTGGTCAAGGGGAATCACAGCATATGGGGTGGGAATGCAGGGACATAAATACTTTCACCTTATGTGCCAGTTTCTTGACAGTTAGGATACAATGTTTTCTATTCAATAATTCATTCATCTTTTCTTAGTTGCCTACTACTTACAAGCTAAATTCTGTAGAAACTATATGAAGCACACAGTACAGAATCAGGTAATGTATAATATAATTAATTAATAAGTAAGCAAAAATTTATCAAAGAAATATCTAATTCTTATAATCACCAGGACTCTGGAAAAAGACCTTATGATCAGGACACACTAAATCTCCAATAAACCCAGCAACACAAAATAATGTGAACTTGTGTGTCCAGAGGGCCTAAATGAAATGAGGATGCTAAAATAACATTTACAAACAATTTTTGGTATGTACCTTTTTTAATTGGCATTTTTATTTATGGCAAAACCACATTGTTCCTCATTTTAAAAGCAAGAAATCACAGTTTCAAAGAAATATATCCAAGGTTGCACAGCTTGTGACAGTGGAAATATAGCTAGATTCCTGTGATGACTGCTATCCTTGCAGTGATTCCTACAGACTTGAGCATTTTCCTCTTCCTGATGATAGAGTGAATCTGTCTAGGGCAATCTTGGCTGCCGGGCTGTATTGTAAAAGATGACTGACTAGTTAGAGGGTGAAGGGAATCTTGCCACCAGGTTGGAGGCTTAGAATCATAACTGAATGGAAAAAGAGAATTTTCCCAAATTACCTAGATATCATGCTCATGATTTTGAAGACTAAAAACAGGCAATACATTTGCAAACAATGATAATGGGAACAAATATAACAGATTACTTAAATGCTTAAAAAACAACATATATGTGATTTTTCTGTCCATATTTTACCTTTAAATTCATACAATTGAAATTAAAATTTGTTTTACAGTTACTTAGAACAATTATACAAGAGAAGACTCTACACATGGACGTCATCAGATGGCCAACACCAAAATCAGACTGATTATATTCTTTGCAGCCAAGATGGAGAAACTCTATACAGTCAGCAAAAAAAAAAAAATAGACCAGGAGCTGACTGTGGCTCAGATCATGAACTCCTTATTGCCAAATTCAGACTTAAATTGAAGAAAATAGGAAAAACCACTAGACCATTCAGGTATGACCTAAATCAAATCCCTTATGATTATACAGTGGAAGTGAGAAATAGATTTCAGAGACTAGATCTGATAGACGGGGTGCCTGATGAACAATGGAGAGAGGTTCGTGAC
The DNA here is from genome assembly GCF_002263795.3 of Bos taurus. Taxonomy (NCBI): domain Eukaryota; kingdom Metazoa; phylum Chordata; class Mammalia; order Artiodactyla; family Bovidae; genus Bos; species Bos taurus. Next base: position 40,518,956 of record NC_037348.1, read on the forward strand.
ATTGTACAGGAGACAGGAATCAAGACCATCCCCATGGAAAAGAAATGCAAAAAAGCAAAATGGCTGTCTGAGGAGGCCTTACAAATAGCTGTGAAAAGACAGGAAGGAAAAACAAAGGAGTAAAGGAAAAATATCCCCATTTGAATGCAGAGTTCAAAACAATAGCAAGGAGAGATAAGAAAGCCTTCCTCAGTAAAAAATGCAAAGAAATAGAGGAAAACAGCAGAATGGGAAAGACTGGCGATCTCTTCAAGAAAATTAGAGATACCAAGGGAACAGTTCATGCAAAGATGGGCTCAATAAAGGACAGAAATGGTATGCACCTAACAGAAGCAGAAGATATTAAGAAGAGGTGGCAAGAATATACAGAAGAACTGTACAAAAAAGATCTTCATGGCCAAGATAACCACTATGGTGTGATCACTGACCTAGAGCCAGACATCCTGGAATGTGAAGTCAAGTGGGCCTTAGAAAGCATCACTAGGAACAAACTAGTGGAGGTGATGGAATCCAGTGGAGCTATTTCAAATCCTGAAAGATGATGCTGTGAAAGTGCTGCACTCAATATGCCAGCAAATTTGGACAATTCAGCAGTGGCCACAGGACTGGAAAAGGTCAGTTTTCATTCCAATCCCAAAGAAAGGCAATGCCAAAGAATGTTCAAACTACTGCACAATTGCACTCATCTCAAACGCTAGTAAAGTAATGCTCAAAATTCTCCAAGCCAGGCTTCAGCAGTACGTGAACCATAAACTTCCAGATGTACAAGCTGGTTTTAGAAAAGGCAGAGGAATCAGAGATCAAATTGCCAACATCTGCCGGATCATGGAAAAAGAAAGTTCCAGAAAAAAACATCTATTTCTGCTTTATTGACTATGACAAAGCCTTTGATTGTGTGGATCACAATAAACTGTGGAAAATTCTTCAAGAGATGGGAATACCAGACCACCTGACATACCTCTTGAGAAACCTATATGCAGGTCAGGAAGCAACAGTTAGAACTGGACATGGACAATAGACTGGTTCCAAATAGGAAAAGGAGTACGTCAAGGCTGTATATTGTCATCCTGCATATTTAACTTATGCAGAGTACATCATGAGAAACGCTGGGCTGGAAGAAGCACAAGCTGGAATCAAGATTTCCGGGAGAAATATCAATAACCTCAGATATTCAGATGACACCACCTTTATGGCAGAAAGTGAAGAGGAACTAAAAAGCCTCTTGATGAAAGTGAAAGTGGAGAGTGAAAATGTTGGCTTAAAGCTCAACATTCAGAAAACGAAGATCATGGCATCTGGTCTTATCATTTCATGGGAAATAGATGGGGAAACAGTGGAAACTGTCAGACTTTATTTGGGGGGGCTCCAAAATCACTGCAGATGGTGATGCAGGCATGAAATTAAAAGATGCTTACTCCTTGGAAGGAAAGTTATGACCAACCTAGATAGCATATTGAAAAGCAGAGACATTACCTTGCCAACAAAGGTCTGTCTATCAAGGCTATGGTTTTTCCAGTGGTCATGTATGGATGTGAGAGTTGGACTGTGATGAAAGCTGAGCGCCAAAGAATTGATGTTTTCCAACTGTGGTGTTGGAGAAGACTCTTGAGAGTCCCTTGGACTTCAAGGAGATCCAGCCAGTCCATTCTAAAGGAGATCAGTCCTGGGTGTTCTTTGGAAGGAATGATGCTAAAGCTGAAACTCCAGTGCTCTGGCCACCTCATGCAGAGAGTTGACTCATTGGAAAAGACTGATGCTGGGAGGGATTGGGGGCAGGAGGAGAAGGGGACGACAGAGGATGAGATGGCTGGATGGCATCACCAACTCAATGGACATGAGTTTGAGTAAACTCCGGGAGCTGGTGATGGACAGGAAGGCCTGGCATGCTGCAATTCATGGGGTCATAAAGAGTCGGACACGGCTGAGTGACTGAACCGAACTTAGAACTACTATATGTATTTGTACTATAGTAAAGTAATCATTTATTCCAAATTTGGGGGGATACTTATTTTAATTCTGACAAAGTTCTTAGAAGTAGTATTTTATGACCGTCTTTACCAAAGGATTAAATGTCTGATTAGTCACTTTGGATAGCCAGGAATCCTAATTTCTTTTAGCTGATTAAGGAATTTCCTCATGTAGTAACATTTCTATTATCTGGGATTTCATGCTTTTCAACTAACAGTGCTTAAAGGCAAGAAGTTTTGGTTGTGCTTTCACATCTAAAGTTATAGAAGGATATAGAGTCGTGGGATTGGGAACCAAGAGCATGACACATATCTTCATGTTATCTGATTGTAAATGTCTCCTCTAATTAATTGTGAACTTCTTGAGATTAGAAAGTGAAAGTGAATCACTTAGTCATGTCTGACTCTTTGCCACCCCATGGACTGTAGCCTACCAGGCTTCTCCGTCCGTGGGATTTTTCCAGGCAAGAGTATTGGAGTGGGTTGCCATTTCCTTCTCCACGGATCTTCCTGATCCATGGGTTGAACCCAGGTCTCCTGCATTGCAGGCAGATTCCTCTGAGCTTAGGGGTAAGCTATTTTCCCTTTGTTTCCCAAGCACTGGTTTAGGCATGTAGTAAGACAGATAGCATATTATCTCTCTTATATATGGATCTAAAACAAACCAACCAAGCTCACAGATACACACAATGATTGGTAGATGCCAGAGGTGGCTGAGGGTTGAGGCAGAGGGGAAAGGTGGAGGTAAAAGTTGAGAGAAACAAGTGAATGGGGTCAAAGGTTTAAGAAAGGAAATTTAAATTTAATACTAAAAAGCTATCAAAAAATGGGCCAAAGAACTAAACAGATATTTCTCCAAAGAAGACATACAGATGGCTAACAAACAAATGAAAGGATGCTCAATATCACTCATTATCAGATAAAAATGCAAATCAAAACCACAATGAGGTACCATCTCATGCCGGTCAGAAGGGCTGCTATCAAAAAGTCTACAAACAATAAATGCTGGAGAGGGTGCGGAGTAAAAGGAACCCTCTTACACTGTTGGTGGGCATGCAAACTAGTACAGCCACTATGGAGAACAGTGTGGACATTCCTTAAAAAACTGGAAATAGAACTGCCATACGACCCAGCAATCCCACTGCTGGGCATACACACCGAGGAAAGCAGAATTGAAAGAGCCACGTGTACCTCAATGTTCATTGCAGCACTGTTTACAGTAGCCAGGACATGGAAGCAACCTAGATGTCCATCAACAGATGAATGGATAAGAAAGCTGTGGTACATATACACAATGGAATATTACTCAGGTATTAAAAAGAATGCATTTGAATCAGTTCTAATGAGGTGGATGAAACTGGAGCCTATTATACAGAGCAAAGTAAGTCAGAAAGAAAAACACCAATACAGTATATTAATGCATATATATGGAATTTAGAAAGACAGCAACAATGACCCTATATGCGAGACAGCAAAAGAGACACAGATATAAAGAACAGACTTTTGGATTCTGTGGGAGAAGGCGAGGGTGGGATGATTTGAGAGAATAACATTGAAACATGCATATTATCATATGTGAAATAGATCGCCAGTCCAGGTTCGATGCATGAGACGGGGTGCTCAGGGCTGGTGCACTGGGATGACCGTGAGGGATGCGATGGGGAGGGAGGTGGGAGGGAGGATCAGGATGGGGAACACATGTAAACCCATGGCTGATTCATGTGAATGTATGGCAAAAAGCACCACAATATTGTAAAATAATTAGCTTCCAATTAAATTAAAAAAAGAAAAAATAAATAAATAAAAAGCTATCTGAAACCACATCTTTGTGGGCCATCTTGATGAATATAAAATAACATTATTAGTATTATTTGTATGAAATAATATTAAAGAGAAAGAGTGGGGAGAAAGAAATATAATACACATAAAGTACACAATATTAAGTAAAGTGTACAGCTCAATGAGTTTTACAAAGAGATACACCAGTGAAACCAATACCGACATGAAGAAATAGAATATTAAAATAACAACCCAGAAACATCCCTTATGTCTGTTTGCCCTTGTTACCCAATGGGAAAAGAGTATACCTATTTTACTTTTATCTTCATAGCTTAGTTTTGCCTCTTTTAAAACTTGATATAAATGGAATAATTATTTCACTTAATATTATGCGTGTACATTTAATGATCTTGTGTGTGAAAAGCATACTTTTTTTTTCACTGCTGTATGGTATCCTACTCTATGACTATAACACAATTTATTTATCTGTTTTTGTTTTTGCCCTAAACAAAAATAAAGTATACAATAAAAATATTTCAGTAAGTACAGTATTCAAATAAACTTTTACAGGGCATCACATGTTTCTCTGATAACACATAAATTTGGCTCATTTAGTCAGTGGGGGTAGAGCATTGGCTATTGAAGGAATAAATAAGAACAGATTAAAAAAAAAAAAAAGAACAGATAGCATGGTCCATAGACACTGATGAAGTAGACAGGTAAATACAGGCTGTGGCATGCAAGTAAATGCGGCTTCCTCTACGAAGTGATGGAAGAAGGAAGAAAAATGTAGAGGAACCTGTTGAGAAGCAGTAGTCAATGACAATTACAGGTTATACTATCAGAAGAAACCGGAAATCACTAGACCCAGGATTATCTCTGGTGAACAATGAGAAAATAGAAAATCAGTTTACAGAATTGAAGAGCATGGCATAAGAACAAGGCACCACTATACTGCAGAGTAGAAAACACTTTGTAAAACAGCGAGGGACATTTTTTTTTTCTTTTACATTTGTCTGCAAGATTTTTCATTTGCCTACACTGATAACTGGAATTAAAGGTTGTATGATCTGTTTAATGATCCAGAGAGAGACCCAGTGTAACAGCCTTGTTAGAGCTTCACTGAAGCATTAAGTAAGTGCCAGTGTTAAGATCTTTTTCACTTAGTCTATGAGCACTGATTGCTGAAGTTGAGACTATGTGAGCAAAGTGAAATGAAAAACTGAATAATCAATCAACCAAATTCAAAGTAGCTGGTCATTCAGGATAATTCATACACAAAACACCTACATATAATTCTTCTTGAAGAGCTTGTTTCTATGATTAGCTCAATGTCCCCTGATATTCAACCCTCGTGTATCCAGATAGTAAGAGCCAGCTGCTCCTTAACCTTATACTTAGCTTCATTCATATATCACTTTAATGAAAACTACAAGTCATCTGTTTCAGTCATCTGAAACAAGTCAATTGTTTCATTTATACCACCCATTACAATGGCACAGCTATAATTTTCCTGTATCTCTAGCCTTTATTTAATAATTCACCTTTTTCAAATATTCAACAACCTAAAAGCAAGTCAACAATTTTGCTTGTAATTCTACGACATTACCAAAACGATGAGTCATACATACTAAGTGACATTTCGGTGTACAAAGAGTGATCTAAACAACTTTGCACCTGCACTTTTCAGGTTTCTTTAAATTTTATTTTTAATCTTATACAATGCATTTTAATAACTTTACTGAGCTCACCCTTCAAAGCATGTAATCCAGTATCATTTGATGTATTTACAGAGTTATGTAACCATCACCATAATCTAATTTTAGAACATTTTCATCATCCCAAAGTACTTCTTTTGACTACAGCTTCAAATCATAATTACATTTTTTAGTTAATGAAGAAGCCCACACGTTAGGGTTAACCCCTGCTTTCATTTTTCCCCACTCAATGACCTCAGTCTCTCTGTGTGTTTGTATGTGCCTGTGTGTGTGTAAGTCACAACAGAGTTCACCTACTTCAAAGTTCTAAGTATTACAAAAATCCTCCTGCAACACTTTTTTATGAATAAAACTATTTCTGTCACCTTTTTTTTTTTTAAGTAGCAGAAGAGTATATTTAAGGTTTTTGGAATCGTACCATAGATTCTTAACTGAAGCTGAGAGATTTTCAACCCTAGAAAGCTTTTTAAAAATGCAGATTTTTCCGAATGAAAGCAGGATGGCATAGTGACTCCTGGAACTTTTTTCCTATGGCCCTGATTAAATAGAGAATAAAACATATATATTACTGATGAAATGACTAAACAAAAGTTATCATGGAAGATTTTGAGAAAAGAGAAGTCTACAAAATTGAATTAATTATATTTTCTATACTAACTGGGGAAAAAACAAAAAAAGCTTTCTTCTCTTCTTACCTAAATAGAAATAGGCTATGACTCTATTTTAGCAGGTTATAATGCACGTACTTGAAACAACTTCCTAAGTTATGATTCCTCTCTATCACAAAAACACTGAAGCCCTGGAAGCAACTATTTCTCTTTCTGACACTGACTGACTGGATAGGTCTAAGCTGGAACAATCAGGAATTTGAGATTGGGGTGACAGGAGCCTGACTCAATTTCTTTGAGTCTTGAAATACGCAGGCTCAAAGATCGAGCTACCTGTGAGCGTGATCGGCCTTCCACATAGATCAGAGAAGCAGAGACAGCAAACACACAGGCAGAAAGCGAAAAGTGTGAAGCAAGTATATGCAAATTAACAGACTAGGCAGAAAGAAAAGGGATCTGAGCAGAGAAGGAACTCTGCACAGCTTTGCACGCTGTAGTTCCTATATCTTTCAGGCTCTACAGAACTGTCCTTTGGTTCTGTGAGATACTTCCTTATACTTAAGCCGATTAACTTTGCTTTGTATTTCTGGAAACCCAGAGAGTCCTGTAAGTTGACTAGTTTAAAGTGGAACCTAAGCATTTACTTAAGTATCTAAATCATTCATGACTGACACCAAAGAAATCAAGACACAAAATTTCTGCTTTTGATTAACATAAAATCTTATTAGGGAAACAGACGAACAAAACTCTCTAAAACAATGCAGCTTATTCCATAATGAACATTAGGCGGTATAATTATGTGCAGTAAACAACAGAGAAATCCATGTGGGCTTCAGCAAAGAGGGAAGATCTTAGAGTTGCAGTTTTTTGTGTTAAACATTGAACGATGAGTAGAGTTTGGTTAGATAAAAAAATTGGTTAAATAAAAACGTGTTCTAGATTAGGATATAAAGAATGAGCTGAGAATGACAGGAGCTGTCTGGACTTCCTGTAACCAGATAAAAGGAAGGAGTTGTAGATCCTTAAGCAAAGGTGTATTGTGACCAAATGTTTGTATACAAAGTTAAATCTGGTTGTGGTATGCTGTACAGTTCAGAGGCAAGTGAACTAACTGACTTGGAAGATGGTTTCTCTCTGACAGTGATTAGAGAGAGGGGGAAATCTAGGACATGTGGAAGAAGAAACACAATGACTCAGATCAGTGCTTCTCAAACATTATTGTATGCACTAATTGCCTTAGAATCTTCTTAATTGTTAACAATTTAAGGGGAAGGATAGAACATAAACATAGTAAAACATATAGTATTAAAGTTGGAAAAATCAAGTAAACAGCCCAAAGTCTATTTTGGCTAAGTTTCATTCAAACAAGTCACATTGAACACCTTCTGTGTTACACAGATATGATAAATTTATAAGGAATCAAGTTATATGGTAAAATTAAAACTACTTTTAAAGCCTTTGAAAGGACTTTACTGAGTTCATAAAAAATACTTCTGAAAGTCCTGGGAATCTTAGATGTGTCACACCTGGATATACTTTTAATGAAAGTGTGCATCTGAATTTGTAATGGAATATTTCGCAGCTTTCACAGTTATTCATCTCAGAACAAACATCTGTCATACTAATCAGGAGATGTATGATCTGCCTGAGTACTCATTTCCCATCTATAAGGGGCCAGTTTAAGCATTCTCTGTTTTTTTATCGTAGATAGTAGAGAGGAATTTCTTTCCAAAGGGACTGTAAAAATTAATTTCTATAGTAAACTGAAGGAAACACTATGGGATTAGTTAGTCAAAGGAAACAAAAAACAGATTGAGCAATCTGTCTTTGTACGTATGTGTATACATACATATGCATTTACATATGTATGTATTTAACTAGCTATGGCTACACTTCTGCCATCTACGAATCTGTAAAAGAAAAAACCTGAATAAATAAAGTGTAAATGGAAGCTTATTAAACTATAATTGCTATAAAACAATAGTTTCTCATCCTCTAAAATTTATATTTAAAAATTGCTAAATGTATCTTTGTTCACTAAGCACTTTAATTAACAGCTATAACATGGTGATTATATTATTCAACATTTAAATGCTTAATTTGCAATCTGGAATTGCAGGCATTCCTTGATAAAGACATATTTTCATTTGTTGCACTTGTATTTTTAGTAGAAGACAAAAATAAAAAGATACTTATATGGTAATATGATACTAGATCCATAAACAAAAGTTTTACTCATTTTTCTCCTTGCTCTTGAGATTTAAAACACAGTAACAATCTATATTTACACGTTGAGCTGTTTGGATATTTTTCATATTCTGCGAGGTTTGGAGTACTGTACCTGCCATCTACTGGAAGTCTATGGGAGGTACATTTTGCCACTAGCAACTCAAGGCCTCCAAGAGAGCAGTCTAGAAAAGGCTCTCAGTGCTATTTGTGGAAATCATACCACAGGTTTTAAGGTCCTTTAAAGAAAATTAAAATAACCTCATTCATCACTGGTGAAAATACAGAAGGAACCCATATAAATTTGAGTAGGCAAGCTAGAGATTCACATCTGAAATGTCAAAAGTACTAAAAAGGCCATGAGCAAAAAGATCTACAAATTTCCTTCCCAGCATTTGTATTAAAGGAAGTGTTCTGGCCATAGGAATATGTGTATACAATTCCTAACTATTACAAGTAGCTTTTAAGATCAAGGGAGTCAGGATTCTGAAGCCTTCTCTAGTGACTTTTGTCTATTTCTGGGCTTTAGCGAATTATGTGAATACAGAAAAGGGTAATGGGGAAGAAGACAGGATAAACTGAGTCTGCAGCTGAAATGTTGAATGACTGCAAAGAATGAAACACCACAGTCAGTTGTTTAATTACATTCTTTTTGACTCTATTTAATTCCTTCATCTATGCTCTGGATCAGAATGGTTAGCTCCAGCCCTACAAGGACTTACATGTTCAGATGTCTAGAGACTTACATGTTCAGATGCCTAGATTTTCCTATTCAAATCATGGCAGTCTATTTTCTCACCCTAAATAATTTTGATATAATATATCTAATGATCACTTTCTCCTGATTTATAGGAAAGCCCCAGACATTGAGTTACCCTTTAATTAAGTTTTTATTGAACTCCTTTAAAAATTATAATTTAAAAAACTTAAAAACATAAAACCTCCCAGCTTTTAATCACTCTACATTTCTGGTGGCTAGAAGTAATTCTTAGAAGTAATAAGCTCTAGAATTACATGATCATAGACAGAGCGGCAGGGTTTCATACAGATTAACAGTGGCACTAAGAGGTAGAATAATTTAATTCAAGGACGTACAATTTAGTGGTAGAATTTAAACTGTAATTCAAGTTGTTTCGCTCTAGTCACTATTATTTCTACTACTTTGCACTGCCTCAGATGTAATTATAAAATAGATATTGGACTTGAAATTGAAACAGGGAGCTTGAGCTATTGTCATGTGAAAAAAGGGAAGACAAGTAAGGAAGAATAAAGATATTTGCCAGGTATGTTCTTATTACTGTACATTAAGCATATTCACTTTTACTTTGAAATTCAAACAAGGCGATCACTAACCCATGTCAAATTTTTAGACTTAAATTAATCCACCTCTTCTTAAACATATCAGTGAGAACATATAGAGACAAGGGATGTTCACAGTTAGAGAGTTTCAGAGACAAGCAGCACCCAGACATTTCTAAGCCTAACTGATGAAACAGTAGGACTTTGTGTCTAGCAACATTACAGATTAGAGACCCTGAAAATCTTCAACTGCAAACACTTATAAGTATGAGATAATAACTTAACAAATGCTGTTGAAAATGCATAGTCAAATTCATAGAGAAGTTGTAAAATCCCTAGGGGCTAAAAGCAAAGAGAAAATTGGAAACCAGATTAGTGAATTGGTGCTGATAGTTCAGCAGCTTGAGGGAGTGAGGAACATTAGTCACTTATGTTATTGAAAGTAATTTAATGAACATTATGTACCAAAACATTGGAAATGCTTGAGTTGGGGAGTTGGACCAGCAAACTTTCCCCTCACAGATGCATATATAAGTCCAGGACACATGAAGGGTTATGTTCTCAGGGCAAGAGTAGCTAGGGAAAAGTTTGTGTACTGGCAAAGTGAAATGAGAGAAATTTTGTTGGTTGACCTGGGATCTAGGTAGGAAAAAAAAGTCTATAAAAAATCTGCATCCACAGAAAAAGCAAATTGCAGAATATGACCCTGGGTGCTTTAGATAATAAGATTGAAAAACACTAAAAAAATAAGTACATTTAAATGGATTACAATAAATAGAGGAGGGTGGGAAAGGAGGCTCAAGAGGGAGGTGATACATGTATAATTATGGCTGTTGTATGGTAGAAACCCTGGAGGAGGGCATGGGAACCCATTCCAGTATTCTTGCCTGGAGAATCCCCTTGGACAGAGGAGCCTGACAGGCTACAGTTCATGGGGTCACAAAGGGTCAGAAGGACTGAGCAACTAAGCACAGCACAGCATGGTAGAAACCAACACAACATCATAAAGCAATTTTCCTTCAATTATAAAGTAAATTTTAAAAAGTAAATAAATAGAACTAAAATATCTAAGAAATTAATAAAATACTATCAATAATGCATATAATAGATTACTTTGCAGCAATAAAAAAAGATTAGGTAGATCTATATATGCTTATAAAGATCTCCAAATTTTCTTATAAAAATGCTAGTTACAAAAGCATCATGTAGTATAAATACATTGTTGTTTTAAAGAATTAAAAAGGCACTTATCTGTTTCCTTTAAGGATATTCATTCTCTTTTTTATTTGAAAATTTTTTATTGAAATATAATTAATAAACAAAGAGACATTACTTTGCTGACAAAGGTCCATCCGGTCAAAGCTATGGTTTTTCCAGTAGTCATATATGGATGTGGGAGTTGGACCATAAAGAAAGCTGAGCACTGAAGAATTGATGCTTTTGAACTGCGGTGCTGGAGAAGACTCTTGAGAGTCCCTGGGACTGAAAGGAGATCAAGCCAGTCAATCCTAAAGGAGATCAGTCCTGAATATTCAATTGGAAGGACTGATGCTGAAGCTGAAACTCCAATACTTTGGCCACTTGATGAGAAGAACTGACTCATTGGAAAAGACCCTGATGCTGGGAAAGATTGAAGGCAGGAGGAGAAAGGGATGACAGAGGATGAGATGGTTGGATGGCATCACCAACTGGATGGACATGAGTTTGAGCCAGCTCCAGGAGTTGGTGATGGACTTGGAAGCCTGGTGTACTGCTGACTGTGGGGTTGCAAAGAGTCAGACATGACTGAGCAACTGAACTGAACTGAACTAATTAATGAACAATATTATGTTAGTTTCAGATATTCTACAGGATGACTTGATATTTGCCTACATGATGAAATGATTACCACAATATCTAGTAACCATCTGTCCCTATACAAAGTTAGTATAATAATATTGACCATATTCCTTATGCTGTATACTACATCTTTGTGCCTTATTATTTAATAATTGGATGTTTATACCTCTTAATTTCCTTCCCCTATTTTGCCCCAACCAACCCTTCTCCCCTCTAAACAACCCATTTTTTCTCTGTATCTATGAGTCTCTTTTCATACTGTTTTACTTATTTAGTTTTTTAGATTTCACATAAAATTGAGATCATATTGGATTTGTCTTTCTCTGTCTAAATTATTTCACTTAGCATAATAGCCTCTGGATCCATCCATGTTGTTCCAAATGGCAAGATATCATTTTGTATGGTTGAGTAATATTATATACATATATATATATATACTACATCTTCTTTATCCTTTCTTCTATTGATGAACATTCAGGTTGTTTCTGTATCATGCCTATTGTAAATAATGTTGCAATGAACATCGGTGTGCATATAGATACCCGGAAGTCAAATTGCTGATTGATATAGCAGTCTTATTTTTAATTTTCTGAGGAACCTCCATACTTTTTTCCACAGTGGCTACACCAATTTACAATACCACCAAATGTTCATAAGAGTTCACTTTTCACCACAAAGGACGTTCAGTTTCCTTATATTTGGCCTCAGTCAATTGTTTTGCTCCCTACAATTTTAAAATATAATGCAAGATGATTTATAATGAAAAAAATTAGGCCAGGTAAATTTGAAAAAAATAATGGAAAATAACTTTTACAAATAAAAATTATAGGAAAAAATAAATTAAAAATTTAGTCTCTGAAATTTTTTTAAAAAAGGGATTAGATATGGCTAAGGATTGAGCTAGTGAATAGAAAGATAAATTTGAAGAAACACAGAGAGACCAAGGAGAGAGAAAAATATAAAAAAATGATTAAGAGATGTGAAGTAAAATGAGAAAGTCACAGATATTTGCAAAAGAAATTTCAGGGGGAATAGAGAGAAAATGGTAAAAAACTTATCTATTAAAAGAATGGCTGAGAATTTTCCAGAAGTTATAAAACACTTCAGTCCTCAGATTTAAGAAGTAAATCCCAAGCAGTCTCTAAAGCAGCAAATGCAAATAAATGATTTTTAAACCAAGAGAATAGTCAGACCAGAAGCAACAATTAGACACGTGTTTCTCAGTAGCAATAATGAAAAAAGGAAAGACAGTAAATTACCTCCTTCACTGAGCTGAGAAAAAATTAAATTCTCACAAAAATCAATATTTTACGCTCATGTAACATCATTTAGGAATGATATCCAAATGGATTATATTTACTATCAATAACTATCACTAAAGTGTTAGCCACTCAGTCATGTCTGACAATTTGTGACCCCATGGACTGTAGCCCACCAGGCTCCTCTGTCCATGGATATTCTAGGCAAGAATACTGAAGTGGGTAGCCATTCCCTTCAACAGGAGGTCTTCCCAACCCAGGGATCAAACCTGGGTCTCCTGCATTACAAGCAGATTCTTTACTATCTGAGCCACCAGGAAAGCTCATAACTATCACTAAAGGAATTGCTAATGACTATTCGTCATGAAGAAAAGAATACTGAATTTTTAAAGAGGGATTGAGATCAAAAAAAGGAAGGTGAACAAATAAATTGGTAAAAAGTAGTGAAAATGAAGTTGCTTAGTCGTGTCCAACTCTTTGCGACCCCATGGACTATAACCTATCAGGCTCCTCTGACCATGGGATTTTCCACAAGAATACTGGAGAGGGTTGCCATTTTCTTCTCCAGAGGATCTTCCCAACCCAGGGATCGAACTCAAGTCTCCTGCATTGTAGGCAGATGCTTTACCATCTGAGCCACCAGGTAAAAAGTAGATAAATCTAAAAGAGTACTGACTTTTTTAATATAAGGATAATAATGATTAATTTGGGGAGGAGGAAAAGAACAAATGAGCTTAAATACCCAACAAACAACATATAAGTTGGAGTGGTATTAAAGAGTAAGGCCTTTTTATTTGGGGAAAGTCTGATGTGATGATTAATTTTATGTGTTAACTTGACTGGACCACAGAGTAGCCAAATATTTAGTCAACATTGTTCTGGATATTCCCATGAAAGTATTTCTGGATGAGATTAGCATTTAGTAGACTGGATGAAGCAGACTGCTCTCTCTAAAGTGAATGAGCCTTATTCAATCATTTGAAGCCTGTCTAGAACAAAAAGGCTGACCTTCCAATGAATAAAAGAGTTTTTAAAAGTTTGAGCTCTGGGATATTGGCTTTTTTTCCTACCTTTGTACTCAAACTGAAACAATCAGTTCTTTTGGGGTCTCAAGCCCACTGGGCTTTGGACTAAAACTATACCATCAGTATTTCAGGCTCTCAGACCTTCAGATTGAGACTGAAGCTAAACAGTTGCCTTCCTAAGCCTCCATTTGTGTGATTAACCCTGCATATCTGAGATTTACCAACCTCCATTTTCATGAGAGTTGATTCCTTATAATAAATCTCTTTCATTCTCAATCTCTCTCTCTCTTGATTTCTCTCTCACTCTAGTTCTAGCTGAATCTCTAAATCCATCTTTATCTCCCTCTGTATCTCTATCCTACCAATTCTGTTTCTCTGGGGAACTCGGACTAAAACAGATTTTACCAACAGTGGTTCTAGAGGAATAGAATTATAAATTGAATTGGTTCTGGGGTTTCTTGAATTGGCTTTCTAATATGATTAGATTTTGGGGTTCCCTGGCAGCTCAGCTTGTAAAGAATCTGCCTGTAATGCAGGAGACCCTGGTTTGATCCCTGGGTTGGAAAGATCCCCTGGAGGAGGGCATGGCAACCCACTCTAGTATTCTTGCCTGGAGAATCCCAATGGACAGAGGAGCCTGGCGGGCTACAGTCCATGGGGTTGCATAATCGAGGACACGACTGAATAGAATAAGCTGATTTGGTTGTGGGGTTTCTGAAATTGACTTTCTAATCTGATTAGATTTAAAGATGCTAATGATTCCATCTCCATCAGTAAAGACAGCACTGATAGTTCATGATCAGGCATGATCTGGCAACAAAGATAAGCAAAGTATCACCACTGGAGACTCCTAAACAGTCACTTACAAGAAGCAAGGATCTAAGTATCTGTGTATGTGATACTTTTGAACATTTTTGTCAAACTAACAAATATAAGGAGATGGACTCATTGCTCCTAATGTTGGTGGACAAGATGGGAAAAGAAAAGAATGAGCTCAGGGGTTCAAATTCCTAACTCAAGTGCCACGGAGATGATCTGAAAGCTCGATGTGTGCTCCTTTAGCTGTAGGGCTGAAAATCTAAAGCAGAATCTCAACTTGCAGCTAGCTGCCTTACAACTCCCAGCCTGGTAGGGTGTCTACTATTAAAGGGCATTGATTGGAAGGGATCCGGATACTGAAAGGTGGAATGGGGACACACAAAAAAATCTTGATGAAGCTAGGGACACTTAGTCCCTAATTTTGATGAATCATTTTGCCAAAGGAAGAAGTCTCTCTACTCACAATGGAAGAGGCCCTTTCAACCCCAGTAGAAGCAGCCTCTCCATCCCTATTTGAGGGGATTAACCCTGCAAGGCCTGATGAAACAGTAAAGGCCTACCCTGAGGTGGCTGCACACAGGACAGTGCAGATTGTTCTCTACTCCTCCATGCTTCCAGACCTACAACTAGACTCAAGTCCCAAGGCCCCTGAAGCTGAAGTACAAAGTGTGACCCATGAGGATGTGCACTTCATTCCAAAAGCAAACAAACAGACATAGTTTTCCAATTTGTACAGACAGAAATTTGGATAACATGTGTAGGAATGGATAAGGATGTGGGGTAATGACGTCAGAAATACAAAGTTGGATCAGGCCAACTTCATCAATATGGGCTGACTAAGCAGAGATTCTGCATTTAATTATACATCTTAGGGAGTTAGATAGGGATCTAACAATTTGGTTGGTTGGTTGGTTGGCTAAAACAGATCAAAAGTGGCCTACAGTAAGCAAGTTAGAAATGCTGGACCAACTTTGGTTTAATGTAGGTGAAGGGAACCAAAGGCTTAGGGAGACTGGACTGCTAGAGTGGATTTGTCACTTAAGAGCTATTCATTCACCATAGAAACGTTTGGAAGACACACTTTTCAACACAGCTACAAGGAATAAATCTGTGAGGTGAACCCAACAGCCCTGAATAGCTCTGTTTGCTCATCTTTCTAAACCAGACCTTACATTGGGATCTGCTGTCATTTTGAAACCTAAATGCAAGAGTAACTGAATCCCGGTTCAGTTCAGTTCAGTCACTAGGCTCTGTGACCCCATGGACTGCAGCAGCTGCCAGGCTTCCTTGTCCATCACCAGCTCCTGGAACTTGAGGATGAACAGAATGAATCCCAGTGGCAGGGGCCAAATGACACCACTCAGCTGCCAAAGAAAGTAACTGTGGCTACTGCAGTGAACAGCAGAGTCGAAGCAGCAATTGGAATAGTACGAATCAAGTAGCTGACCAGGGTATTCCTAGATGTGAACTAAATAGCAAGCCTACTAAATTCTTGATCTGTATAAGCAGAAAAAGTCTATGTTAAGTGACTAAAAGTTTAATTTGAATATAAAAACAGTCACAGCCCTTCAATCAGTTCCCAGACTTTAGCCTAAATTTTACAGACATAGAACCTTTTAAATGCAAGAGTCTTCAGAAAGACCCTGATACACTGCTAGAAATTTATACTGCTAATCTTTATCTCAGTCCTTTCCTCAAAGGATCTATAGCCTTTTAGCAGGATAGCTGTGCACTGGGGGAAAAGAAATAATCAGAACTTTCCAGGCTCTGAACTGACACTCATTCCAGGAGTAAAGCATCACTGTGGTCCACCAGTTAGAGTAAGGCCTTATGGAGGTCAGGTGATCAATTTTAGTTCAGGTGTGACTCACAGTGAAGCTAGATATGGATGTGGGCCCCCATGTCTATACTAAGGCTATTTCTCCAGTTCTGGAACATAATAATTGAAATAAACATACTCTGCAGCTGAGAGATTGCTCAGATTGGCCCTCTGATCCGTGGTAAGAAGGCTGTCCTGGTGGGAAAGGTCAATTGGAAACCAGCAGAACTGCCTCTACCTAGGAAAATAGTCAACCAAAAGCAATTCTACATTCCTGGAGAGAATGCAGAGATTAGCACCACTATCAGTAGCTTAAAAGATGCAGATGTGCTTATTTCCAACACATTCCCATTCAACTTTCCTACTTGATCTGTGAAGAAGTCAGAGGGATCATGGGAAAGTTAGTGGATTATGGTACGTTTAACTGAGTAATTACTCCAATTGCAGATGGGGTTTCATTGTTTTACCAATACACTCTGGTATCTGGTAATCAGGTATACAGCTTTGATTTGGCAAATGTTTTTTTTCTGCATAGCTATCAATAAAGATCACCAGAAGCAGCTTGCTTTCAGTTGGCAAAGCCAGCAATACAATTTCACTTTCTTACCTTCGGGGTGCATCAACTCTCCAATCCTATGTCATAATTTAGTTTGCAAGAATCTTGGCTGCCTTTCCTTTCCACAAGAAATCACTCTGATTTACGACATTGATAACATTAAGCTGATTGGACCTAGTCAGCAAAAAATAACAACTACTCTAGACTTATGGGTAAGACACTAGTGTCAGAGGGTGAAAATAAATCCTACAGGAATTCAGGGACCTTCTACATCAGTGAAATTTCTAGGGCTTCATTACTGTAGGCCATGTTGAAATATGCCTTCTAAGAAAGCTGAATGCCGGAGAATTGATGCTTTTGAACTGCGGTGTTGAAGAAGACTCTTGAGAGTCCCTTGGACTGCACGGAGATCAACCAGTCCATCCTAAAGGAAATCAGTCCTGAATATTCATTGGAAGGACTGATGCTGAAGCTGAAGCTCCAATACTTTGGCCATCTGATGGGAAGAAATGACTCATTGGAAAAGATCCTGATGCTGGGAAGGATTGAAGGTGGGAGGAGAAGGGGACAACAGAGGATGAGATGGTTGGATGGCATCACTGACTCAATGGACATGAGTTTGAATAAGCTCCAGGTGTTGGGGATGGACAGGGAAGCCTAGCATGCTGCAGTCCATGGTGTCACAAAGAGTTGGACACAACTGAGCGACTGAACTGAATTGAACTGAAGATGAAGGGTAAGTTATGCAACAACTGAAACAGAGACATAATGCCTAGTGGACTTCTTTGGAATTTTGAAGAAACATATTCCACACTTGGGTGTGTTATTCTGGCCCATTTACTGAGTGATCTGAAAAGTTGCTAGTAATCGTGGATTAGGGAATGAAGTGCTTGAGGAATTTCATAGGTGCACTTGCCTTCAGCCTCCACAAAATAACGGGAAAGCACTGCAACTGGATAGCTCCAATAAAACAGAGGGAATAATTTTCAAAAGAAAAATCAATGGCAGGCTTCCCTGGTAACTCAGTGGTACAGAATCTGTCTGCCAGTGAAGAAGACACACACTCCATCCCTGATTCCAGGAAGATCCTACATATCTCAGATCAACTAAGCTTAAGCATCACAACTATTGAGCCCGTGTTCTAGAGCCTGGGAGCTGCAATTACTGAGCCCATGCGTCACAACTACTGAAGCCCGCTCACCCTAGAGCCAGTGCTCTGCAACAGGAGAGTAGTACCCGTTCCCTGCAACTAGAGAGAAGTTCATGCAGCAACAAAGACCCAGCATAGTCATAAATAAACAAATAAAGTTATTTTAAAAAATGAATGAATATAACCTATCCTACGACAGATGAATGAAAGAAATCTGATACTCTTCTGTCTTCTAGTGTCCAAGTAGCCCCTTAAAACAACAGGCACTGTGCCTGGCAGCTAAATATTATTAGGGATCCTTCATTTATTTGACTCATAACCAGAATTTTTCATGGATAACACATCTCTAAGTCAGATATAAAACACATAAACCACTAAAGAAAATAAAAATAAAGATTCATGTACTGTTTGAAAAGACTGAAAGATAAACAGAAAACTAGGCATAATTTGTAACATATATGTAAGATGATGGATTAATAACCCTAAAATAAAAACAACTTATGAATCATTAAGATAAAACTAAACATTCCAAGGGAATAAGTTCATGAACAGATTATCAATAAAATACACATATCTAATAAAGATGTGAAAAATATTTATCCTCATGAATGATTTAAGAAAAAAATTTCTATCATTGATGCAGTTCAAACAAGTCAGACTCTTAGGTCACAGAGAAGGGTGAGAAAATGAAGAAAGAATCTGAGGGACCAAATAGAAAATATCTCACACAGTAGTTTTGCTAAATAAAGTCTCTGAGATTTTCCGATAAGATATCTGTAACATCTGCACAAAGGAAATATGGAGAAAATTTGCAAACCTTTGTTTGGTACTGTTTGCTCCTTTTGATAGGTATGCCTAAACTATTTTGGAAGAGGCAGGAACCATTGTTTCCTTAATAAATCAAAATAAAAGCTAGTGGGATTTCCCCATTAGAAAAAGCCTAGGGGGATTTTACCATCAGCAGAAATTGTAAAAAAACAATTTACTTACCCTAGAGGATTTCCTCTATGCTGCAGGAGTATGGTATAGTCCTCCCATCACAGAGGGAGCAATTTGTAGCTCCTGAGACTAGTACAGTTTGATCGGTTGAATTTCGCCACCTCCAAGTATAGAGCTAAAAATGAAGAAGAAAAATGCCTTATTATTACTTGGAAATTACATCCAATTGAGAGTTACATACATTGAAACTATTGATCAGTCACAGTGAGTATTAATATCTTGAATTTTTTTTCCAATTAAGACATAAAGATTCAAAGCATAGTCTAGCCCAGATTTGGCAAAATCCTACAACAATGATTATTTACTCACTTGTTCAGTTGTTTGTTTGGTTCATTCGATGTACTTTTATGTAGTCTATGTCAAGAATTGTTTGAGATAATAGATACCCAGAGGCAAATTCCTTCTGGAACTCATAGTAATGAAGACAAATATGAAGTCTTACACAATATGATAGGAGGCATTTGATACAAAGTGAAAGGGGCTATGAGAACACAAAAGAGAATTTCTGAGGGTGGATTTCTTAAAAGCAGAGCCTAAGAGACAAGGATTCTTGTGCAAGTGATTTATTGAGGGAGTATGTTCAAGTGAAGCATAATGTACAGTGAGGGCAGCAAGAAACTAGGCAAAGAGGTAAGTTCAATAGTTTCACTTTTGCCTGATTCTTCAAGAAGCTTTGGGTCGTGAGCAGTGTGATAAAGTTATCCCGCCTTCAAATAAAGGCCCAGACCTTGTATCATTAAGGCCCAGTTTCCAGGATGGCCCTGGGGAGAGGGCATAAGCACCCAGGCATTTTCAAATGTGGAGGCTTCTGTTGACCAGGGACAACTCAGGCATATCCCTGTAGTCCATTAGCTGTCATCACTCACAGCCGATGGGGGATGGGTGCACTGGCCCAGGAAATAGAATCTGTGTCTACTGCATTCCACTATTTACACCATTCAGACCCACTTGGTTCTCACATTACATTCATATCACGATGGCACAACTTCTCCAGGATCTGGGTTGTTCAAAAGTCCTGGAGAAACTTCCAGGAGGAGGGTTAGTGAGACAAACTACAGTCCCCACTGTACTAGTACTGGCCAGTTGCCTTCTCTACTCACCCATTCTATTCTAGAGTCCTTTCTGCCTTGGATAATATTTTTGTTGATTCAGGTAGCTTGCCAGTAAGGTGACCAACACTGTCAGCCCTGGCAGATCTGAATCCCTGGTTACCCTGACCATTCTAGGTCATGGTTGCTTTATTAACCCACTTACCGTCACACATGCACTATTAAAGTGGAGCATGGGAATACCAAGGGATGACTCATGGGGTCACTTGTGTACCAAAAATATCCCTCCCTACCCCACAGCACAACATGTCTTACTTCCTGCTTATCAGAGTTGTTATCCCTCCCAGTATGGAAATTTCCTTTTTTTCCTGCTGGTCTATTGGTACAAGGAGCCCAGATTAACCAGTGGCAGCTGCAGCTTTAATTTCAGTGGAAAACTTAAAAAGCAGTCCTCTTCTTGAGGCCTCTAGACACACAAAGCCTGAATATGCAGGATCAGAAAGCACAGATTCGTCAAGTGGGTTACTGTCAGTTACAGGTGTTGGCTGACTCCCACTTAACCTCCATGCCTTGATTACCAGATCCACATATCCCACCTGTTGGGGACACAGCACCATGTCACAGCGTGTCATCTTCAAGCCTCAGCTCACCTTCAAGAGGCCATTCCAGCACTCTGTCCAGCTGGCAGCTTCTGAATGGTAGTACATAGTAGGAACAATACATCTCATTTGTCATATATGGGTCTTGGTTCACAGCAATATCATACTGGATTTCATGCTGGTAGATCAGACCTTTGAATTGTGGGTGCTGGCTGAAGCACAGTGAATAGGAGATGCAATCTTATATCCAGAACATGAATGAATCACCATCAGATTAAATGGTTTCTCTTTCTTGGGTGAAAGGGGTCCACTTTTATCAGTTTGCTTAAATTGATTGGGGGCTCAGTGCTGGTCTTTGGGGCTGACGAGTTAGATAGTCAGCCATGGTAGTAGCCAGATGAACTGTGCTGAGATGGAGCCTGTTTTAACGGGCCCATCCCTATCAGGGCTCTGACTCGTACCACAGGCTTGCTGAGGCTATGAAATTAGCCTCCTTTAAATGTTTGCCACTCTTAACAGTTAAATCCTATGTCTGGTTGTCAGTTCAGCCTGCACTTTGGCAACAAGAGGCATAGGTCTCTAACTGGAGTCAAGGAAGTATGTTTTACTTTAAATTGGAGATGGAGTCTAAGCCTGTCATTTCTCTCTTTAAGGCATTAACGGCGCTTAGCATCCATTCCCAATACCTCAATCTTTGTAGTTATTACTGACCTGAAATTCTTAAGCCTCAGAACATTACACAAGCTATGTCCACCTGTACCCCATCCAAGATCACCAGAAGTGAAAGTCTTAGCAGTTGTATTGTTACAGAAGGTCAGACACTGTGGCCATCTGGCTGGTGAATGATCTGACCTCAGCCTCCCATCCTTAGAGACTACTTTCTAAGATCATTCCTGGTACCGACTATCTGAAGTTGGCTTTTCTGAAAGCAGAGCCAGAGATAGGGATTCTTGTGCAAATGATTTGGTGAGGAAATTCTCTCAGAAGAAACCTTAAGTTAGTGAGGAAAGCAGAATAAGGCAGAGAATGAAGCTAGGCAGAGAGATAGCAGAGGTCTAGCCTTAGCAATAACCTGGTAAACTCTACAGCATGAAGGGCATGCTAAGTAGTCCCACCTTGAGGCAAGAGGGTAGCCTTTCATCTCCCCATGTCATCAGTTCTGGGACTGAGGACATTTCAGATATTTTTGAGTGAGAAGGATTCTGTTGGTGGGATGCAATCTCCTGGTATTAATAAAAGGGATCTGGTCTGGGCACCAGCAGCTCTCCTATAGGAGGAATGAGAAACTCTTTGCTAGGAATTAGAAAAGATTTTGTCATGAAGATGACACTTGTCTTGTTAGGAAGAGAAAAGAGGTAATGTAATTAGGCTAAAAGTGGAGTAGCCAAAATAGGGGGTGAAGAGTAATTCAGGCACAAGATCACTGACTTCAAATCTGAAGGAGATTTGTGCTCAGAATCATATGTACTTGATTTCAACATTCTTCTGAACTCAGTGGAAGCTCGTCTACTAGGTGTTAATTTTTATTTTTATTTAGTTTCTTTTCTTTGTTTCTTTTTCTTTTCCATTTTTTCCTTTTTGGATTATTTTCTTTAAGCTATAGGCTGCCAATTCTTCCTGGCAGTAGTATTACTGAATACAGCTAGTTAATGAGGTATGCTGGGGTTAGTTTACAACATTTATACTAATTAAGGTATTTAAACATCTCACTAGAATAATAATAGACACCGTATAGAAAGGCTGTATACTTTGGCAGATGTTAAAAAGGAAAAACTGTGTATGGGAGGTAGTCTTGCCAGGGCCTCCAGAATTTCTGAAACAGTGTAGTATATAAAAGTTTATATTTAAAGTAAAACTGTAGCAAAATGGCCAAACTGGGTTAGAAAAAGAGGAGACTGTATACTTTTGGATTATCCCAATTTATTACTTGCAAGATATAGCACATAAGAAAAACCACAAAACTGACATTTGACCAATAGCATTACATTTTGAAATCTCCACATTTGGGACTGATAATTTGAGTAAAAATGCTGTCCTTCATATAGATATTCAGATAATCACCATCATTCAGTTGAGTTACAGCCTTCTGGGAAAAGGGGCAGGGAAGGAAAGACTCAAGGCTAGGTATTTGCAGGTGCATTCGGAGAAGGCAATGGCACCCCACTCCAGTACTCTTGCCTGGAGAATCCCATGGACGGAGGAGCCTGGTGGGCTGCAGTCCATGGGGTCACTAAGAGTCAGACATGACTGAGCGACTTCACTTTCACTTTTCACTTGCATGCATTGGAGAAGGCAATGGCAACCCATTCCAGTGTTCTTGCCTGGAGAATCCCAGGGACGGGAAACCTGGTGGGCTGCCGTCTATGGGGTCACACAGAGTCAGACACGACTGAAGTGACATAGCAGTTGGGTGAGTGCGCATATTTGTATGACTGTCTGTGAAGTGAGAGAGACTTTTTGCATCTGTGCCATTTCAAAACCAAATACAAATAATCTCCATTTTGAACTGTGCATACCTGTGTATCTCTGGTGTAATGTGTAGGTAATCAAGATTTAACACCACAATAAGGCCAGCATTTGAAATTAGAAGAGGAGAAAAGACTTTCTTTAGAAGCTACCAACCTGGAACTAGTGCTATACAGTCAGAAGCTTTGGTTATTAAGTGAAATCAAAAGCATATCAGGCCGATCAACATCTTAAAAACCATTAGTGTTTCATTTAGAGAGAGTGTCTTGTTTCTGAAATATTCATAGCTGGAGTCCACCACCACTGCTGAGATTTACATCTCCTCTCTTCCCATTATGCTTGCTGAATCTCTTTACTTGCTATTGTAGGAAAAATATTCAAAGATTTATAGGCAGCAAAGAGAAGGCAGCAAATTATGACATCCATTATTGGCATCTGCTCTTGTCTGTATCCCCAGGAAATGCAAATACAAACGAATTCCAATTTTCTGCTACAACTGAGTTGCAAAGGGAACTGTTATATGCAGATGAGGCAACTTCTATTTGGACAGAGATAAAATGGAAGAAATTTCAGTCTACTACACTTGGCATACCATTTGCATAACTCTGAGAAAACTGTCACAAAGGGATAATAAAAAATCATAAGGCTCTTAAAGAATCACATAAAATGCCTGTAGCTAGGCTGCTTATAAGAGAAACAGACACAGCTTTAAGTTGCATGGGTGGGTACAAGATCCAAAAACAAAAGGGTGATTAAATATAGATGCTTCTATATTCATTGGTAAAAGTGATCCCTCTTCTCATGTTTGGCAAAGGGATTATTACACTAGGCTTGAAAATAACATAATCCAGTATTCAGTAAAGACAGACCTGGCATAAGCCATTGTTTCTCCTGCAGGAATGACAATGACAACATTTTCCATTGTGTTGGAGGCTCTTTGAAAGCCAAGAACTCTTGTATCCACGGATGTCCTATATCCTCAGTGTCTAAAGTAGTTTTGAACGTGATAGCATCTCCAAATAAAATGTTCAATGATAGGAATTGAAGGGGTCACAGTAGGACAGAAGTGGGACTCAGGAGATTAATGTTCTAAGTTCTCTGTCTAGACTTTGAGAATTTGGCCAGGTTTCCCTATCTCTATGGGCCTCACTCCCACCTCTGAAAAGAAGGAGGCAATAATATCCATCTTAATTGGTTTGGGGAAGAATTAAGTGAAGTATCTGTGTTCAGGATAACATCTGGCATAGATCTGTCTCTTAAGACCCAAGTCCTTTTTTTCCTACCTCCTACAACTCTGCTATATGTCTCAGCTGAGGATTAAGAAGGTCAGCAGTTTCTGACAATCTTAGACCCCAGGCACATGGCTCATGTTACCTGTTATCTGTCTGCTCTTATCTTAATGCTCCATTTGCCTCAAAATTCCTTTCCAACATTTACTAAAACTTTGGCCTCTGACTCTCAATTTCCCTCCTACTCAAGTCCTGATGTCATATCACACATGCTTTTCTTGTCTATCTGGCTTTTCCCACCAGAATCATGATTTGCCTCAACTTTTCAGGGCTCCACTCTCTCCACTCTCTCTCCCATGTACCTGCTGACTCTTTCCTCCTCTCTGCCATATAAACCTGACTGCTTTCATCCCTTTACCATCTCCAGGTTAACACAATTAAAATGTGAATGATCATGGTGAGCTATGTAACTTTACATCTTTCAAAGTTTGATATACAAAGCTTTCTTAATTTCTGCCCCAAGATTAATCATTCCTCTGGATGACTGACCGTGGGAACATTCATTTCCTTCAGGAAAAAACACCACTTCCATTCACTGGGTATCATCTTGTCCAGGTGAACAATACAACTAACTGTTTTAATCACCTTCTATTCAGAACCCTGTTGATGAGGGAGGGACTCCCACCATGGAGTTAGTTGTAAGGATGGTCCCAAAGAACATATGATACTCCTGGTCCTCACAGTTCAGGAAAGCGTGACACTACCTGCCAGGCCGGGCCACACGGGTTTGTGCTTGGGAGCAGAGTGAACTTCCAGGGACAGGGGGAAGCAGCCATGAGAGTAGCTAGAGGGCTAGTACCCCATGGTTCCTAGGAGAGAGTGATTGACTTGCTGGAATAATTCTATGGGATGGCAGGGAACCGAAATCTGCTACTCAGGGATAAGCAGGAACCGCATCTGGTCTTCATGATAAGGATAGCTGTTTGGCTAGGGGCTCTTGGCTCTGAGAGCAGAGTGCGGGTGGGGGGAGTTTGTGGTTAGGGTATTTGAGGCCCTTCTTATTTTACCAGATGTCAAGGCAGCACATCATATTCAGCCTTAATTTTAGGCTTTATTCCCCACAAACTCAAAATTCCTTTAACTCCTAATTTCAAGGACTTTCACTTCTGTTCTACGTTGATAGGGCTTATATTTCCAGTCTAAAGCTCAGAATAATAATTTCCAACCTCCCACTTATTTTTTTTAATTGGAGTATAATTGCTTTACAATGTTGTGTTACTTTCTGCTATACAACAAAGTATCAGCTTTATGTATAAAACCTCCCACTTTTTATTATCTTTAGAGTTCTGTCTTATTGCTCTGCCATTTCCTCCCTGGGAAAAAAACTCAGCTCTGAATCTACTGTATATTCTTCTGAGAACTACGGGATAAAAACCGCATGGCAGATGAGATTTCTGCTGTTATATTGTCATTGTCTTTAACTGTCAGTGGATTATTAATATTGCCTAGAATCTCACAGCCTTGTTCTTTCAATTCACAGAGAAGCTGTTCCACATTTCACTGCTATTTTCAAGGTCCTACCTAACCTTTCCCCAGTCGTGCTTATCAAAGCATCTGAGATAAGAATTCTATCTACACAGCCATGCACCTTAAGCAGAAGAAGGGCCCTTTCTTTTGCTGCTGCTGCTACTGCTGCTAAGTCGCTTCAGTCGTGTCTGACTCTTAGTGACCCCATGGACTGCAGCCCACCAGGCTCCTCCATCCATGGGATTTTCCAGGCAAGAGTACTGGAGTGGGGTGTCATTGCCTTCTCCGAACATATACACACTACTATATATAAAATAGATAATCAGCAAGGACCAATTGTATAGCACAGGAAACTAATCTTGGTATTTTGTAATAACCTATAAGGAAAAAGAATCTGAAAAAAATAGATACATATGTATATAAATCTGAATCACTTTCTGTACACCTGACACTAATACAATATTGTAAATCAAGTATTCCTCAATAAAAATAAATTAATTAATTTTTTAAAAAGAAAACAAACATGGCACAGGAATGGAAAATAAAAAAGGAAGTTTGGGATCAACATATACATACTACTATATATAAAATATATATATAAAACAGACAATCAACAAGGCCTTACTGTGTAGCACAGGGAAATAAATGAGTATTTTGCAATAATCTATAAGAAAAAAGAATCTGAAAAAGAATATATATATATATACATACAATATATATGTATATACACATATATATGTGTACATATATACATATACATATCTATATATACACATATATATGGGTTTCTCTAGTGGCTCAGGTGGTAAAGAATCTGCCTGCAATGCAGGAGACCTGGATTCAACCCCTGGGTCAGTAAGATCACCTGCAGAAGGGCATGGCTACCCACTCCAGTATGCTTGTTTGGAGAATTCCATGGACAGAGGAGCCTGGCTGGCTACCGTCCATAGCATCAGAAAGAGTCAGAGATGACTGAGCAACTAACATACAGATATACATAAACTGAAAAAGAATACACACACACACACACACACACACACACGGGCTTCCCAGGTGGTGCTGGCAGTAAAGAACCGGCCTGCCAATACAGGAGACATAAGAGGTAAGGGTTCAGTCCTTGGGTTGGGAAGATCTCCTGGAGGAGGGAATGGCAGCCCACTCCAGTATTCTTGACTGGAGAATACCATGGGCAGAGGAGCCTGGTGGGCTGCAAGCCCATAGGGTAGCAAAGAGTCGGACACAATTGAAGCAATTTAGCATGCACATGCACACAGAGACACACACACACACACATATAACTCAATCCCTTTGCTCTACACGTGATAAACAACATCATAAATCAACTACACTTTAGTAAAGACAAATACATGAATAATTAAATATCCTCCAGCCCCATTCATTCTCAGTGACTTGCAGCAACAATCAGTCAACATACATCAATAAATTGGCTCTCATCAAACCTAGTGTAGGCCTTTCAGTCTATCCTGGGGCCCTCTAGAACATGGGATGTTGTCAACTCCACATCCCTACATGCAAGCTCCTAATTCTCCAACCACTTGTTTTCAGTCATGTCTTCCTCTGCTCGCTATCCTCTACCTGCCCTGAATGTTGGGAGCTGCTCAGGGTTCAATTCTCAGCTATGTTCCTTAGGTCCTCTTATCCATACTCCATGAATGCTGACTCTTAAAGCATATGTCTTACCCAGAGCTTTTCCCTGAGCTCCAGATCTCTCATCCTGACGGGCTACTAATTATCACCAAGTGCTTCAGATTCTGCACACGTTAAACTCACCCCTCTTCCCATACATTTGCTTTCTACTTCATCCTTCAAAGATGTCTCTACTTCATTTTACATCCCTGCTTTGTTTTTTATTCTCCTATCCCCTAATCCAAAATCCTGAGTAATATCCAGATCTCCTCCTACCTTTGTCCTCTATTTTTATGTCTTTATTCGTCTACTTCAGAGTGGATTCTTATAATAGTTTCCTAGAGTCCTCCATTCAGAGAAGGCCATGGCACCCCACTCCAGTACTCTTGCCTGGAAAATCCCATGGATGGAGGAGCCTGGTGGGCTGCAGTCCATGGGGTCGCTGAGAGTCGGACACGACTGAGCGACTTCACTTTCACTTTTCACTTTCATGCATTGGAGAAGGACATGGCAACCCACGCCAGTGTTCTTGCCTGGAGAATCCCAGGGACGGGGGAGCCTGGTGAGCTGCGGTCTATGGGGTCGCACAGAGTCGGACACGACTGAAGCGACTTAGCAGCAGCAGCAGCAGAGGCCTCCATTAAAGGGTCTTTAGTCCTCCAAAGAGTTTGGGATATATACTGTAGTCAGTGGTTTCCAAATCTGATTTACCCAGAGAACCTGAGGAAGATTATTTAAAAATACAGGTTTGTTATTTGTACACCTATCTGTCTCCCACCTTAAACATATTGAGTAAGAAAGGGGATAGAAATATTCTGCATTTTAAAAATTTCCCAGCTGATTATCAAGTAAACTACTGTCTGATAAATACTGGCTCTTGGTGAAGTGTTAAACAATGATGTTGCATATAACATTGTGCTTTGGAAAGTTCAGGAAGCAGTCTGCAGGCTGGACTAGAGGCTGACTAAATGTTGCCCACATGTTTTCTTGAAGATAAAAATGTTAAAGGTACCACTACATACACAGATAGTGGTCCTTGTCAATAGTAAATCTACCTGTATTCCTATCATTATCAGCTATCAGTCTCTTCTAACTATAAAATAGATTATTAACATCTGTGCTGACTGCCCACAGTGACCAAGAAACTCAGAAATATTAATTAACTTTTGTGAAATCACACAATAACTCAGTAATATAAACAAAGATCAGATTTTTATGATTTTCTGACTCCTTGTCTTGTGTAGTCTTCCCTTATCCAGTAAACTGTCTAGAGATGGTTTATCATTATATCTTCTTTAAATAAATCTTTTCAGTGGCTTCTGGAATTAACCAACACCTCATTTCCCCATTATGAAAGTGTTCAGGCAATCATACCCACTCTGAAGCCCGGGCCTTCTAAATCCTCTGAAGAAGGTTCAAATCCAAGAAGTGAATACATTTTATCTAAGCAGAGCCTATCAGAACATTTTTAATAAAAACCTGGCCCAATTTCAGAGCTTTCTTTTCATTAGAGCAGGTCTGAAAGCAAAGGCCTTGAAAGTGGTTAGAAAAACATAGTGTAATCACTATGGTACCATTATCCTGTCCCTGGGTAATCATTAGGCATCAGCTTGCCAAAGCGAAGGGCGGCAAATTACTCATTTATTGTTACCTGAGCTGTGCAGAAGATTGAAATCTGGACTACTAATGATTTTTTTTTCACCTTGTTTGGGAGATTCTGTAGAAAAGTTCACATGTAGCACAGATGCAAGCTGGATGGCGAAGGTGCTTTCAGACAAATATGAAAGGGAAGCAAAGCATCACCTTTCTTCAAAAGTAAAGCTGAAAAGCTCCATATCCTTTCATAAAAGCAGCTCTAAGGGGAAAATACTAAAAAGTCATCAAGACCTAGAATGGGAGAAGAAACTAGTTAGCTGACTTTCAGTAGATTTGGATCTGCTCTGAAAGATATTAGACACTCAGAGTACAAGTTGGATTTAACACAAATAAAGTTTAAGGTAAATATTTACCAAAAGTTTGTAGGGGAAAAAAAAATCTTATTTAGTAAGATCATCTAATGAATTAGATTTGTGTGTGTGTATGTGTGTGTGTGTGAAACTTGCTAAAGCAAGTTTCAAATTTAATAAAGGCTCCAAGTTTAGGTGTGGTAAAAGAGAACCAAACCGTTCCTAATCTTGTTAAAGTTGAAGCATCTACAAGATCTAGTACAGGCAAGTATGACTGGGAACATGAAAGACAGCCATTACAATATCTGTGTCCATTCCTAAAACAGACACCTCGAGTGAACTTCCAAGCAGTTCCCGATGCTGAGGATGACGGATGTAGGCAGGAAAGAGAGTTCAAGACAGTTTTAGACAGTTTTGTGAACGTGAAATGTTACATTCAAGAGTAAAGATCGATTTGCTTCTATAGGAAAAAGTCCAGTGTCTGGAATGGGGACGTGAGAATCAAAAAGCATTGATTTCTATTGCTGGCTCAGCTGGTGACTGCTTCTGTAGTCAGAGGCAATTTTCCTAGCCTATTTGTGACTAAATCTCAGCATCTACAAAATGAGGTTAGGAATCTTTTCTGTTTGAGACCCAGCTAGGATTATTAGGACTTTTGTTCATGTTATTAATGTTTATGATGCCTTCTGGGATTTTCAGATAAAAGCACTAGATAAGCCCAAAGTGCTATTAATATTACTTTTTATGTTATTCCAAAAGGGTATTGTGGAGGCTGATGAAATAACACTTGCAATATTCTACTGAAAGGGTTGGAATAAACAGTGTTGGTATTATTTAATGCATAAATTATCCCTTAAAGAACATGCAGAAAACCTACAAGTGGTATCTTCCTTATCTACCTGGTATTAAGCTTATACCAGACTCTCAGTCACCCAAAGCATTTGCCAAAAGATTATACATATATATCTATTTTGCCATCTAAACTCATGATGCCAGTCTACCCACTCCATCTAGAAAGGTGAACTAATGTGCCACGAAGTTTCATTTGTTCAGAATTTTGTAATCATCTAATAAGTTGTGAATCATAATTTTCCCTTTGTTTCACTGTTGATTTCTTAACTGTTCTTGATGCATTGTAATTCAGTTTTCTCACAGATGGGGTTTTAGCACGATGGCATCCTTTGGGGCTTTGGATTTTTGTCAGAGGTTTGCTTCATGTTTAATGCCTTATATAGAACGCTGGGCATATTTTTATGATGCCTGGCTTTGAATGGCTATTAAAGTGTATATTACAGGCATAAGGCACCGTCAATTTACAGTATTTTACCTACTTATACCATTTCCAGGCTCTCTATTGTAACATTATCATTAGGGTTGCTGGCCCTTTGCTGCCAACAACATGATTAAATCCTATTACAATTACTCTTGTTATAAAATCTTCTCATGCTTCTTGGCACTAAAGGTGCACAGAGCCATGCAGGTGGTCACATAAAAAGGAGCAATGTACTCTGAACCGAAATGTGAGGAGAGCTCTAGCCTAGAGAAGGCAAATAGATCCCCAAAGTAAGATATTACTGTATTACTGTACTCTCTGGGGATGGATTTTCTTTTGAAGTTTAGTTTATAATACTAAAGAGGGTTTTGCTCTTATTTTGTTTTTCTCCCTAGGGGAGTTAAAGAGGGGGGTGTAATCTGGAGGAATTCCTCCCAAAGAAAGGCTCAGAAAAAGGCCCAGTGATGACTAGAAAAATGACAGGCTGTTTTAAGACAAAGAGGAGAGAATCTAGTCCAGGAAATAATGTCTCCTATTTCATACACAATAATGGTACTTCTCACACCTGGGAATAATAAAATGTGAGTTGGGATTTCTTTCCCTTCTTGTGGTGAAGCATTCTGCAGTGCTTCTCACAAGCAGAAGCAGCAGCTCATAAGGTGGAGAGGCACTCGCTTTATGGTACTGCCCTGTCTTCAGAACTGTTTAACCTGCCTTATTAGTATCTCTGTCTAAGCGTCCACATCCTGAGAAAACAGACAGGTCCCTGCACAGTGTGTATCTCTGCAGGATGTGAGGCAGTGCAGGGGGCTGGTTGTGCCAACTGCCTGTGCTTACTTCCTGCCTCTGTCACGTGTTAGCGTGCTTTCCAGCAAAACGCCTGTGCCTAGGTTTCAGTTTCCTCATCTGTTTCCTCATCCTCATAAGGTGGTTGGGAGGACTGAAGTAGTCGATATTGATAAAACACTCAGAAAAATGCATGGCCCGTAGAAAATGTGCTCCTCTCCGAGCAGCAGTGGTGCACGGTGGCACTGAAGTAGCCCCTGGCGTGGGCCTGTACACACACACATGAGTTCTTTTGGCACGAAGGAATGCTTCTACTTTTCCTTCCTCTGCCTGATGAATAAATATGCAGTGTGAGGAAATCTGGCAAGAGAAAAATGGAGCATATAAAAACACACCCAATTCACTGTAATACAGAGCTATATAATATAATAATAACAGTTAATGATTATTGGACATAGGCTTCTGCTGCAGTGGGCGCTTTATGTGTATCATTTCACTGAGTTCTCTAATAACTCTATGAGCAGGCATGACTATTATCCGCAGTTTACCACTGAGGAAAATGAGACACTGAGATGTGAAAATGATACAACTTATACATGAAGAGCTGGGACTAGTTTATCCGACTGCTGGCTTTCTAATTATCTCCCTCCTCTTCCTAGATAGATAGTTAGGAATAAGAATTATTAACTTTGCACTTAACTTTGAATGTGTGTACAGTTACAAATATAAGATATATATGTGTCCATACATTACATATTTTCTCAGAAGCAGAACTAGAGGTTACAATGAAAGAGTTCATTTATAGATATGTAGCTCTATTAAAACAACTGTCTTTTCATGTGTAAAGCACATTCATTTGTATAAAGGGGCATATGAAGTGTCTACTCTCCTGGGACTCTATATGCGTGTCTTGTCTATTCTCCTTAATGCCAGCAGCAGAATAAGGTGAGGGTGGGATAGGAGCATGGTCTCCCCCAGGTATAGATTGTAAGGAGGCACACTGTCTATAGGGAATTGAAAAATCATAATAAAACCAACTAAAAATCTGCTTCCTTTTTCTTACCACCATGCATTTCTAAATCACATAGGTGATAGAATACTGCTCCTTCCCAGGGCAGGCCTCTAATCCTCTCCCAACTCCCTCCTCTTTGGTTTGCCACTGCATATCTGCCTTAGGGAAGCAGATTAAAGTGGGATGCAAAGGAAAGGGTATATTCTCAATAGTAAAAATACCTATTAGCTATCTATTAGGCATTTGTTTAGCACATAGATATTTATTGTTAATGACTGCTGTTAGGACACTTTCACAGAACAGAGAAAAAAGAAACAAAGGCAAATAATTGCCAGAAAAACATCTTTGCTCAATCCATCCCTTTTAACATCCAGAAAGGCCTGATGTCACATATCCACTTTGTTTTGTTCCTGTTGTTAGTCAGGGAGGTGTGTAGTTCTTTGATGATGAGATGAGAATAGAAGTAGTTAAGGATAAACCCTCTCCTATTTAATGGCTCCATTCTTTCTTCTCCCCAAGGTGACAGATGATGTACGGAAAGGAACAAGAATTCAGAACAGTATGACTAAATCACACTTGTTAAAGTTAGAAAAGCCCTGAATAGGTCAATTTTACTGACTTCATAGAGGGAAAAAAGCGCAAGAACCTATTCATGAGGGGTAAAAGGTGTTGCAACTCCCTACCTGAGCTTACAATTACTGTTTACTCACCTGCCTACTACCATTATTGTCATCAAACTTTATCGATAAGGTCATCCCAAGGCAAAACTAGAAAATATGAGGAGTTACTTTTAGAAGACTTCTACAGGTTTTGAGAGCTCCCATCTTGTTACCTGTGGCTGCTCCCCTAGGCTTCAGTGCCACCACCATCATCACCATCTCCCATGCCTCTATCACCACACAAGATTTTGAGGGCTTTGGCACTAACTCACGTTCCCAATCTTCTCCATGTATTTTCTTCCATCAACATTTTCCCCTCCTGTGTCCCATTCCCTCAGATCCCTGCCCTGAGAAGACAGCTGGTGATAAATCAGACAGTCCAGTTCCTGAAGCTGGAATCTAGTCATCCTTGGTATCTATGTGGGATTGATTTCAGGACTCCTGCAGATACTAAAATCTGAGAATGCTCAAGTCCCTTAAATAAAGTGGCCTAGTATTTGCATATAACTTAAGTACATCTTCCTCTGTATGTCAAATCATTTCTAGATTACTTTTAATATCTAATATTAATATAATATAAATGCTATGTAAATAGTTGCAACTACAGTGTGTTATATAAATAGTTGCCAAAAATTCAACTTTTGTTTTTTGGAACTTTCTATAATTTTTTTCTGGAATATTTTCAGTTTTTGGTTGTTTGAGGATGTCGAACCCATGGATACAGAAGCCCAACCATATGAAACAATTATGTTGTTGTTGTTGTTGAATTGCTAAGTCCAACTCTTTTGCAATCCCCGTGGACTGTAGACACCGGTAAAATACCTGTTAGCTATCCTAATAGGTATTTAGAAATTTAGTACTGTCCATTTAAATCTCCCCTGTCCATGGGATTTCCCAGGCAAGAGTACTGGAGTGGGCTGCCATTTTGTTCTCCAGGGGATCTTCCCGACCCAGGGATTGAATCCACGTCTCCTGCATTGCAGACAATTTTTTACCACTGAGCCACCAGGGTAGCCTCAAACAATTAAATGCACATCAAATAGGTATATTCATAAACATTTATAGTATGTTTTCATGTTCTGAGTTGTTTTCTCTGAGTTAATGAGCACTTTTAAGGCAAACTATCATGTAAACTATCGGGCGGTGGGCACAGCACATCCCGATTCCACGGCTTTCAATGAAAGCTCTATTGTACCCTTTTAAACTGAGTGTGCTTGACATCATTCATTCCTGTTTTACACATAATCTTATGCCTTCTGAAAAACTGAAGAAAGAAGAAAAAAAATGTTTGCACGGTCCTGTATTTACCCACATATTTACCATTTCTGACATTATTTATTTCTTCCTGTGGATTCAAGTTACTCTCTGGTGTCATTTCCTTTCAGCCTGAAGAACTAGCTTTAGTATTTCTTGTCAGGAAGATCTGCTAGTAATGAGTTCTTCCAGTCTTCATTGTTGAGGAAATATCTGCTTTGCCTTCATTTTTGAAGGATAATTTTGCTGTATATAGAAATTTGTGTGTCTGTTTTTAACAGCTTTATTGTGATATAATTTATACATAATTTATCCATTTAAAGTATATATGTCAATGGCTTTTAGTATAATCAGAGAGTTGTGTGACTGTCACCACAATCAATTTTAGAACATTTCTGGATGTAGAATTATATGTAGAGAGTAGCTTTCCATTTCTTTCACTACTTTGATAATACCAGTCCATTATCTTCTGGCCTCTATTGTTTCTGATGAGAAATTAGTTATTAATCATATTGTTTCCCCTGTATGTAATGAGTCATTTTTCTCTTCTTTCAAAAAACCTTTTTTGGTTTTTCTACTGATTGTCTTCATGTTCTCTGATTATTTCTCCTATTATCTGAAATCTGTTGTTGAATCCCTTTAGTGAATTTTCTACTTTTTTAAAAACCATAATTATTTATTTTATTTATTGGCTGTGCTGGGTCTTCACTGATGTGTGGACTTTTCTCCGGTTGTGGCAAGCGGGGGCTACTCCAGCTGTGGTGCGTGGGCTTCTTACTGAGGTGGCTTCTCTTGATGCAGAGCATAGGCTCTAGCATGTGCGGGCTTTGGTACTTGCAGTTCCTGGGCTCTAGAGGGCAGGTTCAGTAGCTGTGCACAAGCTTAGTTGCTCCACGGGCACTTGGCATCTTCCCAAAGTGAAAGTCACTCAGTGGTGTTCAATTCTCTGTGACTCTATAGACTGTAGCCCGCCAGGCAATCAAACTCATGGCAGACTCTTTATCACGGAGCCAACAGGGAAGGCTTAGTGAGTTTTCTAGTTTGCTTATTTTACTTTTCATCTCTAGAACATCCACTTGTTTCTTTTTTATAGTTTCTGTTTCTTTACTGAGCTTCATGGTGTGTCACTGTCATCATATTTTCTTTTAAACACTTATATTTATATTACCTGAACATTATTTCTTTCAGTCTTTCAGCATTTATAACAGCGGCTTTGAAGTCTGTATCTGGTAAATCCAAAATATTGTATAAGCTCACTCAAAGATAGTTTCTGCTTCTTGTTCACCATCACCTCTGTACATATCACATTTACCTGGTTTTTTGCATGTCCTATTTATTTGTTGTTGTTGTTGTACAGGATATTATATTTTATTTTTTTAAGATTTTATCTATTTTATTTATTTCAGCTGTGCTGGATCTTCATTGTGTACTGGCTTTCTCTAGTTGCGTAAAGTGGGGTCTTCTCTTGTTAAAGAGCAGAGGCTTCTCTTGCTGAGGAGCATGGGCTGAATAGCACTGGGCTTCAGTAGTTGCGCATCCTGGGCTCTAGAAAGCAGTCTCAGTAGTTGTAGCTCATGGACTTAGCTGCTCCGAAGCATGTGGGATCTTCTTGGACCAAGGATAGAAGATCAAACCCATGTTCCCTGCATTGAAAGGCAGATTCTTAGCCATTAGACCACCAAGGAAGCCCAAACATTCTAGACAGCATATTTTGAGTACAGTTCAGTTCAGTCACTCAGTCGTGTCCGACTCTTTGCAACCCCATGAATTGCAGCACACCAGGCCTCCCTGTCCATCACCAACTCCCAGAGTTCACCCAAACTCATGTGCATCGAGTCAGTGATGCCATCCAGCCATCTCATCCTCTGTCATCCCCTTCTCCTCCTGCCCCCAATCCCTCCCAGCATCAGAGTCTTTTCCAATGAGTCAACTCTTCACATCAGGTGGCCAAAGTACTGGAGTTTCAGCTTTAGCATCATTCCTTCCAAAGAAATCCCAGGGCTGATCTTTAGAATGGACTGGTTGGATCTCCTTGCAGTCCAAGGGACTCTCAAGGGTCTTCTCCAACACCACAGTTCAAAAGCATCAATTCTTTGGCGCTCAGCTTTCTTCACAGTCCAACTTTCACATCCATACATGTCTACTGGAAAAACTATAGCCTTGACTAGACAGACTTTTGTTGACCAAGTAATGTCTCTGCTTTTGAATATGCTGTCTAGGTTGGTCATAACTTTCCTTCCAAGGAGTAAGCGTCTTTTAATTTCATGGCTCAATCACCATCTGCAGTGATTTTGGAGCCCTGAAAAATAAAGTCTGACACAGTTTCCACTGTTTCCCCATCTATTTCCCATGAAGTGATGGGACCGGATGCCATGATCTTCGTTTTCTGAATGTTGAGCTTTAAGCCAACTTTTTCTTTCTCCACTTTCACTTTCATCAAGAGGCTTTTTAGTTCGTCTTCACTTTCTGCCATAAGGATGGTGTCATTTGCATATCTGAGGTTATTGATATTTCTCCCTGCAATCTTGATTCCAGCTTGTGCTTCTTCCAGCCCAGCATTTCTCATGATGTATTCTGCATATAAGTTAAATAAGCAGGGTGACAATATACAGCCTTGATGTTCTCCTTGCCTATTTGGAACCAGTCTGTTGTTCCATGTCCAGTTCTAACTATTGCTTCCTGACCTGCATATACGTTTCTCAAAAGGCAGGTCAGGTCGTCTGGTATTCCCATCTCTTTCAGAATTTTCCACAGTTTGCTGTGATCCACACAGTCAAAGGCTTTGGCATAGTCAATAAAGCAGAAATAGATGTTTTTCTGGAACTCTCTTGCTTTTTCCATGATCCAGCAGATGTTGGCAATTTGATCTCTGGTTCCCCTGCCTTTTCTAAAACCAGCTTGAACATCTTAGAGTTCATGGTTCACGTATTGCTGAAGCCTGGCTTGGAGAATTTTGAGCATTACTTTACTAGTGTTTGAGATGAATGCAATTGTGCGGTAGTTTGACCATTCTTTGGCATTGCCTTTCTTTGGGATTGGAATGAAAACTGACCTTTTCCAGTCCTGTGGCCACTGCTGAGTTTTCCGAATTTGCTGGCATATTGAGTGCAGCACTTTCACAGCATCGTCTTTCAGGATTTGGAATAGCTCAACTGGAATTCCATCACCTCCACTAGCTTTGTTTGTAGTGATGCTTTCTAAGGCCCACTTGACTTTGCATTCCAGGATGTCTAGCTCTAGGTCAGTGATCACACCATCGTGATTATCTGGGTCATGAAGATCTTTTTTGTACAGTTATTCTGTGTATTCTCGCCACCTCTTCTTAATATCTTCTGCTTCTGTTAGGTCCATACAATTTCTGTCCTTTATTGAGCCCTTGGTATCTCTAATGTTCCCTTGGTATCTCTGATTTTCTTGAAGAGATCTCTCATCTTTCTCATTCTGTTGTTTTCCTCTATTTCTTTACATTGATCGCTGAGGAAGGCTTTCTTATTTCTTCTTGCTATTCTTTGGAACTCTGTATTCAGATGCTTATATCTTTCCTTTTCTCCTTTGCATTTTGCTTCTCTTCTTTTCACAGCTATTTGTAAGGTCTCCCCAGACAGCCATTTTGCTTTTTTGCATTTCTTTTTCTTGGGGATGGTCTTGATCCCTGTCTCCTGCACAATGTCATGAACCTCCTCTGTCCATAGTTCATCAGGCGCTCTATCTATCAGATCTAGTCCCTGAAATCTATTTCTCACTTCCACTGTATAATCATAAGGGATTTGATTTAGGTCATACCTGAATGGTCTAGTGGTTTTCCCTACTTTCTTCAATTTAAGTCTGAATTTGGCAATAAGGAGTTCAAGATCTGAGCCACAGTCAGCTCCCGGTCTTGTTTTTGCTGACTGTATAAAGCTTCTCCATCTTTGGCTGCAAAGAATATAATCAATCTGATTATTATATTATATAGCAACTCTCAATTCTTGTTTTCCTGATTTTCCCTTTTGAGTTGTTCTTCTGTCTCTTTCAGCCCTCTCTCCCTTCCCTTTCTCTCTCCTTCCTTCCCTTTCGCTCTTTTCATATGTAACTTCGTTGAATTTATTCTGTAGTAGCTATCTCTTCTGTAATGTGCCAGCACTAATGTTTCTGCTAAGATTTTTAAATTCTTATTTCTATTTGTGAGCCTGGCTTCCCAGGGGTCACCCTGAATAGCTTAGTGGCCAGTCAATAAGCTACAGGTTAGTGGTCAGATATTGTGCTCAAATACTTTAAGCCCATAAACTTTTCTTCTGCCAATGGATCTCTGTGTGATTTGAAGAAGATGGGAAATCAGTCCTGAATATTCTTTGGAAGGACTGATGCTGAAGCTGAAACTTCAATACTTTGGCCACCTAATGCAAAGAATTGACTCATTAGAAAAGACCCTGATGCTGGGAAAGATTGAAGGCAGGAGAAGGGGATGACAGAGGATGAGATGGTTGGATGGCATCACCGACTCTATGAACATGAGTTTGAGCAAGCTCTGGGAGTTGGTGATGGACAGGGAAGCCTGGCGTGCTGCAGCCCATGGGTCACAGAGTCGGACACAAATAAACGACTGAACTGAGCTGAACTGATTCAAAGTTCAGACAGTTTTAATGTCTGACCCAGATTTTATTTTCCTCTCAGCTCTCTGGAGTCCCTCTGCGTTTTCACACAGATGTCAGCTGGGGGTGTGTGGAGAACATATATAGCCTTGCTACAGTTCTCTCAATTCAAAGATCTCCCTGTTAAATTTTTGACTGGTCTGTGGGCCTGCCACCCATCACAGTCAGGAAGGACCTCAAACTCCGGCTAGCAAAGCTAGAAGCTTGTTTCATTAATTTCTTACCAAGTTTGCTGCTTTTTCCGAAAACACCTCTCAGCCGTGGGATTTTGCTTTCAGTTACAGACCAATTTCACTCCTTCTGGCAGGGAAGTTGCTGGTTTCATAGAAAATCTTATCCTTGTCTAAACAGTGTGCCAGTTGACCTGGGGTGCGAGAGAGATACAAGCAGCCACAGGCAAGAAGGCCACTGTCTCCCATTGTTTTTACCTAAACTCCAACAGCTTTTCATAAATAAATGGATCTCTCTTTATTGTTTGCCTTTGGTTGATTTCTAAAGCCCAGAAATACTTGGGGGCTTTGACAACTTGGTACAGTTTTACAATCAGCTTTTGAGAATAGGATTTGCTGACTTCCTCCTTCCCCCACGGTTCAGAGTTCTACCTTCAGATCATGCATTTCCTTATTCTACAGTGGACCCCTTTTTCACCATCTAGTTTCTGTCCTGGGGGCCAATTTTGACACATATGCCTGACTACAGTGGTGCAAGAGACAGGGCTGAGCCTGTCCCAAATAAACAAAGCAAGAGAATCATGATGGATTTCAAAATGCAAATTTTATAGGTAAGTTCCCTTATCAGTGGTTTGGGACTAGTAAAGGGTCTATCAAGGATGGTAAAGGCTAGAAAATCGGAATATTATTAATGGGGATTCACAATATCCTTGTTATTATGAAAGGCACCATGACATTATGGCACACTAAGAGCATAGCAACCCAGAAGCACTGACCAGTAATTGTGTGAAATGGTGGCTAAAAAAAAGACATAAAATATGATTGCTGAGAATTTTAAGAGAAAGGATTATTGCTGCTGTTCAAGCTTGGGGTTACCTATCTCTGTCCCCCAATAGTCCTAGTTCTGCTCCATGTCTGCTTCCAGAAACACATATTCCTCATGAAAAACAGCATGTCAGCCTATTCTCTGCAAAAATGTGTAGGCGTTTGATTTGAAAGGGGATCAATAGAGGAGTTTGGCTTACAGATGAACAGACAGGCTCACAGGAATTCAAGAATGGGAAACAATAACATCAGGATTTAGGGGATGAAATCCAAAAGGTCAGGACAAGGCTGTTCACCCTGGCTTTAATGTAGGTTCATGCTAGTGGGTCTCTGCTTCTCCCCTTATCTCATTTGTCTGCCTACTTTCCTCTATAAACCAGTTTTTTTTTGTTAGCTCATGGTCTCTCTGCTCCCACAAAAGGCCACAGGACTTTGGCTTGGCAAGAACTGACTTTTACCCATCTTTACAGATATTACAGCTCTTCTTCAAAAACTAACTTAGTCATTTAGTGTTCACTTTACAATTCTCAAAAGAAAAAAATCTGATTCATCCACTTTGGGTCAATAGTCTCTGGCCAGTGGGTCAAGGCTATTTATGTAATTATGACTTTCTATGGCCACCCTTTCATCAGGGGCCATGTGGTGGAGATCTCGTTAGGAAGGTGCAGAGACCAGCAATGAAGGCAATGACTGACATCTATAATATAATGTTTCTTCCTAAGTGAGTTTCTCTATTCCTCAAGTGCCAAAAACTTTGCTGGACTTTTTCTAAGGCATATACACTCAGAAATTGCTTGCAGTGAGCTCTTAGAATGACTTTGATAACAAATATTATACACTGCTTTAATTTCAACTTGCCAGAGCTTACTTTTCCATCTCATCTTTGTTGTTGTTCTGTTACTAAATCATGTCCAACTCTTTGTGACCCCATGGACTGCAGAGCACCAGACTTCCCTGTCCTAAACTATCTCCTGGAGTTTGCTCAAACTCACGTCCAGTCAGTGATGCCATCCAAACATTTCATCCTCTATCATCCCCTTCTGCACCTGCCTTCAATCTTTCCCAGCATCAGGGTCTTTTCCAATGAGTCAGCTCTTCACATCAGGTGGCCAAAGTATTAGAGCTTCAGCATCAGTCCTTCCAATGAATATTCAGGCTTGATTCCCTTTAGGATTGACTGATTTGATCTCCTTCCTGTCCAAGGGACTCTCAAGAGTCTTCTCCAACATCACAGTTAAAAAGCATCAACTCTTCGGTGCTCAGCTTTATTTATAGTCCAACTCTCACATCCATACTGGAAAAATCATATTTTCACTAGATGGACCTTTGTTGGCAAAGTAATGTCTCTGCTTTTTAACATGCTGTCTTGGTTAGTCATAATTTTTCTTCCAAGGAACAAGCGCCTTTTAATTTCATGGCTGTAGTCACCATCTTCAGTGATTTTGGAGCCCCCCAAAATAAAGTCTGTCAGTGTTTCCATTGTCTCCCCAGCTATTTACCATGAAATGATGGCACCAGATGCCATGATCTTTGTTTTCTGAATGTTGAGCTTTAAGCCAACTTTTTCACTCTCCTCTTTCACTTTCATCAAGAGGCTCTTTGATACCTCCTAGCTTCTGGTAATTGGCAATTCATGTTCTTTGATTTTCAGTACTCCAAGTTTGCTTCTGTCTTTATAAGGTTGTCTTTGTTCTGCATGTCTGTGTCTGTCCAAATCTCTTTTTCCTTATAAGGATACTAATTCTTGGATTTAAGGCTCTAACTCAGTATGTTCAGCTCAGTCACTCAGTCATGTCCAACTCTTTGCGACCCCATGAATTGCAGCACGCCAGGCCTCCCTGTCCATCACCAACTCCCGTAGTCTACCCAAACTCATGTCCATCGAGTCAGTGATGCCATCCAGCCATCTCATCCTCTGTCGTCCCCTTCTCCTCCTGCCCCCAATCCCTCCCAGCATCAGAGTCTTTTCCAATGAGTCAACTCTTCGCATGAGGTGGCCAAAGTACTGGAGTTTCAGCTTTACCATCATTCCTTCCAAACAACACCCAGGACTGATCTCCTTTAGAATGGACTGGCTGGATCTCCTTGCAGTCCAAGGGACTCTCAAGAGTCTTCTCCAACACCACAGTTCAAAAGCATCAATTCTTCAGCACTCAACTTTCTTCACAGTCCAACTCTCACATCCATACATGACCACTGGAAAAACCATAGCCTTGACTAGATGGACTTTTGTTGACCAAGTAATGTGTCTGCTTTTGAATATGCTATCTAGGTTGGTCATAACTTTCCTTCCAAGGAGTAAGCGTCTTTTAATTTCATGGCTGCAGTCACCATCTGCAGTGATTTTGGAGCCCCCCCAAAATAAAGTCTGACACTGTTTCCACTGTTTCCCCATCTATTTGACATGAAGTGATGGGACCAGATGCCATGATCTTAGTTTTCTGAATGTTGAGCTTTAAGCCAACTTTTTCACTCTCCTCTTTCACTTCATCAAGAGGCTTTTGAGTTCCTCTTCACTTTCTGCCATAAGGGTGGTGTCATCTGCATATCTGAGGTTACTGATATTTCTCCCGGCAATCTTGATTCCAGCTTGTGCTTTTTCCAGTCCAGCGTTTCTCATGATGTACTCTGCATATAAGTTAAAAAAGCAGGGTGACAATATACAGCCTTGACGAACTCCTTTTCCTATTTGGAACCAGTCTGTTGCTCCATGTCCAGTTCTAACTGTTGCTTCCTGACCTGCATGAACAGTATGAAAAGGCAAAATGGACTGGAATGGGTGAATTTAACTCAGATGATCATTATATCTAGTACTGTGGGCAGGAATCCCATAGAAGAAATGGAGTAGCCATCATGGTATACAAGAGTGAAATGCAGTACTTGGATGCAATCTCAAAAACGACAGAATGATCTCTGTTCATTTCCAAGGCAAACCATTCAATATCACGGTAATTCAAGCCTATGCCGTAACCAGTAATGCTAAAGAAGCTGAAGTTGAATGGTTCTATGAAGACCTACAAGACCGTTTAGAACACCCAGAAAAGATGTCCTTGTCATTATAGGGGACTGGAATTCAAAAGTAGGAAGTTAAGAAACACCTGGAGTAACAGTCAAATTTGGCCTTGGAGTACGGAGTGATGCAGGGCAAAGGCTAATAGAGTTTTGCCAAAAGAACTAACTCAGTATAAACTCATATAAACATCTGCAAAGATACCATTTCCACACATGATCATATTCACAGGTACCAGTGGTTAAGTGAAAGTGAAGTCATTCAGTCGTGTCCGACTCTTTGCAACCTGATGGACTGTAGCCTACAAGGGTCCTCTGTCCACGGGATTTTTCAGGCAAGAATACTGGAGTGGGTTGTCATTTCCTTCTCCAGGGGATCTTCCCAACCCAGGGATCAAACTCAGGTCTCCCACATTGCAGGCAGAGGCTTTACCATCTGATCTCCCAGGGAAGCCCCTAACCAGGGGTTAGGACTTCAACAAATATTTCTGGGAGACACAATTCAACCCACACAAATCCAGTTAGGAAACTAGCCTGAATGAAATGGAGGACATATACTACGGAAAAAATGATGA
This sequence comes from Bos taurus, assembly GCF_002263795.3. NCBI lineage: Eukaryota > Metazoa > Chordata > Mammalia > Artiodactyla > Bovidae > Bos > Bos taurus. Next base: position 40,562,676 of record NC_037348.1, read on the forward strand.
TAATCATGAAAATGGAAATCATGAGACCTGGGTCATAAATATTCATTGTGCAGATGCAACACCATATTAATCAATTCCAAAGGTGTCTTTCCCAAAATAGCCTACATAAATTTGAAGTATTAGAAATATTTTCTAGAACTCTTCAACAGTTTTGAGATTTGTTTGATTATTCTTTGATGCTTTTGTTTCTTCTTTCTACTTCGCTGGGCATTTCCAAAGATTTTCCTAGATTTTCCCCAATATTTCCTATTTTTGAATGTTACCACAGTTATACTGTCTAGTCTCTTTATCTAAAGCCTGTCTGTAACTCTCTACCCTAAATCCTCTAATTCAGCCAATATCCCTCCCTGATATTCCTATTTTTACTCTCAACTGGATCATTGCCAGCAACACAAATAAAGATACTTTTATTTTGCACATCTCAAAAGAACTGTTGAGCCCATTTTATCTGCCAGATGCTGCACAAAAGATTTTATTCCCTTTGTAACAAAATTCCTTGAAACATATCTATATTCCCTTCACCAAGTCCTACCTACACATTCCTATTTGACTCTCACTCCACCATTCCACTCAAAATGTTCTAGTCATGGTTATTAAATAACTTCCACATTACTAACTCCAACAGTCAATTCTTAAGCTTCATCTTTCTTGACCATTCAACAGCAAGTGACACAGTTGACTACTCTTGTCTTGTAGATACACGTGCCTTCCGGGACAGCACACTCTTCTCAATTTCATTTCACTTCACTAGTTACTCCTTCTAGTTTTCTTTTCTGGTGATTCTTCTTTAGCTTCTTAATATTTGAGCATACGAGAGTATCCTTGAATCTCTTTTCATACATGCACGCATGCACACACACACACACACTCACACACTTCTGGTATCTCATCCAATTTCTTGGCCTTAACATCTGTATGCTAATGACTCCAAAATTTATATCATCAGTCCAGACCCCTCTCCTGTACTTTAGACTCACATATCTAACTGCCATTTCAATATGCTTGGATGTGAAATAGACACTTCAAACTCACTATGTCCAAAGCTGAAGTCATCCTGCCAGCATACCCGCTCTGCTTATAGCATCTCCATCTCTGATGATGGCAATTCCATTCTTTCAGTCATTTGTGCCACCAATCATAGTCTATCTTGGCTTCTTCTTTTTTCTCACACCCCATATAAAATCTACACAGATTTGTTGTTCAAAATATAAAGTAGATTCATGATGTAATCAGAATCCAACCACTTCCTCTATCTCCACTGATTTATACTCATAAACCCACTATCATCTCTCACTTAAATTATTATTTTAATGTTCCTCTGACTGCCCCTTTTCTACCCTTATCTTTCTACAGTTTATTAATAACATAGCAGCCAGAGTAAAGTTGCTAGAACTTAATATAACATCTCTCTTCTTAAAATCTTCCCATGCCCTCACCTCATGTAGAGTAAAATCTAATTTCTTTACAGTGGCCCGGTCACTAGCTTCACACCAGCCATAATGTCCTCTTCAGATCAGATCAGATCAGTCGCTCAGTCATGTCCAACATTTGCGACCCCATGAATCGCAGCATGCCAGGCCTCCCTGTCCATCACCAACTCCTGGAGTTCACTTAGACTCACGTCCATCGAGTCGGTGATGCCATCCAGCCATCTCATCCTCTGTCATCCCCTTCTCCTCCTGCCCCCAATCCCTCCCAGCATCACAGTCTTTTCCAATGAGTCAACTCTTCGCATGAGGTGGCCAAAGTACTGGAGTTTCAGCTTTACCATCATTCCTTCCACAGAAATCCCAGGGCTGATCTCTTTCAGAATGGACTGGCTGGATCTCCTTGCAGTCCAAGGGACTCTCAATAGTCTTCTCCAACACCACAGTTCAAAAGCATCAATTCTTCGGCGTTCAGCTTTCTTCACAGTCCAACTCTCACATCCATACATGACCACAGGAAAAACCATAGCCTTGACTAGACGAACCTTTGTTGGCAAAGTAATGTGTCTGCTTCTGAATATGCTATCTAGGTTGGTCATAACTTTCCTTCCAAGGAGGAAGTGTCTTTTAATTTCATGGCTGCAGTCACCATCTGCAGTGATTTTGGAGCCCCCCAAAATAAAGTCTGACACTGTTTCCACTGTTTCCCCATCTATTTGACATGAAGTGATGGGACCAGATGCCATGATCTTAGTTTTCTGAATGTTGAGCTTTAAGCCAACTTTTTCACTCTCTACTTTCACTTCCATCAAGAGCCTTTTGAGTTCCTCTTCACTTTCTGCCATAAGGGTGGTGTCATCTGCATATCTGAGGTTATTGATATTTCTCCTGGCAATCTTGATTCCAGCTTGTGCTTCTTCCAGTCCAGCGTTTCTCATGATGTACTCTGCATATAAGTTAAATAAACAGGGTGACAATATACAGCCTTGATGAACTCCTTTTCCTATTTGGAACCAGTCTGTTGTTCCATGTCCAGTTCTAACTGTTGCTTCCTGACCTGCATACAAATTTCTCAAGAGGCAGATGATCAGGTATTCCCATCTCTTGAAGAATTTTCCACAGTTTATTGTGATCCACACAGTCAAAGGCTTTGGCACAGTCAATAAAACAGAAATAGATGTTTTTCTGGAACTCTCTTGCTTTTTCTATGATCCAGCAGATGTTGGCAATTTGATCTCTGGTTCCTCTGCCTTTTCTAAAACCAGCTTGAACATCAGAAAGTTCACTGTTCACATATCGCTGAAGCCTGGCTTGGAGAATTTTGAGCATTACTTTACTAGCGTTTGAGATGAGTGCAATTGTGCGGTAGTTTGAGCACTCTTTGGTATTGCCTTTCTTTGGGATTGGAATGAAAACTGACCTTTTCCAGTCCTGTGGCCACTGCTGAGTTTTCCGAATTTGCTGGCATATTGAGTGCAGCACTTTCACAGCATCATCTTTCAGGATTTGGAATAGCTCAACTGGAATTCCATCACCTCCACTAGCTTTGTATGTAGTGATGCTTTCTAAGGCCCACTTGACTTCACATTCCAGGATGTCTGGCTCTAGGTCAGTGATCACACCATTGTGATTATCTGGGTCGTGAAGATCTTTTTTGTACAGTTCTTCTGTGTATTCTTGCCACCTCTTCTTAATATCTTCTGCTTCTTTTAGGTCCATACCATTTCTGACCTTTATCGAGCTCATCTTTGCATGAAATGTTCCTTTGGTATCTCTGATTTTCTTGAAGAGATCCCTAGTCTTTCCCATTCTGTTGTTTTCCTCTATTTCTTTGCATTGATCACTGAAAAAGGCTTTCTTATCTCTTCTTAACATTTATCAAATGTGTCAGGTTTTCCCTTGCCCTAGGCCCTTTGAAACCACTTTTCTTTCTGCCTAAAATGCCTCTTGGAGAAGGCAATGGCACCCCACTCCAGTACTCTTGCCTGGAAAATCCCATGGACGGAGGAGCCTGGTGGGCTGCAGTCCATGGGGTTGCTAAAAGTCGGACACAACTGAGCAACTTCACTTTCACTTTTCAGTTCATGCATTGGAGAAGGAAATGGCAACCCACTCCAGTGTTCCTGCCTGGAGAATCCCAGGGATGTGGGAGCCTGGTGGGCTGATGTCTATGGGGTCACTCAGAGTCAGACACAATTGAAGTGACTTAGCAGCAGTAGCAAAATGCCTCTTCTCCGGATACTTGCAATTTCTAGCTCCTCATCCTTCAAGTCTGAGTAATTATTCACTTTTCAATGAGCCTTATCCCAACCTACATCAACACCTCCTCTAAATAGTCATTATTTTGTACTACAATCTTATTTATACAATATACTGTATTTATTTTCCTTTGTTTATTGTCTATTACCTTCTTCCTCCAGAATATAAGTTTCGTGAGGACAGGAAATTTTATCTGGTTGCTGATGCATTTCAAGCAACAAGAACAATGAATGCTTGTTAAGTGAATGAATGCTTTGTCTAACTTTTAAGGCTAGACTAATAGCTTCTGATGGAGAAGGCAAGGGCACCCCACTCCAGCACTCTTGCCTGGAAAATCCCATGGATGGAGGGGCCTGGTGGGCTGCAGTCCATGGGGTCGCTAGGAGTCGGACATGACTGAGCGACTTCACTTTCACTTTTCACTTTCATGCATTGGAGAAGGAAATGGCAACCCACTCCAGTATTCTTGCCTGGAGGATCCCAGGGATGGTGGAGCCTGGTGGGCTGCCGTCTATAGGGTCACATAGAGTCGGACACAACTGAAGCAACTTAGCATACCATAGCATAGCAATAGCTTCTGAAGGCAAAAATAACTTTTCTTTTTCCTCTAGTGATCTCACCAATTGATATATAATTATGACTAGTATAACACCAAAAATTGGCTTCAAAACTAGACCTCATCACTGATACTAGCAGAGAACAGCTTCAGAGTATGCTGAGGGGCACAACAATTTATGGGTCTCGGAAAGGTTACTGTTAAGCGGTTGTAAGCTGCAGTGATTAATGGTCCTTTACCTTATTGTGCATTGCACCATGGCAGGGGTGACACTGTATCCTTGGTGTACAGTTGGACTCCACTTCTCAGCCACGGCAGTCTTAAGTAGGTCATGAGAGTAGTTCTGTACAGTAGAAGTAGACATTCAATAGAATAGAATCGCACTTTTCAGGCTGAGTCCTGAAACTTCCCTTTTGATTTCTCCTTCTGGTCCCTGCTCCGAAGGAGAGGATGCAGCGGAGGATTCAGACGATGTAGAAGCTGATGGAATCACTGCATGAAAGGAGGCTGAGTCTCTAAATCACAGGGTAGAAGATGTCTCACCAAACTCTTTATTGGACAATGAAATGAATGATGGCTAAAATCTTTATATTTTTAATGTACTGATAATTGGGGTTGATTTTTAGGTCTAGTCCACATGGCCAACAGAGTCAGTTCCTCACATCATCTCGGAAAGGTAGTATGAAACTTGATTACCTAAAGCTATGAAAATGACATGTGTTAGCATGAAGGAAACTTGAAATATTTTGGCAAAAATCTTTGTTTTTAACTAAAATGCTCCAATATATTGGCATTTCTTCTTGGAATAAATAGGTTGCTGCTTTCTGGACCTGAGATGTGAATCTCTGGCCTAAGTTAGGATTCCTCTTTGAATTCAATGGCAGTGTCACTAGGAGAGCAAGTTGGCTGTTTGTGCTTGGCACCACCTGGCTGCAGTTACATCGCTCAGCACTAAACACACTGGCTGTGTCAGAGTTGAGTACTGTCATTCTGATGAAGTGGGGAGTGTGTTGGCCTGGTGGGAAGCCTTTTAAATTGAATGACAAGGTTTTTCTTATTTGTTACATCCCCAGGCCATTGTCAAATCATATAATGCCAGCCCAGGAAAGTAATTACAGAACTGTTGTGAGGCTGTTAGCAGCTGCTTTTCATTTTTCCCCATTGTGACTGGGATGTGGTGGAGAAAAATTGGGATGACTAAGAACCACAACATAAACGCCACCCAATCTGTTGGCCAGTCACATGTGGCACTTACATTCAGTCAAGGGAAAAGAGCAGGTTCCTGAAATGTTATTAGATATAGATGTCAAATATAATGAAGAATCTACAGACAACTATCAGAGACCAAGTCATGAGGACAGATGAATTTCATTTATTAAACCATTACTAAAATCATCAGGCCACAAAGTCTAATTGTTAAAAATAAAATCATGTGTTGACCTCATAGAACTACCCCTTTCCTCTTAGCTGTTTCTTCTCTCCCTTGTTTTCTTTTTTTTTTTTTTAATTATTTTTGTAAGGACCACAATGAACCTTGAGCTCAGTTCAGTTCAGTTGCTCAGTCGTGTCCGACTCTTTGCAACCCTATGAATCGCAGCACGCCAGGCCTCCCTGTCCATCACCAACTCCCGGAGTTTACTCAGACTCACATCCATCGAGTCAGTGATGCCATCCAGCCATCTCATCCTCTGTCATCCCCTTCTCCTCCTACCCCCAATCCCTCCCAGTATCAGGGTCTTTTCCAATGAGTCAACTCTTCTCATGAGGTGGCCAAAGTACTGGAGTTTCAGCTTCAGCATTATTCCCTCCAAAGAAATCCCAGGACTGATCTCCTTCAGAATGGACTGGTTGGATCTCCTTGCAGTCCAAGGGACTCTCAAGAGTCTTCTCCAACACCACAGTTCAAAAGCATCAATTCTTCAGCGCTCAGCTTTCTTCACTGTCCAACTCCCACATCCATACATGACCACTGGAAAAACCATAGCCTTGACTAGACGGACCTTTTTTGGCAAAGTAATGTGTCTGCTTTTGAATATGCTATCTAGGTTGGTCATAACTTTCCTTCCAAGGAGGAAGTGTCTTTTAATTTCATGGCTGCAATCACCATCTGCAGTGATTTTGGAGCCCCCCAAAATAAAGTCTGACACTGTTTCCACTGTTTCCCCATCTATTTGACATGAAGTGATGGGACCAATTGCCATGATCTTCGTTTTCTGAATGTTGAGCTTTAAGTCAACTTTTTCACTCTCCTCTTTCACTTTCATCAAGAGGCTTTTGAGTTCCTCTTCACTTTGTGCCATAAGGGTGGTGTCATCTGCATATCTGAGGTTATTGATATTTTTCCTGGAAATCTTTAACCTTCAGCTAATGATATGTAATTCAAAGTTTCCAACAATAAATGCAGAGTCTCATAAAAAGCAACTACCAGAATATATGAAAGGGAAATGGGCAATACTCGATGTATTTTCATCTTACCACCTTGTTTTAATTTGGTCCTTTGGAATAGGAACTTTATAAGCTGGCCAGTGCTTATTTCCAAGGTTAATTTATTTCCTAAATTCTACTGAGTGATGAAAGGTATTGCTTTTGATAGGCTACTGATGTAAAATATGTATTGTTTTAAAGTTATAACTGTTTAAAGTTAATGGAAACTGCTTAAGATTCTTAACACAACTGAGTGTTGTGTTTCCAATCAGGTGACAATCTAATCAAGATGAACCCTAAGTGATTATTCATTATTCATTTTCTTTGAATGAAATGGTTTAAATAGCATGGAGCTATGCTAGCAAGTTATTATGTTCACATGTAACCCTTTCTTGTTCTGCAGGTCATTTCTTTCCTCTCTGAGGTTATGGAAATATAATAAATACATTTATATGTTTTCTGTAGTTTGCAGAAGGCAGTTGCTTCCCTATATTCTACACAAACTTCCTTCTGCTAACAATGTGTTACTAACTTTCATGAAATAATTTATTTCTAAATGATGAAAGTGGTCAAAGGCTTCCAACAGCATTCCGAATGAAAATAATTAGATTTGTGGTAAAGATAAGAGTGAGGTTTGAAACCTGTCGGTACATATCACTAGGTAGAAATAAATTATGGCTTGTCAAAAATGACACATTTCAACAAGGTGCTTCCTTTTCACTCTGAGTAAGACCTTTTTCCACCCAGCAATTAACTTATTCCCATTAATATTCAGTAGCATTGACAAGGCTGACAGAGTAAACCTGGGTTTTATAAAACTAAAGACAGATTGATAGAGACTCATTACGTTGTCTAATAATTTCATCATTGTATGGTAGATCTTAATAAATAAAGAACAAAGCTGTTGACTATAGCATTGATTTGTTGTGCCAGGTAAAGACTCAAATTTTCTGTGTATATTTTCTTTTTGTGACTCATAAATTTATTTTTGAAAATAAACAGTAATTTTGCCTAAAGGGATGCAGAGGTGACACAATAATACATTTATACCATACCATAATATGCTTAGCACTGGCATAGTTTTCTTTAGGTATTTCTTCACAGTCTATAAATAATAATTATGCTACACAGTTAAATTAAATAAAATGAGTAACTGCACTCAAACGACCCTTTGATTATAGATTGAGAAAGCTTAAGCGCAAGTATACGCTTGTGGTGTGGTAGAAAAAGAGCAAAGAATTAACTAACAGCCCACGGGAATGGGAAAACCAAACATTTCCGTCTTCCTCCATTTATGACATTAAAAAGTAGGAAATAAAATAAAGCAGGTTTCACAAAGCTTCAAGATGTGTCAAAGATGATGTTGCTTAGAGACATAACATCTGTTCTGTTTTTGTAGTTGTCATATTTTCTTAAAAAAAAAATAGAAAATTAAACACTGTGTTTTTCCAAGCTTATGGACACAGTTTTTCATTGTTGTTGTTGTTTTTCATACAGGACACTTTGGCTGGGTTCAGCTTTCTCTTCTAGAACTGTGAGAAAAAAAAATTCTCACTGTTGGTGAGAAAAATGTGATCTATGCCTAACAAAATCAACTTGCATTTTTTTTCTGGAAGTTTTTAGATTCTTTCCCTCTGCCATGACAGGTGACTTCTCACAGGTGAAATCTGTCATTTTTCCTCAAGAGTTCTTTCTCCTCTAACGTTATACAGCTCAGCAAATTTTTCTGCCAGGGGCAATATTAGCGATTTCTGGATGTATTACTGACATGGAATTTTGCCACTTGTATTTATTTTCTGTGCTGTGACAACCTACTGTTTTGTGGTAGAAATGACATGATTTTAGTTCTCATCAAATTCATAGTTTCTGCAAAAGTCTAATTTTTCATAAGTGAAAATTCATGTAGTGAAAATGGAATCATTTCACACAGTTCTTACTTTGGCCCCAAGCACATGCAATGAATAACTTCACTCTTCATTCCCCCTGTTTTGTAAGAATCAAAGTCTGCAGATGGGCAAGTCACACCTGAATACCCTAAGTAGTTTGTAATTAGGCTGTAACAATAAAAGCTTTGGATTTAATTTTCCTATGTGCTGATTTTTGTCTTTTGGATTCCTCTCTGACGTTTCACATCCCTTAGATTTTTATCTCCCATTAGCTCTTACCTCTCCTCCTTCACAGCAGTCTACTCTGATTTCAGCTTTATTTATTCAGCTCCCTTGCTCCCTCTCAAACTCTGCCTTAAATGATCAATTCTAATGTTTTCCTTCAGTTATTGTTTTATTTCCCTTTTGATTATTCTATTCTATAAACCATTCATGAACTTGCTCCTGCTCTTCATTAATGGAGACTTCTTAGAGAGGACAGCAGAAGAACAGCTGTATTTATTCGTTAATCACAGATTTAATGAGAATTTACTATGTGCACAACATTGTGGGAGAACACAGAGTGCTGTCTACACCATCACTTCTCTTCATAGCAGCTGATGCTCAAATAGCACCAACTGTGTGTCCAACACTGATCTATGTGGTAACAAACATCAACTCACTTGGCCCTCCCAATAATCCCTACATTTTAATAAGCAGGTTTTATTATTCAGGTATAGTGAGGCCAACAAATCAGCAGATGACTGCCACTGAAAGACCAGTTTGTTACTCATAGTTCCCAACAGAGGGGAACTCATCACACTGTGGAGGGAGCACCAGGATCAACCAGAAGATAAAACAAGTAGAAGGAGAATGTGGACAAGAGCCTTTACTGTGGTTTCCATTGTGGGAAACAAGCAAGGCATGGTAAACAGGCTTAAGATTGGCTTTGATTAGTTTGAATGATTTCAGGGAGCTCTTGGGTGTAGGGGCTATCCCAAGTTGCCTGATGCCTGGCCTTGATATGACTGAGGCATGGAAATTGGCCTGCATTGTAAGAGACTGACAGAGGAGGCAGGAGAGGGTGCAGGCTTTGGATTGGGGACACACTCATAGACCAGTCATTTACATTACATTACATTAATTACATTAATGCTCTGAAGGCTAGCTCTGGGATGGGCAGGTAGGTCTCCAGTGCCAATAGGGTCCCACATATCATTTCAGAATAAAAATAAGTGTGCAATACACCCTAGAGGCATAGTACTAGTATTAGCAAAGCCACATATCTGTTAAGTGATTGAGTCCAGATTTGGGCCCAGTAGGTTTGGCTCCAGAACTCACATTCTTAATTCTATGCCATGCTGCTTCACCAAGGAACTTGGATTTTTGTAAAGGAAATAAAAAATGTACATGATGTCATCTAAGTGCTGTAAAAGTTAAAAGAGGCTTCAGAACTCAGTGGACAGGGATGGCAATCAGATTGGCAATCAAATTCAAAATTTCAGGAGAAACACTAATTGAATGTGCATTTGAAGGGTAGCAAAGATGCCCACAGATGTGAAAAGATCATTCCGGGCAAATAGAATTGCCTGAACAAAAGTATGAAGATATGAAGCCAATGAATGGATTCAAGGAGTTGCAAACCCCCTGCATGGCAGAAGCAAAGTCTGTGCATGGGAGATTGATGGAAATGATACTGGGAAAGTTATTTGTAATCAGCATTAGGTCATGAGTGAAATAATAAGGGATCTGGACTTAATTCAGGGGAAAAATGAGAAACAGAGGTGTAATATAGCATTTTTATATATGTATTTATATGTTCAGTTTAGTTCAGTTCAGTCACTCAGTCATGTCCGACTCTTTGCGACCCCATGAATTGCAGCATGCCAGGCCTAACTGTCCATCACCAACTCCTGGAGTTCATTCAAACTCACATCCATCGAGTCGGTGATGCCATCCAGCCATCTCATCTTCTGTCGTCCCCTTCTCCTCCTGCCCCAATCCCTCCCAGCATCAGAGTCTTCCAATGAGTCAACTCTTCGTATCAGGTGGCCAAAGTACTGGAGTTTCAGCTTTACCATCATTCCTTCCAAACAACACCCAGGACTGATCTCCTTTAGAATGGACTGGCTGGATCTCCTTGCAGTCCAAGGGGCTCTCAAGAGTCTTCTCCAACACCACAGTTCAAAAGCATCAATTCTTCAGCGCTCAGCTTTCTTCACAGTCCAACTCTCACATTCATACATGACCACTGGAAAAACCATAGCCTTGACTAGACGGACTTCTGTTGACCAAGTAATGTCTCTGCTTTTGAATATGCTATCTAGGTTGGTCATAACTTTCCTTCCAAGGAGGAAGCGTCTTTTAATTTCATGGCTGCAATCACCATCTGCAGTGATTTTGGAGCCCCCCCAAAATAAAGTCTGACACTGTTTCCACTGTTTCCCCATCTATTTGACATGAAGTGATGGGACCAGATGCCATGATCTTAGTTTTCTGAATGTTGAGCTTTAAGCCAACTTTTTCACTCTCCTCTTTCACTTTCATCAAGAGGCTTTTGAGTTCCTCTTCACTTTGTGCCATAAGGGTGATGTCATCTGCATATCTGAGGTTATTGGTATTTCTCCTGGCAATCTTGATTCCAGCTTGTGCTTCCTCCAGCCCAGCATTTTTCATGATGTACTCTGCATATAAGTTAAATAAGCAGGGTGACAATATATGGCCTTGACGTATTCCTTTTCCTATTTGGAACCAGTCTGTTGTTCCATGTCCAGTTCTAACTGTTGAATATTGGAGGTGGTGGCCATTTCCTCCTCCAGGGGATCTTTCAGACCCAGGGATCGAACCCTTGTCTCCTGCATTGGCAGGCAGATTCTATACTGTCTGAGCCACTAGGGAAGCGTACTTATATGTTACATGCAGTATATACATTATATCTACACATATGCATATACATTCAATATATATATATATATATAGGAGGTCTTTAAGTAGAAAAGTTATGTGATCACACTTGTGTTTCAGAGGTAACCTAGCTTCTATGGAAGCAGAATTGAAAGTGGAGAAATAAGTGAAAACATGAATTAGGATGTTATTGAAATAACTCACATGAAACTTAAGAATACATCAGAGAGCATTAGGGGATTGACTCAAAAATCATTGTAGAGACAGAGTTGAAAGCACCTTGTTACTGATATTTCATCAGTTGAAACTACATCACACAAGGAGTGGCTAAAGGAACTGGGAATTTTACCATGAAGAGAAAACTCAAGGATAGACTCTTTTTGTTGCTGTACTAGGCCAGACTTCAGAGGCTGCTTTGGGCTGCAAGGTGGGAGAGAATAAACAAAGATATGAACAGAGCTCAGGAATGCTTGTATTTTGGTCCAGTTCAGAAGCCAATAATATTAATAAGTAGCATGAAGAAGCCTCAGTTCCACTATGGCTCAGCACAGAACCGTTAGTGGAATAAAAACATTATTTATAATAAAATATTATATATTTCAATATGCAGATACTCAGTCAAGATTAACCCAGAAGACTTGATGATGTAGTTAGATGCTTGCATTTACTGGTAATGAACACATTCAAGATTTAAGAAAGTTAAAATCAGAAATCTATCATCAAAAGAAATTCAGAAGATGAAAGAGTAGACATATTAATGGTCACTAAACTAAAAATAAGTTCTAATAGACCAGACTTGTTTGTCTATTAGAAAAAGAAGGAAATAATCTTAATTGAAATAAGGATAACATGCCAAGACAAATTACAGACTTTGGAAACAGAGAAAACGATGAAGTATGATATTAGCACAAATGAGCCGGGCCTTATTTATAAGCACAATGTCAAAATAATTCCCAATGTTATGACGGGATAGTGACAAAGTATCTCTGAAAACATATCTCCTGCCTTGAATTCCTTCACATGTTGAGGCTCACAATCAGTCTCTGGCACTTAGAAAGTCCCAGGAGATCATATCCTTTGGTACGCTATGGGGAATGGAGGGTACACTGTGTAAAGAAGCAGAAATACAAGAAACCACAGAACAACTATGATAGAGAATCTGTGTACACTGGCAAACACAGACAACCCTCAGAATAAATAACTGCAACATGTAATTTATAATCTTGATTTCTTATTATTGTTATTCACATTTTTTAATATATGTGATAGCAATAACATGAAATATAAAAACAATGTTTATTAATAACATCCATTGAGATCCTTGCATTTTGTGTGTCTTCACTAATTTAAAAATCATTAATTCTAAGTCTGTTAAAATGAGTCTCAGATTTCCTTTGTTTTATATTTGCACGTGGCAGCTAAATATGCCAACTGATGCTGGTATGTTATATTGGTGACTCAATTATAATGAGTGGCATTGCTTTGTTGATGTGATTTTCTGAAATGGCAAACTGCACTCAGAAAACAGACGGTAATATTCCTGTGATATAAACCATATCACATTCCTGGAAATTTGAGTTTATAAATGTAAGGAAGAAATTTTGCTGTGATGTATAAAATTATTTTCCAGTCTCTCAAATAATTGTAAACCATTTTCCCCTACACAAATATTAATTTCAAATTCCAAAAATTTGAAAGTCATATACCATAACTCTCTATTGGTAAAACTGACATATGTATAGAGGGACAGCTACCATCTCTGTCTACTCACACCCTATAAAAACCAACATCATCCTCCACTTGCTATGAAAAATTAAAACAATCATATCACTTAAAAATTGTACCTGTAAAGAACTACTGGTTTAAGTAATGGAGCTCAATGTAAGGGAGATCCCTACCATAAGACATACTCAAGCATATGCTAGAACCTCTGCACAAAAATGGTAGGCAGAATTCAAGCACTGGGTTAATGGCTGGATTTGATCAAGGTTGAAAAATCAAATGCTTACAGACACAAAGCAGGTATGAGAAATGTGTAAACTGGGCCAAGAGAAAGACAATGGAGAACTATGTGGTCTGTGTGAACTGTTGTCCCAGCACCATTTGTTGAATGAATATTCTTTCCTTATTAAATTGTCTTGGCATTCTGTCAAAAATTAGCTGGTTATAAATATGAGGGTTTATTTCTGGACTATCAATTCTATTCCCTTGATTTATATGTATTAGTACCACACAGCATTGATTACTATAGCTTTGTAATACTTTTGAAATCTGTAAATGTGAATCCTTCAACTTTATTCGCCTTTATCAAGATTTGTTTTTGTTTTTTGGCTTATTCTAGATCCCTTGAATTTCCAAATGAATTTTAGAAGCAGCTTGTCAATTTCTGCAATAATCCCAGATAGATTTTGGCAGGGACTACACTGAATTTGTAGATCAATTCCAAGGATATTGCTATTATAATATTGTCTTCTGATCCATGAGTATGGGATGTTTTTCCATTTATTTAGGTATTTTTAAATTTCTTTCAACTATGTTTTATAGTTTTCAGAGTACAACTTTTGTACTTCTTTTGTTAAGTTTATTCCTATTTTATTGTTTTCCATCTGGATGTTTTTATGTCACCTTCTTACCTAATTGCCCTGGTAAGGTCTGCTTAGTTCTCAAAATTTATCTATTCTGTATTCCATTTCTCTTTTATGCAGTATTTACTAACTCGGTTTGATCAAACCAATCCCCTAACTCTCTCTTTTAGTACTTTGCATCTTCTGTTATCTTTAGAGTCTTTCATAATTTAATCCTTCAAAGAAAACATCCCTGATTAATATGACCCTACTATCCAGAGATTACTTTTTTAATCCACACTACTCTGACACACTCAAGGTCACAGTTTGGATTACCATTTATCCTAATACTGCTTGTGATTTGGGACACTTTATTATTCAAATTAAATTGTAAGCTTTGTTGAATATGGTTAATATTTTCAACTTTAAAGTTTTCAAAAAATCCTAATGGAATCTTATGTGTAAATAAATGGTTCAAAAAATGCTTTCCGTTTGTTTTCATCCTTTCACAGAGAAGTAATTCAGTGAAATGAAAGGAGTACTACATGGTCTTGAATCCTGGCTTTGCCACCTAAATTCTGTATGTTGCGTGATTAATAATTTACATCTGAGCCTCAGCTTTTCCATCTGTAAAATGAGAGTAAAAATGTCTAACATTAATAATAAAGATCAGAAATAGGCAAGTAAAACATACAGCCCATGGCAGGCATTGATACAGGGCATGTGCTTTCATTATTGTAAGAGCGATGTGGCAATTAAAAAACTAGGCTTAGAGTTTTTGATTTATAAATAAATAAAAAGGGAGAATGGAAGCAATTTAAATAGTTAAAAATGTTATTTCAGACTCTTATTATTTGTATTACACTGTCATGTCTGAGTCCTCCTCATCAGTGCCATCTTTTCCTTGGAACTCTCATCATTTATTTCAAGGGGAATATATAGCAACAAACAGGAAGTGTGACACACAGGCGTGCACATACAAACACACATACATGCCCAATATTATTCCTTATTTTATACAAATTTCTGGCATCTCACACTATAAAACAGAGGAATAACGTCAAGATGCAATTTACTGAAAGTCAGTATTTATAATTAAATAATACATGTTTCCATACATAGCTTTGAAAGGGCTCTATTCTAAGTCATTGTTTCAGTTTCAAATTAAGTGAGAAACCTTGGAAACTACTTTCATTGTTACTGGGTTCATATTTTGTACCAGCTAATCAGAGAAAAGTAATGCAAAATGTTATATGCTGATTTTCGCTTCTCCACAAACTCCTGAAATAATTCTCTTTGTAAAACTTTATTTTACAACTTCTTGAATTTTATTAAAGTACAAATTCCTTTATTACACCATCTTTAATGAAAAAATACTTAAATAAATACATTCTAAATAGAGCAAGTCAGCAGATGTATTAGAGTAAATTAAAAAGTTGCACATTCCTGGGCTTCCCCAGTTACAGTTGTATTTTTGGACTTGCTCTCTGTGGGTGACTGAATAATTTTTCAGTCTTTATAGAGAATTTTTTTAAAGCCTGAAAGGTTATTTCATATGTACTGAAGAAATTATGTGTATCATCAAAGTCTAGCCAGGAAACAGAAACCACCTGAGTAGTTAAAGAGACTTTAATGCAGAAAATTGATTCCGTGGGTGATGAAAGAGCTGAGATACTAAACAAGGACACTGGGGCAATCCAAAGATTAACAACAGCAGGAAGCCACCCTCGCCCACAACTGATGGGATAAAAGGCAAAGGCAGTGTTCCCAGCACTAGTGGAAGCTGGAACTATCATTTGGCCCGCCTGCCAAGAGTTGGATTCATGAAGCTGCTGGCAGGGAAGAAGGAGAGAGATACCCTGGCTTACTGCTCCCCACCACCTCCTCCACAATCCAGTCTGAAGACAGCAAAGCATGGGAACCAGTGTTACCTCTTAATAAAGAGCAGACCAGGGGAAGAGCAAGGAAAGGATATGAAAGCAAACAGAGCCAGGATACACACATCATAAAATTACCTACTTGTTGGAGATGGTGAAAGGGAGCGAGTGGGATAGGGTTATGGTCAAGAAAAGAGCACAGCAGAAGTGTATTCATTTACATTTTGGTAGAGGATAAAAAATGGACCCTGAAGTTTTTATTCTTTTACAAGAGAATAATCAATGTGTTTGGGCTTCCCTGGTAGCTTAGTTGGTAAAGAATCCACCTACAATGCAGGAGACCCCAGTTTGATTCCTGGGTTGGGGAGATCCCTGGAGAAGGGATAGGTTACCCAGTTCAGTATTCTTGGGTTTCCCTGGTGGGTCAGACAGTAAAGAATCTGCCTGAAATGCAGGAGACCTGGGTTCTATCCCTGGGTTGGGAAGATCCCTTGGAGGAGGGCATGGCAACCCACTCCAGTAATTCTTGCCTGGAGAATCCCCATGGACAGAGGAGCCTGGCAGGCTACAGTCCATGGGGTAATGAAGAGTCGGACACGACTGAGCGACTAACCACAGCACAGAAATCAATGTGTTTGGGACTGAGATAAGCTATTCTGCCTCTTGATTTTGCATTACACACTAGGCTTATCAATGCCAGTATAATCTCACTTTTGGGTGGACACCTAGGAGCAGGGGCCACATTACCCTGTCTCACCACAAACTTTTGGTATCTCAGTATGGCATTACAATATTCTAGTGATTTGCATACGCACACATTTTAATTGACAGAAATATGATAGAACATGAAATGGCTACAGGAATCAGCTCTGTAAATTAATTGTGAAACATAAGTTGTGATCCTAATGTTCTGTGAGAATGTAAAATTCATCAAGACAATTTTAATATAATGAAAACTTTTATGGCTCAGGGGAAGAATTATCACAAAAATGAGGTCGGACTTTGCTTCCCAAGTTATTTGATCAAGAGACCACACACCCCAGCTACTGCTGGATTTGCTGAAGCCAACAGAAATGGGTTGGACAGGAGAGGAGAGAGTGTGAAGATTTTAGACCATGAGTGGGAGCAGAGAAGGGCCCATTAGGACCTCCAGCTGGTTCCTATTCACTGAAGTTAGGGACTGACTCCTGTCTAGTGTGCAAAACCATTAAGGGGATATTATTACCCTTCATCTGATCTTGACAAGAGAATTTTTTTGTAATTAAAAAAAAAAAAGACAAACTGATTAAGCTGCATCTGGGTTAACTTTCCTAAATAACAAATTGGCAGACAGCCTGGAAACAATGTAAATTCTGCTTCATTAAAATTATAATCACAGTTGATTTTTTTTCTTCTACCTAACTGGCTACAGAGAAATAAAATTCTGATGGTTGTATGGCTCAAGTAGAAAGGCAACACACAGTACATTTGCACAGAAATTCCCATAGATAGGACTGGAGGTAACCACATAGAAAAATGGGTAGTCTGGAGAGACAGCTACTTCTTTTTGGATGTAGGGCCATCTCCAGAGCACCCTCATATTCACAAAAATGTTCTATTAAAAGGTCAAGAAAGCCCCGGTTTGAGTTCCCTGAGTCATACAGCTCTGTAACAACCTAGAGGGATAGGATGGAGAGAGAGGGAGGTTCAAGAGGGAGGGGATATATGTATACCTATGGCTGATACATGCTGATGTTTGGCAGAAACCAACACAGTTCTATAAAGCCTTCAATTAAGAAATAAATAATTTTTTTAATTATGAAAAAAATCTCAAAGCAACAAAAAATATTTTTTTAAATATAGGTTTCTGGTTTCTAAATGTTTTTCTAATTTGAAAATGTTTCCAAATAAATTGAAAAATAAACAGAATTCAAAAAAAGAGACAAGTACAAAAAAAAAAAAGGTCAAGGAAGGAGGCTTGCAGAGACCCCTTTAATTTGTAAACATAAATAAGGGAGTTTATCTGCATATTAAATAATCATAGAAACATTTTACAATATAGCTAAAAACTGGCACATAACAGTTTATTTGCCTAAACATTTTTCTGCTCCAACTGAATAAGAAAAATAACAATAAAATATTTTCTCAGTCAACTCTGAAAAATGCCAAAGGAGTAAGATCATGATGTGTCTGTTTGGCATCAAATGTGTTTTGACTTATTGTCTTTAGAAAGGACCTAAAGGTTAAAGAAAAGGAAAGAAAAGCAAAAATTGACTTTGTTTCAAGTTATTACCCTACAGCAGTTTGGAACCATGCAAGGCAGAAAAGTTGGGGGAAAAGAGCTCTTAAGAGAAAAGTAAGATGAGTTCATTTTACATATGAAATGGAAGATGTCCAAAACATACTTAGAAGTATACGGTTGGCTCTTTCACAAGGTGGAGCAACTCACGCTTTCACTTGCTTTGGGGGCGTCCCTGAAAGCTCAGATGGTAAAGAATCTGCCTGCAAATGCCGGAGACAAGGAATCAGTCCCTGGGTGGGTAAGATCCCCTGGAGAAGGGCATGGCAACACACTCCAGTATTCTTGCTGGAGAACCCCATGGACAGAGGAGCCTGGCCAGATATAGTCCATGGGGTCACAAAGAGTCGGACATGACTGAGTGACTAACACTTTTCACAAGGCATCTCAGGAAAAACAGCTGCTTCAGGATACTAGCTGCCAGAAACTCACTAAAATAGACAATGAACCAAAAAAAGCCACACCTTTGTTAAGAAGCCTGGCTCAAATGGTAAAGAATCTGTCTGCAATTTGGGAGACATGGGTTCCATCCCTGGGTTGGGAAGATCCCTGGAGGAAGGCATGGCAACCCACTCCAGTATTCTTGCCTGGAGAATTCCCAAGGACAGAGGAGCCTGACAGGCTACAGTCCATGGGGTCACAAAGAGTCAGACATGGCTGAGTGACTAAGCACACAACACGGCACACATGTGGACACAGAGGCTCTGAATGAACAGTGGAGGAATTATGTGGTTTCAGTCAGTGGTGGGGATGACAAAAAGGTTTCTGCATGTCCCAGGGTGTCTTAATCCATGGCCATGTTCATCTGCTACTGAGTAGGGAGTTTTCCCATGATAGATGGAGGAGAATAGGAGAAGGAAGGTACACATCTGTTCAGGTTATGTTGTGGATGGTAAACTTATTTTTCAATTATTCAACTTGGCTACTTTTTTAAAACAGAGAGAAGGAAATTCCTTGAATGATTGATACTGCTGCACCTCATTGCTGCACCTCATTGACATTTAGCTCAAAAAAGCTAAAAGCATCTGCAAAGTTTTCAATCTCTCTAAAAAGATAATGTCCAACATGATGCTGTGAGAAAGGCACTGTGCAAAGAAAGAAACCCAGAACCAGAGTGCCCAATTTCTATGTCCTGTTACTCCATGGATTCTACAACACAAAACATCAAGGATTGCTCTGAAGAAATAGCTTACTAAAAAAAAAAAAAAAAAAGGAAGAGGTTGAAGAATGTGCTAAACTTTCAGCCTAGTGAATGGGAGACCAACGAAGAATGCCAGGAACAATTCCAAGAGACGGAGGCTACTCTCTCTAAAGAGCTTCTATGCTAGTCTGAGTCCAGTCAAAAACAAGATTTTCTAAAAGTAACAAATAAGATCCTATATTTAAAAAAAAGAAAGAAAATATGGTATCAAAGCCTGGATAAAATTCAGGAGTGAAAATGTAAATTCTTTGTGAACACCAATACCATAAATGAAGTTAGAAAATAAACAATGGGCAAAAAGGTTTGCATCACATATAAGAAACAGAAGGTTGGCTTTCAGTAAATTTCAACCAATTAGTAAGAAAAACAGCAAAACCTGTGAACAAGAATTTCACAGAAGAGGAAACAAAAATGATCAATAAACATATGGAAAGATGCTCAGTCCACTAATGGCCAAGAAATGGATATTAAAAACACATGATATATCATTTTATACCCTTTGGGTTAGCAACAAAAATTTTTTTCATTTGATGTAGTCAAAGTACTATGTAAACAAGGTCAAGTGGCCACACATCTCAAATTCCAGGCTTGCTTAAGCAGCACTTCCTGGGAAATAGGGAAAGGACAGGAACAGGGGCCCTGGAGCACCTCACAGCAGTCTGCTGCTGCTCCTGCTGCTGCTAAGTCGCTTCAGTCGTGTCCGACTCTGTGCAACCCCATAGACGGCAGCCCACCAGGCTCCCCCGTCCCTGGGATTCTCCAGGCAAGAACACTGGAGTGGGCTGCCATTGCCTTCTCCGGATGCTTTTATGTAGCGGGACTGAAAGGGGCCAGCCCCTTCACTGAGGGGATTAAAAACCAAGATTAGGTAGCAGTGTAATAAACAGGACCTTTGCTATGGTTCTAAGTTGCCAGGTTGGTGTTCACAGTTGGAAAGAATGCCAGTCTCTTTCTTAGGAGTCAGGTAGGTGCATATTGTGGCTAATTAGCAAAGAATCTGCTGCTGTGCCTTCACAGTTGAGGAAGCGGTGGTCCCTTGCCTGGCATAATGGGGTGAGGAACTGAGGTCTGAGCCTTGAGACTGCCAAGTATTGGTGGCCTTAAACATAGGTCACAAGCAGTTTCCATGGAGCTTTGCAGCAGTCCAGCTCTCTTTGGGAAGCCAATCTATAGGAGATTGGTTGTGGACAATTTAACTCTTCCTTACCTTTCACAAGGGTTTAGGGGAAATGGTGGTTTTCATATAACGCCAACAGAGATCTTACATTTTACAGCTGTTTTGATGGGAAGTGGGTGGGCAATTGACCTAGTTCCTATTTTCTGACAATACCCCAGAGAGATTACAAGACCCCAAGGAGGAATGGATACAAGTTTCCAGTTTCTGCAAAGACCCCTATGTCTAAAATATAATCAAAAAATCTGCAGAGTTACCCAGACCTGAATGGAATGTATGGCTTGGACAACAGACATTTTAGTACCAACCAATATACAAGGGATATCCAGAACCCCTTGAAATTTGTTTATAATATTGAACCCCTGGTGCAACCTTTCAGAGAAAGAGCTTCAGGAATGATCAATGAGTTGCCCAGCAGCACAATGGGAAGGGGAATAGTTAGACATTGAGTTAACTTAAAGAAAGTAAAGAATTGTCATGTTTCTCACAAAAACATTTAATTTACAAAGTTCTAGTCCAGGAAAGTTTTATTTTACTTTATCTTTTAACATATCATATCATAATAGGGAGAATAAACATTGTTTTAAAAGTTTTGTAATTCCCTAATGTTTCATAGTGGTTGTGAGTATTTGAGATAAAACCAACCAGGTTTAAAATTACTTCATGATAAGTGCTTGAGGTGTGATTTTTAATCTTTTAAGCTGTACCTTCTACAAGTGTAAAATAAGGATTGTTATTAATCATTAAAATTAATGAGACAATGTTTATAAAGCACTTAGCATAGTGATCTCAATCAGTGGTACTTTAAGGATAATATTCACATTATAGAAAACTGAGAAAATAAAACAGAGAAAAAAATCACCCATACACTGATCATCCTAACACAAGTACCATCATTTTGGATAATTTCCTTTTGAGGTAGATTTTTAACTTTAGTGATTGTTTTGTTATAGTTGTCATGCCAGTCTCATAAGGGCAGAACATTAACACCTTTCATACTTGATAAAAAAAAATTACTAAATTTTTGGGAATTCCTTAGTGTCCCAGTGGTTGGGACTCCCACACTTTCACTGCCTAGAACTGAGGTTCAGTCCCTGGTTGGGGAACTAGGATTACCACAAGCTGTGCAGTGTGACAATAATAATAACAACAACAACAACAAATATGGAATTTTAAAATTAGTTGTCTTTTTTTCATATTTGATCTGGTAATAAAATGCAAGAAGCTTTCAAGTAGGCAGGACTGTTCTTTTTAAAACATTTTTGATATTGCTTTTACAAAAAAATGAATTTTTAAGTTGCCTATATCATTTCAAAATATTTCAGAAGTATGATTGCTGTTGTTTAATCACTAAGTTGTGTTGGACTCTTTTGCAGTCTTATGGACTGCAGCCCACCAGGCTCCTCTGTCCATAGAATTTTCCAAGCAAGAATACTGGAGTGGGTTGCATTTCTTTCTCTAGGGGATCTTCACAACCAAGGGATCTAACCTGCATCTCCTGCACTGGGAGGTGGATTCTTTACCAATGAGCCACTAGGCAGAAGTCTGATTAGGCAGCCTCAAATATGTGAAGAATATTCCCTAAATCATTTTTAAGCACTCCACTTTTAAAATTTTCATTATTGTTCCTAATACATGTAAATAAAGATACTTTTTAAAAGTAATATTTTACATGAGGAATCCAATTGCTTTATACATTTGAAAGGGCAGTTCCTCTTTTTTCATCTCTGTAAAAACAAAATGGCAATATGAATGTGGAATTGCTGAGTTACTTAAGATTCTTGAAATGTATTTATTTCCCAAGGACTTCCTCATATTCTTTCCAATACCAGTGAAGTTACTGCTTTAGCAAAAGGCATATCACTGCTTGCCATTATGCTCATTTTGTACTTTCTTAGGTAGTATTCATTTCCTTCCTGTCATGAGTTAAGAGATGACTCAAAAGCAGCTTAGGTAACCTATCCCTTGGCTGAGTACTCTTAGAAATTTTGTGATGCAGACAAGAGGAAAGTGAAAGTGAAGTCGCTCAGTCGCGTCCGACTCTTTGCGACCTGGTGGACTGTAGCCTGCCAGTCCTCTGTCCATGGGATTCTCCAGGCAAGAATACTGGAGTGGGTTGCCATTTCCTTCTCCAGGGGGTCTTCCCGACCCCAGGGATTGAAGCCAGGTCTCCCGCATTGGAGGCAGACACTTTAACCTCTGAGCCACCAGGGAAGCCTGGTGGACAAGCAGAAGCCAGTTTTAAAACACTTAACTGAATCTAGGGGAGTCAGGGCAATATCTAGAAGACATTCCAGGCCTCAAATGGGAATCCAGGCTTGCTGATGCCCCATCTCTTATCACTTTCCCATATCCTCCCACATACACCCTAACTAAATCTTTCAGCACAGACAAGCCAGGCCTCCTCCTTCGTTCTCTGGTTTAATAACTTTGCATCTCAGCAAGATTCATTTTCCTATGTTGGTGAGTCTCAATAATATCATAGACAAAACCAACATATACAATCATCCTCTATCCATGGATTATTCCTCTTCAATCTTCATTTGTTAATATGTTTGACTCTTTTACTAATAATTGGCAGCTTTAACAACAGAGTCTTGGGGGGAAAAACAAATTAAATTTTGGTTTTAGCTTTCATCATTGAATCCTGATTGAATAAAAATTCGGTTTTATGTACTTAGAAAAAGCACTCCTAGAATTTCATTTTGCAGAATATATCCAAGTAATAGCTTAACTGAGTGCATATAAACTGACTCATTTCATAAATATCAGAAAAACAAAAAGACACAGAGAAAAAAATTAAATCAGTAAGTAGAAGTTGTTTTCAAATGATATATATAATAAACAATAACTACTCATAATTTGAAAAATAATATCAGAAACTAAAAGTAAGCAACTCATCTACAGAATATTTCTTTATTTAAGATAAGGCATTTAACAAGCTTCCACTGCTTTTCACCTACCCCCAACCCCCACCCTTCATCATTTATTAACATTATTAATGTGAAGGTTTAGTTTCACCTATTTGAAAGTAAAACACTATTTTGAACATTTGGTGCTTTCTCTTCAGAATCATTTTGAAATTTGTGTTGTGCATTATAATTACAGCTACAATAATTTTCTTGACCTCTGTTTAGCTGAAGAGAAATGTTTAACTGAAAATAATGCTAGTTTCACTTAAATAGTAGCGTTGCTACCCTATGACTACTTCATTCTTCAATTCTTAGTTCTCTTTCTTTTCTCAGTTTTCATGTTCAGGCATACCCTGTTTTATTAAGCTTCATAGATACTACGTTTCCACAAATTCAAGGTTTACAGCAACCCTGTGTAGAATAAATCTCTAGGCACTATTTTTTCAACAGCATTTTCTCATTTTGTGACCCTGTGCCACATTTTGATAATTCTGGCAATATTTCACATTTTCATTATTGCGTATTTGTTATGGTGATCTGTGGTCAGTGATCTTTGGTATTTACTACTGCAATTGCTTTGGGGCACCACAAACTGTGCTCATATGAGACAGACAATGAACTTAACTGATACATGTTGTTTGTGTTTGGACTGCCTACTCATCAGCCATTTTCCAGTCTCTTTTCCTCTGCTCTTGCCTCTCTATTCCCTGAGACACAACAGTATTGACATTAGGTCAGTAAATAATCCTACAACGTCCTCCTAAGTGTTCAAGGGACAGGGAGAGGGGCAAGTCTCTCACATTAAATCAAAAGCTGGAAATGATTAAGCTTGGTGAGGGAGGCATGAACACCAAAAGCTAAAAGCTAGGTTTCTTGTGCTAAACAGTTAGCCAGGTTGTGAATGCAAAAGAGAAGTTCTTGAAAGAAATTAAAAGTGCTATTCCAGGGAAAACACAAATGTAAGAAAGACTGATGATATGGAGAAAGTTGTAGTGGTCTGCACCGAAGATGAAATCAGCCACAACATCCCCTTAAGCCAAAGCCTAAGCTACAGCAAGGCTCTAACTCTCTTCAATCCTAGGAAGGCTGAGAGAGGTGAGGAAGCTGCAGAAGAAAATTCTGATTGAAGCTAGCAGCAACTGGTTCACAAGTTTTAAAGAAAGAAGCCATCTCCATGACACAGAAAGGCAAAGGAAAGCAGCAAGTGCTGATGTAGAAACTGCAGCAAGTCGTTCAGAAGATCTAGCTAAGATAATGGATGAAGGTGGCCACGCTAAACAATAGATTTTCAGTGATAGGAGACAGCCTTATACTGGAAGAAGATGCCATCTAGGACTTTCCTAGTTAGAGAGGAGAAATCAATGCCTGGCTTCAAACTTCAAAAGACTAGCTGACTCTCTTGCTAGGGGCTAATGCAGCTGGTGATATTAAGTTGAAGCCAATGTTCATTTGCCATTCTGAAAATCTTAGAGTCCTTAACAATTATGCCAAGTATACTCTGCTTGTGCCCTCTAAATGGAACAACAAAGCCTGGATGACAGCACATCTGTTTACAACATAGTTTACTGAATATTTTAAGCCCACTGGTGAGACCTACAGCTCAGACAAAAGATTCCTTTCAAAATGCTACTGCTCATTGACAATTCACCTGGTCATACAAGAGCTCTGATGAAGATATATCATAAGATTCATGCTGTTTTGATGCCTGCTAACATAATATTCATCAAGGAATAATTTCAATTTCAAGACTTATTATTTAAGAAATATGTTTTTTAAGGCTATTAGCTGTCACAGTGATTCCTCAATGAATCTGGGTGAAGTAAATTAGAAACCTTCTCCAAAATTTCACAATTTTAGATACTGTTAAGAACATTCATGATTCATGGGAAGAGGTCAAAATATCAGCATTTAAAAGAATTTGGAAGTTGATTCCAGCCTGCATAGATGACTTTGAGGAGTTCAAGACTTCAGTGGAGGAAGTCACTGCAAATGTGGGGGAAATAGCAAGAAAACCAGAATTTGAAGTGGAGCCTGAAGAAGTGAATTGTGAAAATTTTGTTATAAAACTTTAAGGGAAAAGGAGTTCCTTCTTACAGATGAACAGAGTAATTTCACGAGATGGAATCTACTGTTGGTGAAGATGCTGCAAAGACTGTTGAAATGACAGCAAAAGCTACAGAATATTACATAAACTTAGTTGATAAAACAGTGGCAGAGTTTGATGGGACTGAGTCCAATTTCAAAAGAAGTTCTTCTGTGGGTAAAATGCTATCAAATAGCATTGCATGCTACAGAGAAATCATTCATACAGGAGCCAATTGATGAGGCACACTTTATCACCGTCTTATTTGAAGAAATTGCCACAGTCACCCTAATCTTCGGCAACCACCACCCTTATCAATCATCAGCCATCAACATCAAGGCAAGACCCACCACTAGCAAAAAGATTACATCTTGCTGAAGGCTTCACATGATGGTTAACAGGTTTTTTTTTAGCAATAAAGTAGCTTTGACTTAAGATATGAACATTGTTTTAGACATATTGCACACTTATTAGACTACAGTCTATAACTTTTATATGCAATTGGGAACCAAAACATTCATGTGACATTCACACTATTATACATCTTAATTTTGTGCACAGGAGGATAGTACACACAGCCAGTGGTGTTACAGTGCACAGGTATCTTAATGTAATTAAAAGCCCTTGGAAGATGCCCATGATATACAGGTTACATGAATTGCAGGAAAAAAGTAAAGCTAAATACTCTTATACTCAATTAACTTGGCAGTTATTTAAAAGACTAATTTGTGTAGGACTTGCTAGGATTTTGAGAGATAATAGCTGAACGAACAAGTACATAACAAATGTGTGAAAAATGAATTAGAAAATAGATTAGAAGGAGAATCAGTTATGTGATGATCCCTAAATGCTTATGCAAAAAATGGAAATGTAGACCTTGATCCATTTCTAATAAGTCTTTATAAAATCTTTGATTCAAAACATAATTTATTCTATCAAAAACTTAGGAAAGAACAGAAATGGAGTCACAGATGTAGAAAACAAACTTATAGTTACCAAGGGAGGAAGTGGGGAAGCTGGGAGGGATAAACTGGGAGATTGGGATAGACATACACACACTACTATATATATAAAATAGATAACTAATAAGAACCTGCTGTATAACACATGGAACTCCACCCAGTTTTCTGTAATGACCTATATGGGAACAGAATCTAAAAAAAGAGTGGACATATGTGTATATATATAAATATATATATATATATATATATATATATATAACTGATTCACTTTGCTGTACAGCAAAAACTGATACAATACTGTAAATAAACTATACTCCAATAAAAATTAATTAAAACAAAACAAAAAAACAAATACAAATTTAGGAGAAATATGGAATACACTGAATACTAAGGGAGCAAATAGATTTAGCTGCCTCACATGACCATTGACCACATATATGTAGAATGTTTGTGTAGATTTTCTAAGTTATGTGAGTTGATCTGACTCTTAGCTAGGAACACATTATTATTTTAATATAATCAAACTAAGGGCATAATTTCCTTATGATGAGATTTTCTGAATTTCCTGGGAAATAAAAGTGACTGTGTCATCTTTCTAATTAAAAATGTCGGAGAATGCCCTGGTAGTCCAGTGGTTGTAACCCTGCACTGTCACTGTCAGGGAGGGTGGCTGGCTTTGATCCCACAAACTGTGTGGTATGGCCAAAAAGGAAAAAAAAAAAAAAAAATTCAAGAAGCCTTATCTAGTAATCCAAACAACACTGTCAGTACAGATAGTTCAGTCAGATATCTTAGGCCTGAGAGTAGATTCCAGATCCAAATGATACAATTATTTAGTCAGCATATCTATACCAAACTTAGATTAATTGCAATTTTCTTCTTTGTAAATACAATCATGTATAACAGGCATATAGAAAAAGTAAGCTTCTAAATATAGATGAAGAAAAACAATTGCTGAGAAGTCCATTTTTGCCCAGCCATATGAGTAAATAAATTTTCAGGAAGACAAAAGCATAATTATGATAACATCATGGATTCACAAATTGTTCTTTTTATGAAGAACTCAAAGATAATTAATAGTACAGACAACATTAAAGAAATAAAGAGCTGCTCACATGAGGTGTTGCAATTGTAAATTTTGTTAAAATTGGAGGTTCTAATCTTTTGGACAACAATGCTAAAGTTTTGCTTTTGTGCAACCCAAATAATTACTGTGTCTTAAAACACTTGATCACTTTATCCATTCCTTTAGAAATCACGTGAGAGACTTATGCCTCTTATAAGAAGAGGAAGGAGGAGAAGACAAAAAACGTTGAAGAATATGCCCAACTATCAAAAAGGACTGAGAAGGTAGTATTTTCCTAGCATAAGGTACCAATGCTCAAATAAAGCTGGTATTTTGGAGTCAACCAAGAAATCAGTCAACAAATGTAGCTTGAATACCTTCTTTCTTTCCTAGAGGTGTAAAAGGATGCCATGTGGGCTCCTCCAGCTTTGGAAGAACTCCAGAGAAATATCTCACCGAGGTTTCATGGCAGACAGGGGGCCAAATGCATCCTGGATAATACTCTTGTGGTGTGTTAAGAAGGTGTTAAAGAGCCAAAGAAAAGTCATTTTCAGATTTCTCTGAGCCAGATTTCTTTGGGGGAAAAAAAAAAAACAAAAAAACCAAAAAACCTCACAACAGATAAAAAGTCAAACCTGACAGATTCCAGATGAGGCTTAGAATTTTAGTATATTCAACCTGTACCCACACCTTAATAGAGATAAGGCTGTCCTATGTTAGCCTCTCATTATCTATAGGAAGCAACACATCTTCTGATAGAATGAATAGGGGGCTGGGAATGCATTGAGAGAAAAAAAATGAAGGGACTCAACTCAGGAGCAAAGCCATTTGGCATAGATTGGGCTTCTGACACCACGATGGCGTACTGGAACTCATGAGGAGCTCTTGCAGGATTTTGGGTATGTGTAAGATTAAAGACTCTTAGACAATTCCCCACTGAGAAAACAGAGGGTACATATCAAAGGTTTATTGGCACTGACCACAGATACACTCTGATACTACAGCCCTTACACAGCTGCTTAAAATGAGAGAGGAGAAACACGGAGAAGAGAAACAGGAGACAAGCTTTTGGAAAGCACAAAAGCCTCCAAACAGTTCCAATCTTAGAGTGTTATGATGTTAAAATATGAGGCACATTATCAGGAGATGAAAGTTCAAAGAGGCCTCAGCTTCATGTTGGATAAACAGGAACATATGCCCAGACTCAGAAATATTTCAAATGTGTTGTGAAACTTCGCTCAGTTAGGAGAGAAATGTTAGAGTTCAACTGTGAAAAATTCAATTGCATATTTGAAAAAAGCAGGTGCTGGGAAAGACCACAAACTTTCCGAGTGTGTCAGCACCATACACCACAATAGCAAACAGAAGTGAAAATGTTATTAAGGCTTAGAAAGGTTCTCTGAACGATACATCAAATGAGTCCAAGTACTAGTTACATGTCATTGTGGAAATGCATTCCTCTGAGGGGAAAATAAAAATTGAAAAGAAGGAAGTTGCAACACTGTAGAGTCAGCCTTTGTGGGTATTGTATAGAATGGAGGGAAATTTGTGCTGATGTCTCTACATAATAGAAGTGAGAGATCTCTGTTGAGGGAGTTTAACTGAAAGAAAAAAACAATTTTACCCACAACATCTAAGCCTAAAATTAGCTCACCAGAGAAGCCCTATTCCAAAGGAATTTTATTTGCTGATTTCTGAGTTGTGATGGCAGAGGAGAGGATGTACAGCTAATAAAAAATTTTTTCTTGGGACTTCCCTGGTGGTCCAGCAGCTAAGACTCTGTGCTTCCAGGGAAGGGGGTCTGGGTTCGCTCCCTGGTCGGGGAACTAGATCCCACGTGGTACAAACAGTTCACATGCCCCAACTCAACCAAGAGTTCACATGCACACTGCAACTCCAAGATCCTGTGCTGCCGCAACTAAGACCCAGGACAGCCAAATACATAAATAAATGTTTTTTAAAAGCACACACAAAAAACACACATCTTTTCTTAAGCTCATTATGGAAGAGGTTTGTTAATGTAGTTACTCCATTACTTCATTCTTCCATAGATGAAGTGGCTTCTGTCTCTGTCTCTTTAGTTTCCACAAAACTGAGAACAGTATTCCTTGAATAGTGAAGAAAAGCCAGATCATCTGGGCAACAACTGGGTTGTTGTTTCCAGTACCAGCATGGAAAACAGAGGAAGAGTCCAGAAGTTTCAGGAACCCAAGGGGAGGTCGATATTGGGGTGCAGAGCTGGCTTTGCTCCCAAGGTAAGCACTGTCACCTCTTCAAGTTCCAGTGCTCTCCTCCTCTGTCCCAGCCACACAAAGTCATCCTGCCAAGCCTTGCCCTGCCCCACTCCCAAACCCAACATACTAAACTCTAGGCTTTTACTTGTAAATCTTACAATTTGGAAATTGTCTTGAACAGCGTCCACAGAGAAATGATGAGAATTATCACAACTGGAGCACTACTGATCAAAACTACTCCACTTGCTCTGTGTCTCGCCCTGAAGTCTTGCAGTGCTTTCTGCAAATCTGCAAAAATAATCTGTTACTATGCCACTGGATCAGGGGATTAAACTCCCAAACCTGCATTGATACTGGTGGTGTGAAAGAGGTTAGAGAGAAGAGAAAGTAGTCTGACAGAGTAGCAGTATTAAGGGGAAGCAGTTTAGAGATAATCACTCTTTTGAAATCTGCACTGTTCAATCGACAATACCATTTCCTTATTGCAGTGACCTTCTGCAATGAGGAAAGTGGGAAACTCTGCTTTCCCACTAAATATTCTGGAGGAAAAAATTTAAGTACAGTAAAAATGCACACATACACATACACACATCATCATCATGCATGTCTATCTGCTAGAACTTATAACAAGTGATAAATGCTTATAACGTGTCATTTTGTTTCAGATTTTTTAAAAACAGAGCATTTCAGATAAACCTGAAATAGTATTTGTTGCTCTGTTCCACTCCTCCCTCCCTCCTTCTTCAGATGCTATCATATTTGATTTGCTTCTAGGTCATTTTATGCATATATCTATATATAAATAATATATGATATTGCCTTGCATGTTCTTTTAATTATTCATATATGCACTCATCTTGTACATATTCTTCAACTTGCTTTTTGTCACTCAACAAAGTTTTATATGAGCTATGTGTAAGCAGTTTGTTCACTTTAATTGTTAGGTAGCATTTCATTATATAATTGACCATACCATAATTTTTCCCATTCCCCTATTAGATATTTCCCATTTTCTACTATAACACACAATACTATATGAATATCCTTATATATATCTTATACATGTGCAAGAACTCTCCATAGATACTTATATTTTCAAGTAGAATTGCTGGGTTGTAGGATTCGAGAACTTTCATCTTTACTACATCATACCAATTGGTTCTCTAAAGGGTTATGTGAATTTACATTCCCACCAGCAATGTTTGATAGTCCCTCTTTCTCAACATGCTCACCAGCACTGTGTATTTATATTTTTAGACCATTTGCCAATCTGATGGGTATAAACTAAACTCTCCCAACTTTAATTTAAATTTCCTTAATAATTGCCAAGCTGGAAATTTTTCATAATTATTGGTCATTTAGGTTTCCTATTTAGTGAGTTCCTTTTGAGAGGTTTCCCCTTTTTTCATACTCATTTGGAGATCATCATATATTCTGAATACTAACATATCTCATATATGTTTATCTCCTCTGTATATGGTGTATTTGTGGGGGCTCCAAAATCACTGCAGATGGTGACTGCAGCCACGAAATTAAAGGAAACTTGCTCCTTAGAAGAAAAGTTATGAACAGCCTAGACAGCATATTAAAAAACAGAGACATTACTTTGCCAACAAAGGTCCGTCTAGTCAAAGCTGTGGTTTTCCCAGTAGTTATGTATGGATGTGAGTGTTGGACTATGAAGAAAGCTGAGTGCTGAAGAACTGATGCTTTTGAACTGTGGTGTTGGAAAGACTCTTGAGAGTCCCTTGGGCTACAAGGAGATCCAACCAGTCCATCCTAAAGGAAATCAGTCCTGAATATTCATTGAAAGGACTGATGCTGAAGCTGAAACTCCAATACTTTGGTCACCTGATGTGAAGAACTGACTCACTGGAAAAGACCCTCATGCTGGGAAAGATTGAAGATGGGAGGAGAAGGGGACGACAGAGGATGAGATAATTGGATGGCATCACCAACTCAATGGACATGAGTTTGAGTAAACTCTGGGAGTTGGTGATGGGCAGGGAAGCCTGGTGTTCTGCAGTCCATGAGGTCACAAAAAGTCTGACACAGCTGAGCGACTGAACTGAACTGAACTGATATGGTGTATGTTTTATAACTTTGTTGTGACTAGTCAGAAAGACATTTTTAATACTGACATATCAAGTTTTTTCTTAATGAATTATATTTCTATGTTTCACCTAAAATATACTATAATTGCATATATAAGCATATATATGTACAATATACAAAGAAAAATGTTAAAAAAAATAAAAAAAGACATGTTTACATGTATACACACACACAACTATTACCCACAAATTCGCCTGCAGAAGTTTAACTCACAAATTTATTGGACGGGCCGTTTTCATGAAAAAATCTGTGCTATTCGAGTGGATCTGCTCAGCAACTGTTTTTCACTTCAAACAGGGTGCCAAGCACATGAGGATGGCAGTACAGCATCTGGCAGCAGAGAGGGCTAAGAGCAAGTCACAGCTCTGCCACTTACTGTATTTGACCCTGACCTCTCCATGTCTCAGTTTCCTTACCTGAAACATGGGTTTCACCATGATAACTATCACATGGATCCTTCTGTCTTGACGTTCTCATGCATTAAAAAAGGTGAAAGTAAAGGCATTCTTCTAAGTCCTTTACAATTAACTCATTGGATTCTTACAACAACATAACAAAGGGGGCACTATTATTATCTCCATTTTACAGATGAGGAAACTGAGGAGCAAGAAGGTGACTAACTTGATCAAGGCTCCATAGTTAACACACAGCAGAGGCAGAATTTAAACTTCCAGAACCCATGCTCTATAGCACTTCATTGTACTGCCTCCTAGTAATTTTTCTGTAAGTAAATGAAGAAATGAATGTAAACCACTTAGCCTACTGCTTCATCTATAGATATGCTCTAAAAATGGTCTTTATTTTCTATAAAGGCTATTCTAAATTTTTCACTTAAATCTAGACTTGAATATCTGCTTACAGGTGACCTTACATTCAGTTCAGTTCAGTTCAGTTCAGTCGCTCAGTTGTATCCGACTCTTCGCAACCCCACGAATAGCAGCACACCAGGCCTCCCTGTCCATCATCAACTCCCAGAGTTCACTCATACTCATGTCTATTGAGTCGGTGATGCCATCCAGCCATCTCATCCTCTGTTGTCCCCTTCTCCTCCTGCCCCCAATCCCTCCCAGCATCAGAGTCTTTTCCAATGAGTCAACGTCGCATGAGGTGGCCAAAGTACTGGAGCTTCAGCTTTAGCATCATTCCCTCCAAAGAACACCCAGGGCTGATCTCCTTCAGAATGGACTGGTAGGATCTCCTTGCAGTCCAAGGGACTCTCAGGAGTCTTCTCCAACACCACAGTTCAAAAGCATCAATTCTTCGTCACTCAGCTTTCTTCACAGTCCAACTCTCACATCTATACATGACCACTGGAAAAACCATAGCCTTGACTAGACGGACCTTTGTTGGCAAAGTAATGTCTCTGCTTTTGAATATGCTATCTAGGTTGGTCATAACTTTTCTTCCAAGGAGTAAGAGTCTTTTAATTTCATGGCTGCAGTCACCATCTGCAGCGATTAGTGTGCCCAGATATCTTCTGTGGAACACTGCTGGTGCTGCTGCTAAGTCGCTTCAGTCGTGTCCGACTCTGTGCGACCCCATAGATGGCAGCCCACCAGGCTCCCCCGTCCCT
Organism: Bos taurus; assembly: GCF_002263795.3. Classification (NCBI taxonomy): domain Eukaryota; kingdom Metazoa; phylum Chordata; class Mammalia; order Artiodactyla; family Bovidae; genus Bos; species Bos taurus. The sequence goes on from NC_037348.1 coordinate 40,596,150, forward strand.
GGGATTCTCCAGGTAAGAACACTGGAGTGGGTTGCCATTTCCAACGCATGAAAGTGAAAAGTGAAAGGGAAGTCGCTCAGTCATGTCTGACTCAGCGACCCCATGGACTACAGCCCACCAGGCTCCTCCATCCATGGGATTTTCCAGGCAAGAGTACTGGAGTGGGGTGTCATTGCCTTCTCCGCTGTGGAACACTAGAGCCATGGAATCCATGAATTGTCTCTTAAGACTGTTGGGAACTGCCTGGCAGTACGGTGGTTAAGACTGCATGCTTCCACTGCAGGGGGCATGGGTTTGACATCTGGTCAGGGAACTAGGATGCCACAAGTGATACTGTGTGGCCAAAAATAAATAAATAAAATTCTTAAAAATTTTTCATATAGGGCTTTTGCCTTCTCCTCCTCCTCCTTCAAAATACCTTTCAGGAACCTCACCTGCCTTAACTTTCATGTTCAAAGTTAGGACCTTCCAACAGGTGCACTTTCACATTTTTTCCTCCTGATCTACAAATAAAGCACTTAGTATAGAGTCTGAAATAGAGCATATGTTGAGTAAGTGACATTTTACTATTCAAACTCTCTGGTGTCAATGTGCAATAGGAAAATCACTTCCTCTTCATAGACTGACTTGCATTTCTTCAGCAGCATCAGTGGGAGGTGGGTATAGGAACAGTGGGATGTTAAAGAAAGAAAGTTCATCTTTCCACCAGAGAAAGAATTTCAGCTTCTTTCCCAAGGTAAAATCTGTATTTATGTCAATGATCTTACTAGCTTCTTCTAGTATCTTAATTTCTCTTTCAAGTTTTCAAAATTTTTTCCTCTTTTATTCTCTATAACTCTTATTTTATTGACTCTGAGACATCATCACTTGCAAAGAATAAAAAACGTTGCCATTAAACTAGGATACAACACTTGATCACTCACCTATATCACTCTTTAGCCTACACAGAAAAGAAAACATAAGCAAATAAGTTGAATAAAGTATTTCTAAGGCTTTGCAATCTCAGGTTGATTCCTCCCATACTCAGGATTCTTGATGGTATTTTTCATACAATATTATACTCTGTTCTATCAAAAGTGTGATATACCAGTTCTCATAAATGCTCCACTGTTGTCCCCAAGACATTCTTCCAAATACAGGGCGCCTGGGTTTGACTGCTGGTCAGGGAACTAGATCCCATATGCTGCAACTAAGAGTACGCATACGGCAACTAAAGATGCTGCATGCAACAGTGGCGATCTAAAAGCCTTTGTGCCACAAATAAACAATAAATAACATAGACCAGGTGCAGCCAAATAAATAGATATGTAAAAATATATGGAGGCAATTAAAAACCCTTATAAAATTTCACAGTCTCTCCCTTCTCTTACTTTGAAAATTCAGCAAGCAGAGCATTCAAACTTTTGCAGCATCAAGATGATGGAGCTTGCATAAGCTAGGGTCCATAAATGAATGTGTGGTACAGAGCCCTCCACTGACCCATTTGGGATATATAACATGAGCAAGAAATAAACTTTCCTAGTACTGAGATTTGGGGATTTTTGTTACTGCAGCATAAATTGGTCAATCCTAATTAACATACATTCTAAAAGATTCAGGATATATTAGATGAAATAAGTATCAGATCAGATCAGATCAGTCGCTCAGTCGTGTCCGACTCTTTGTGACCCCATGAATCACAGCACGCCAGGCCTCCCTGTCCATCACCAACTCCCGGAGTTCACTCAGACTCACGTCCATCGAGTCAGTGATGCCATCCAGCCATCTCATCCTCTGTCGTCCCCTTCTCCTCCTGCCCCCAATCCCTCCCAGCATCAGAGTCTTTTCCAATGAGTCAACTCTTCGCATCACGTGGCCAAAGTACTGGAATTTCAGCTTTAGCATCAGTCCTTCCAAAGAAATCCCAGGGCTGATCTCCTTCAGAATGGACTGGTTGGATCTCCTTGCAGTCCAAGGGACTCTCAAGAGTCTTCTCCAACACCACAGTTCAAAAGCATCAATTCTTCGGCGCTCAGCCTTCTTCACAGTCCAACTCTCACATCCATACATGACCACGGGAAAAACTATAGCCTTGACTAGACGAAACTTTGTTGGCAAAGTAATGTCTCTGCTTTTGAATATGCTATCTAGGTTGGTCATAACTTTCCTTCCAAGGAGTAAGCGTCTTTTAATTTATATAATAAAAGGTAATATAGTTTGTTTTTGTATATGGAATTACAGCATTTTATGTTTTCTTCATTATAATTTTATTTCTTCTGATTTTTAAAAATAAGCATACTAGAATTTCTAATGCATAAAATTAAAATTTTCCACTTTGTAAAAACCTATAGAACAAAACAAATTATATGCATTTAAAAAAATTCATGAATGAATACATAGAAAACGCAAAAACATATCTAAATTTCACCAGCTCTTTCACAAAGTAATAGCTTTTTTTTCCAATGGAATATAGAGCTATACAGACAGACAAGGTTGCTCAATCTATTTGGGGGCAGGGGAGGGGCAGGGGCAGGGTAAGTGGGTGCTTATATGCTACAACCCTGAGGCAAGTGAAAGAAGATTCTTGGTGGCAGTAGGAATTCTGTGATACCATACAGTGTGGGATAGAACATTCAGAATAAATGTTCTCTCCTAAGTGAAGTAAGTCAGAAAGAGAAAGACAAATATCACATGATAAAATTTATATGTGGAATCTAAAATACAACTCGAATTAATATATCTATGAAATAGAAATAGACGACAAAGGTTTGTCTAGTCAAAGCTATGGTTTTTCCAGTAGTCATGTATGGATGTGAGAGTTGGACTATAAAGAAAATTGAGTGCCAAAGAACTGATGCTTTTGAACTGTGGTGTTGGAGAAGACTTTTGAGAGTCCCTTGGACTGCAAGGAGATCCAACCAGTCCATCCTAAAGGGAATCAGTCCTGAATATTCATTGGAAATACTGATGCTGAAGCTAAAACTCCAATACTTTGGCTACCTGATGTGAAGAACTGACTCATTTGAAAAGACCCTGATGCTAGGAAAGATTGAAGGCAGGAGGAGAAGGGGACGACAGAGGATGAGACAGTTGGATGGCATCACCGACTCACTGAACATGAGTTTGAGTAAGCTCCAGGAGTTGGTGATGGACGGGGAAGCCTGGTGTGCTGCAGTCCATGGGGTCACAAAGAGTCAGACACTACTGAGCGACTGAACTGAACTGACTGATACAGACATACAGCACAGACTTGTGGTTCTCCAGGGGGAAGGGGGCTGGGGGAGGGATGAATTGGGAGTTTGGGATTAGCTGAGGTAAACTATTATATACAGGATGGACAAACAGCAAGATCCTTCTTTAAATAACAAGGTTCTTCTGTATAGCACAAGAAACAATATTCAATGTTCTGTCATAAAACCATAATGGAAAAGAATATGAAAAAGATACATATATGTATAAAACTCAGTCACTCTGCTGTACAGCAGAAATTAATGCAATGTTGTAAATCAACTATACTTCAATAAAAATTTTTATTGAAAAAATACCCTCTCAATGGAAAATGCCTTGAATGTAAATAATGAAGCTGCAGATGAAGACCAGAATCTTGAATTATCCAAACAGCAGAGGTAGCTGCCCGAGCAAAGAATAGCCTGTATGCAAAGCTTCTGTGGCCCTCTTGGAATTCTCAGTTACTGTTCTTCAGTTTGCCCAGACACTGACCCCTTTTCCTTGGGCTCTTCTCAGCTTCCCTTTCTTTTCTACCTTGTCTCTGGGCCTTCTGTCACTTGTTCTCTTCCATTCCATTTTCTGCTGATTTAACTCTCAGGAACCATCATGGCCTCAGGATATTTTCCATTACTCAGACATTTTTCCATTACTATAAAAGCAGTCAGAATGTGCCTTTATATGGTGGCAAACAGAATATGCATGGCCTTTCAAATGAAAGCAAAGTTGGAAGAGTTTCTTCCAGTTCCCTCATGGCAAAGAGTGAAGATTGTAGAGAAGGATGGAAAACATGAATGCTTCCGATTTCGTGAAGGTTATTGCTCCGGAGGCAGAAGATTGTTCTCCCTGATAGTTAGCCCAGTGGGGTAAATGTTAGGGTTGGGAGCCTTCCTTTGTTGCAGTGCAAACATTGACTATTCCATTTACTTGTTTTCTATTCAATAGGGCAAATCCACAAGCAGGGAGCTCCCTAGTTTTCTGACACGACATTGATGTAAAGCTTTAAAGATACTCTTCTTAAAAGCAGAGAAAACTGAATAGGGGTTTGATTCTGTGCCATGGTGCTAATGAGTATCGGCTAAGGAGGTCTGTGACTGGCAGAACTGGTGTGTGCTTTAAGACACACAGTGGTGCCAAGAAACAATACAAAGTGTGAGAACAAGCAGACTGAGTCACGATCCATTGCAGATTCTAAATGGTACACTTCTGTCTCTATATATAGCATGTCAAAAGTGTCATTTCTCTTGTCATGAGAACTTTTTAGATTGTCACCACCATAAGTACTGCAACAGGAGTGTTTCTTTCTATTAGCTACATCTGAATCCCAGAGCAAGAAGTAGTTTCCCCTGATACATTTGACTTGGGGTTTATTAGGCTGGGAGAATCTCTGGGGGGAAAAAAAAGCACTGCTTTTTGATTCTATGTAAAGAAAAGTAGTTCTGGTTGACAAAGACTACATAGTGTTGTACTTTTTTGGATCTGGCTGTCAGAAATCTCCAAGTATGGTGTGAAAGATGTATAATATTTTTTCAGCAAGGCTATTTTTTTTAAATGGGTATTATGTGGGTTTGAAAACAGAATGGGAGCACCCTTGTTAGTAATCCTTCCGCGTCCCGATTGTGCAGCTGAGGTGCTGGAGGCGAGGGGCTGTCACATTTTCAAGTGTAGGGGGAAGAAAAACACTTTAAAGGGGTCACATGTATTTCTCTTCTGTTGTTTCTGCCTTAAAAATACATCTTTGATTCATTTTGGGGAAATGCTCTTGTTTATGCAGATACATTATAAAATAAAGTCTTCCTTTGTAACATGAGACAAAATAATTCTCAGGAATGCCTCTCGGGATGCTTTAATGAAGGATCTCTTTTATTTATTTCTTTTCTTAGGTGTATTTTTTAAAAATCTCTGGTAAAAGCAAATCTACTTGATCTCAAGAACACATGATGACAGAAATCTCACTATGACCTGATGTGGACAAAATTCACTTTAAATGAGCTTTAAACACATGCACATTCATTATATGGCACTAGGGTTAAAAAAAAAAAAAAGCCAGGGTCCTCACCCTCAAAAAGCTACAATGTGACTTTTTAAAGCAGTAAGTGCTGGTTCTTTTTTTTTACATTATAAAATTTTATATACAGTAAAACATTCTTTTTGGTGCACAAGTCTGTCTTTGACAAATGCATACAGTAGTGTAATACCATTGTAATAAAGACACAAATAGTTCCTTTATCCCAGAACGTTCCTCCAAGTCCCCTTGTAGTCAAATCCTGCACCCACCCCAAATCCTGGCAACCACTTATTGGTTTTCTGTATCTCCATAGTATTCCCTCTTCCAGAACATCTTATACATTGAATCACAGTGTATGGAGCCTTTGGGGTCTGGCTTCTTTCACTTAGCAAAGTATATTTAAGATTCACTCATATTCTGTGTGTGTTGGTGGCATAGTGATGAGCTTAGCAGCCTTCCAGGATTCTTTCATATTCTTACATGGATTTATGGTGCATTCCTTTTTATTGTCGAGAGTCGGACACGACTGAAGCAACTTAGCAGCAGCAGCAGCAGCAGCAGCAGCAGCAGCAGCAGCAGAATTCTATTGTGTGGTGTACCACAGTTTGTCTCCCCATGTATCATTTGAAGGGCATCTGGGTTTCTTCTAGTTTTTGGTAATCATGAATAAAGCTGCTATCATTATTCATGTACGGGTTTTTGTGTAAACATGAGCTTATATCTCTCTTGGGTAAACACCTGGAGCACTGGAACAGTAGTAGAACTGTTATGTCATATAGTAATTGTATGTTCAACCTTAAAAGAAACTGGCAAACTGTCTTCCTATACCATATATTATATTATGGGGCTATACCATATAGTATATTCCTATCAGGAAGGTACAAGAATTCCATTCACTCACAGGACTTATTCACAATTGGTATTGACAGTTCTTTTTAAATGTTACTTGTTCTGATAGTTTCTAACGCTATTTCATTATGTTTTAATTTGCATGTTCCTACAACTATTGATGCTGACCATCACCTTGCAAGCTTACTTGTGATCCAGGTATCTTCTTTGATGATGTATTTGTACAAATCCAGTAAAATGGATTCTTGGTTTTCTTGCAGAGCTTTGAGAGTTCTGTAGGTATTCTGGATGAAAGTTTTTCCTTAGATAATGAGTTGTGAAAATATCTTTGTGAAGTCTATAGCTTATCTTTTCATTCTTTTATCAGTGTTCTTTGTAAAGCAGGTCTTCGTTTTGATTAAATCCAAATTTATCATTTTTTTTTCTTTTGGTGCTTTTGGTGTCATAGCTAAGAAATTTTTGCCTGGCCCAAAGTCACAAAGTTTTTCTCTTGTTTTTTTCTTCTAGAAATTTGATAGCTTTAGATTTTATATTTAAGTCTATGATCTGTTTTGAGTTAATTTTTGTATAAAATATGAGGTATGGGTCAAGGGTTTTTTTTGTTTTGTTTTGTCTAACTGGTTTAACTTCATTTGATGAAATGCTATACTTTCTGCATTAAACCGCCTTTGCACCTCTGCCAAAAATCAATTGACCAAATATATGGACTTCTGACTCACAAATTCTGCATCTTGTGTTTATTTTCTTACTTGGCTCAGAGGTTAAAGCATCTGCCTGCAATGTGGGAGACCTGGGTTTGATCCCTGGGTTGGGAAGATCCCCTGGAGAAGGAAATGGCAACCAACTCCAGTATTCTTGCCCGGAAAATCCCATGGACAGAGGAGCCTGGTGGGCTATACTTCACGGGGTAGCAAAGAGTCGGACACGACTGAGAGACTTCACAATGTCACATTGCCTCGATTCAGTCAGTTCAGTTCAGTTCAGTTCAGTCACTCAGTCGTGTCTGATTCTTTGCAACCCCATGAACTGCAGCACGCCAGGCCTCCCTGTCCATCACCAACTCCTGGAGTACACCCATGTCGGTGATGCCATCCAATCATCTCATCCTCTGTCGTCCCCTTCTCCTCCTGCCCTCAATCTTTCCCAGCATCAGGGTCTTTTCAAACGAGTCAGCTCTCTGCATCAGGTGGCCAAAGTATTGGAGTTTCAGCTTCAACATCAGTCCTTCCAATGAACACCGAGGACTAATCTCCTTCAGGATGGACTGGTTGGATCTCCTTGCAGTCCAAGGGACTCTCAAGAGTCTTCTCCAACACCACAGTTCAAAAGCATCAATTCTTTGGTGCTCGGCTTTCTTTATAGTCCAACTCTCACATCCATACATGACCACCGGAAAAGCCATAGCCTTGACTAGACGGACCTTTGTTGGCAAAGTAATGTCTTCTGCTTTTTAATATGCTGTCTAGGTTGGTCATAACTTTCCTTCCAAGGAGGAAGCATCTTTTAATTTCATGGCTGCAATCACCATCTACAGTGATTTTGGAGCCCAGAAAAATAAAGTCAGCCAGTGTTTCCATTGTTTCCCTATCTATTTGCCATGAAGTGATGGGACCGGATGCCATGATCTTAGTTTTCTAAATGTTGAACGTAAGCCAACTTTTTCACTCTCTTCTTTCACTTTCATCGAGAGGCTCTTTAGTTCTTCTTCACTTTCTGCCATATTGCCTCGATTACTATGGCTTTATGAGTCTTAAAAACAGATTGTATGATTCCTCCAACTTGTTCTTTTTCAAAACTGTTTTGGCTGTTATAGTTCCTTTGCCTTTCCATATGAAATCTAGACTCAGCCTGATGAAAGTGTTAGTTGCTCAGCTGGTCCGACTCTTTGCAACCCCATGGATTATAGTGTCCATAGAATTCTAAAGGCCGGAATATTGAAGTGGGCTGCCATTTCCTTCTCCAGAGGACCTTTCCAACCCAGTGATAGAACCCAGGTCTCCCACATTGCAGGCAGATTCTTTACCATCTGAGCCACCAGGAAAGCCTAGAATCAACTTGGAGATTTCTATCAAAAAATACTGTTGGAATTTAGACTGGGATTGTGTTGAATCTGCACATGTTTGTAGAACATAAACTTCTGGAAAGCACAAATCAATATCTTAAGAGACATCCTAGAATCAATCCACATGAGCTAGCATTTATGTTTGTGAACTTGGCATTTGACAGATGCATAGCACCTCTCTTTTGAAGCAGTACACGTTGGATAATGCACCAGAGGGGGGGAACATATTGAGATTAGAAAATCTACTTCTTAGTCCAATACATTCTGGTGGCAAGTCTCAGCAAAATAACAAGTCAATTTTCAGGTATGCAAATCAGCAGAACAGGCCTTAGAAGCCCATGTAGGTAGGTATGAAAAGACAGCTCATCTTCTGAACATACTCTGCCTACTTGTGTCAAAGTAGCAAACTTCAAGCTGGAAGCATGATTCACTCTGCAGGAAGACTGAGTGCTGTCACACAGAGAACCACCGTCTCCTAGAGTGCCCCTGTCTGTTTGTCCTATTTGGAGAATGACAACACAGCTGCTCCAAGTTAAATGATAAGAATGAGGATGTAGAGGGGGTATTCACATCATATTGGAATGGTTCCTAGTCCAAAGAGAGTTTAATGAAAGGGAGCTTGAAATTCTTGTTCATGGGCCCCTCAGATCATTCCTATAGTAATATCGCAGAAAAGAATAGTGCTCTTTTCAGTGGTTCATCTACACCCTGTTTCTTCCCTTCAATTAGATTGTTTGATGAATTGCTAGTTTTCTTGGTTTCCTGCAGATTTCCATTGTAGAAGTTGTAAAAAATCTTTTAATTGCACCAAACCAAGTACCCATCCTTTGTTGACAAGGGGTTGGCTTGTGTCTTGAGAGATTTTCAAACAAAGTCTGTGGATAAAAGTATAGCAGCATGTTTTGCACATTGAAGGGAAAAAAAATCAAAGAGAACTGGCCTCTTTTTCTTGTTGTCACATGCTTTCTGGCATCGTTTTAAATTTATTTATAAAACTGCTGTCATTAATATTATGCTCACTTGGTTGAAATTATTTTGTTTCTCCCCTTTGGAAACAGAGCTGCTCAAGACTGATAAATAATAACACATTATATAAGTGCTGTGGATTATTTAACATTCTTATTAATGAGATATTTTCTATCCAAAAATGACAATCTTCAAAGCTCTGCAGAGGTAAACTTGTCAATCTCAGATCATAAATAGTGTTTACATTTGAAAGATGAATCTGATACATTGGTAAAATGGTTAATTTTGCCCTCAAACCTTCTTCTTCTTCTTTTTTTTAAAATGAACTCATTGGTAGAATAGTTAGGATGAAAAGTTCTCATTAAAAACTGATCTTGTGTGTATGGCACTAAGCCAGGCTGAAAAACACCAGCTCATGCAAACTCAAAGATTTTTGAGAATATAGTTTCAGATTCTGCTAAGGCTATTTTCACTACAATTTGTTGTCAACCCAGCCAATAAGCATGGCAAAAACCATAAAGGAGATGGGGATGCAACAGACTGGACTATAAAGGAGATTGGGATGCAACATAACACCTTGCTTGCTATAGCTTCACCTGTTCAGACATTCCACAAGAAATTCATTCAGTCATAGGAGGTGGAATCTCAGGCTCGCTCCCCTCCAGACTTTAGGGTAAGAGGATGGCAGGGGCATTCGCTTGATTAGCATGTGAGGAATTCTTGCTGTGCCCAGTTAGCTACCTCCCATATCATCAGCTCTTCTTTTCCAGGCACTAGGCTGGGCCATTGGAGAAGGCAATGGCACCCTACTCCAGTACTTTTGCCTAGAAAATTCCAGGCACAGAGGAGCCTGGTAGGCTGTAGTCCATGGGGTCACTAGAGTCGGACACGACTGAGCGACTTCACTTTCACTTTTCACTTTCATGCATTGGAGAAGGAAATGGCAACCCACTCCAGTGTTCTTACCTGGAGAATTCCAGGGACGGAGGAGCCCGGTGGGCTGCCGTCTATGGGGTCGCACAGAGTCGGACACGACTGAAGCGACTTAGCAGCAGCAGCAGCAGTAGCAGGCTGGGCCATAGCTTCGCACAGGTGTCTTCCTCTAAACATACTGCATTTAGGATCACATCCACTGGGTCTTTAAGGGTATCTGCTTCCCTTTTTCAAGCATGCTTCCATTGGGCTTCCCTGATAGCTCAGTTGGTAAAGAATCTGCCTGCAATGCAGGAGACCCCAGTTTGATTCCTGGGTCAGGAAGAGCTGCTGGAGAAGGGATAGGATACCCACTCCAGTATCCATGGGCTTCCCTTATGGCTCAGCTGGTAAAGAATCCGCCTGCAATGTGGGAGACCTGGGTTCAATCCCTGGGTTGCGAAGATCCCCTGGAGAAGGGAAAGGCTACCCACTCCAATATTCTGGCCTGGAGAATTCCATGGGGTCACCCTATACAGTCCATGGGGTCACAAAGAGTCACACACAACCAAGCGACTTTCACTCACTCCACTGGCATAATTATGCTAACCTTTACCATTGCTTTAAGAAAACAATATATTCACAACAAAGCGTATTTATACTCTCAGCTTCCACAGCTTTTGCGGCCAAATTTTTGACTAATATAAGAGGGTAAGGAAGTTCTCAGCAAACTAGTTAGGGTGTAGACAATAAAAGCACTTGGGTGACCATATAATAAATTAAAGCTTGATTGCTTTGGATTGCCCTTTTTAGGAACAGATTTACAAAAAACAATCATTCATACAACCTCTAAATCATCAACCATGTGTAACTGTTTAAAAGCTTCAAAAGAAAAAGAGACTAAAACTTTAGTTTTAAACAAAATGGCTCCAATTACTTTTCCAGACTTCAAAGATTTCAGAGTCTGTGAATTCTCAATTCCTCAGACACTTCAGAGTTACAAAGAGAAGTAAAATAAGTTTCCATACAGCATTTTTATTCAATCTCATAGAACAGGTTAATATCAGGTTGTATTCACAGGAAGAAGTATTCTTTACAGTGTAAGGAGCATGGCTGCTCTCTCAGTGAGGGAGAAGAATCCTTCCTTACTCTTCGAGAGAGCTGCCTTCTAAATTCATGCTTGATGCATCAAATATCCTGATGTTCCATCCTCTCCACAATAATGTAGCAACATAATCTTAACCCTGAGCACCTCCGGCAGGAGATGAAGACTGGAGGGAGATGAGGGTGTAACTGCTGCTGGGAAGGAATTTACAGAATGTATAAAGGAAGGGGAACACTAAGCATGGGGGTGCCATAGTTACCATGCACTCTTGGAGAGTTCAAAACCAGAAGGAGACTGGGAAAAAGAACAGCAATAAGAAAAAGATGTGAGAGACCAAACTCTTATTGGCTCTCAGTGGTGGAGATGGTATCATTGATAACTGGAGATGGTACTTCATAGAACCTAAAAAAAAACTTGTTTTTAAGAGAAGAAGAAAACCATAAATGTAGGTATTAACTCACCCCACTCTCAATTGCCATGAAAAAGACTAAAGAGCATAAAATGAATATGTCAGTACCAGTTCTGCGAATGAGGCGGAAATACCACTCCCAGGCCAGACACTTGGAATTTCTACTGTATTGAAGGTGATTATAGAAGGCCACTTGGTGACTGTTCTATACTCTGAATTACCTGGAATTCACAGTACAGGTACAGGAGACCCTAAAATAACCCCCTAATAACCTATAACTGAGAAATGAGGGCAGGATATGGAGGAGGCACCCACACCAAACAGAAAATGTGTGTGGATGAGCTTTAGTCTAGAGCAGATGGTCCCCCAAAACCAAGAGTTGGCAAAGTAGGGTTTCCTCAGAAAGACATGTAAAAAATACTGTAAGTCAAAAGAAGAGAGACCATCTGGAGGAAGCAGAGGAAATGCCTTCCCTAAAATAGATTTATTGCAAGAAAAAGAGCACATTTTATAAAATGTCTAGTTTGAGTTCTCAAAATATATGTCAAACATCAAAAGGAAGAAGTTAAGAAATGTCAGATTTCATGAAGGTAAAAAATTGTTCAACTAAAACCTGAGGAGGGGCAATAAACAGAAGACTGGATATTGCAGAAAATTCACTTCAGTGAAATAGAAGATAAATTTCAGAATTTATCTAGTGGTGAAAGGTAAAAAAATGAAAATAATTTTAGATAATAAGAATTCTATGGAAGAAACATTCTAATCATCCAATCTGTATGTTACAAACACTAGAATGATTGAAACCAAGAATAAGGAAGAAACAGAAATAAATAAGATAGAAACAAATAATAAATGAATTTTTCAAATTAATAAAGCCTGAGTCTACAAAGCAGAAATGTTCCCTGAAAATCACCAACTCAAGAATAAATAGAAAAAAAATTAATTTCTTAAGTACCACCTATTTATATTGATCTAAAACATTAATATCCTCAAAACTCACATAGTTTAATACTTTCTAAGGCAAGATGTTACTTGAAATCCTTTCTTTCATAACTTCACTTTCTAGCAGCATCAACTACTTTTGACTATTTCAAGTGGATTTTTTTTTTGGCCATGTTATTTATTTTTTAATTGAAGGATAACTGCTTTACCGAATTTTGTTTTCTGTCAAATACCAACAAGAATCAGCCATAGGTACACCCACATGACCTCTAACTCCCGAACTTCCCTCTCATCTTCTTCCCCATCCCACCCTTCTAGATTGTCACAGAGCCCCTGTTTGAGCTCTTTGAGTCATACAGCAAATTTCCATTGGCTATTTATTTCACATATGGTAATGTAAGTTTCCATGTTACTCTTTCCATACATCTCACCATCTCCCTCCTACCCTCCCCCATGTCCATAGGTCAGTTCTCTATGCCTGTTTCTGCAATGCAGCCCTGCAAATAATTTCACCATGACCATCTTTCTGGATTCCATACATATGCACCAGTATACAATATTTATATTTCTCTTTCTGACTTACTTCACTGTGTATAATAGGCTCTAGGTCCATCCACCTCATTAGAACTAACTCAAATTTATTCCTTTTTATGGCTGAGTAGTATTCCATTGTATATATGTACAACAGCTTCTTTATCCATTCACCTGTCAATGGACATCTAGGTTGCTTCCAGCACCAACTAACTCTAAAGAAGATTCACATTTAGTCTAAGCAGTGTCATGCAAAATCTACCTGAGACTCATGAATTTAGGACAACAAAACTAAACTGACATCAAACCCAACTAATAAAATAAAAAATATTAGGTCAATACACTTAGCACGCACAAACCATGCACTTAACTCCCTGCTTATATTAAGAGATTTAATCTAAGCCTACAAACACTGAGTTCAGTTATCTCAGATCAGGCAAAACAGTGAAAGAAAACAAAAGTTTTAGCAATTTACTCAATTCAAACTGGGAATTCAAACTAGACATCCTAGAAGAAATAGATAAATTCCTAGAAATATATAATCTTACTAAACTGTATCACAAAGAAAGAGAAAATTGGAACAGGCCAATTACTGACAACGAAACTGAGTTCACATGGAAAAGCAAAGGAACAAGAACAGCCAAAACAATTTTGAAAAGGAACAAGCTGAAAGACTCACGCAATCTGTTTTTAAGACTTATTACAAAGCTACAGTAATCAATGAAATATGACATTGGTGAATCCAGTATATTGTATATGCATAACATATCATATATATTGAAATGTATCAAAAATCACTATGTTGTACACCTGAAACTAATAAATTGATAGATCTGTAGGTCAGCTATAGTTGAATAAAAATTTCCTTTTAAGTGGAAGCTGATGTTTCCAGTGTCCACTGTACCACAGAAAAATATATACTGTGAACTTCAGTTTAAGGGTTACTAGGTAATGTGACCAGAAGAATGGATTATGAGGATCTGTCTCCTTATACTTGTGTCATTAACATCTGCTGATTTATATAATTTTTAGAAGAAACTCAAACTGCTTAGACTAAGCAAATGGCAAGTAGAATCTTGATCTTTTAATGAGCCTGACTAGTAAACACAAATATATGTGTAGGTAGTACTCTTGCCTGGGAAATCCCATGGATGGAGGAGCCTGGTAGGCTGCAGTCCATGGGGTCGCGAAAAGTCGGACACGACCGAGCCAGTTCACTTTCACTTTTCACTTTCATGCACTGGAGAAGGAAATGGCAACCCACTCCAGTATTCTTGCCTGGAGAATCCCAGGGACGGAAGCCTGGTGGGCTGCTGTCTATGGGGTCGCACAGAGTCGGACATGACTGACATGACTTAGCAGCAGCAGCAGTAATATATTAAAAGTCTCCCACAAATATTGGTACCCTGTCTGTGAAATCAACATATGTTATCTCCTACCACTGGGCTGCTCTTGCTCTTCCTCCCTTTTCTGGATCCACTCCCCTTCCTCCTGGGCTTCTCTCACTGTTTGTGCCTTGTCATTCAGTCATGTTCACTACCTATGTATGCTTAATCATTCAGTTGTGTCCAACTCTTGGCAAACCCATGACCTATAGCTCGCCAGGCTCCTCTGTCCATGGTATTCTTCAGACAAGAATGCTGAAGTAGGTAGTCATTCCCTCTCCAGGGGATCTTCCTGACCCAGGGATTGAATCTGGGTCTCCTGCATTGCAGGCAAATTTTTCACCATCTGAGCCATCAGGGAAGGCCTTCACTATCTATATTAACAGTCTATTGGGAACAAGTCTTTGGGATTTAACTTGGACCTCAATTCCAGATCCTATCTTTCCTTTTTCCCATGGCCCTGTGAATCTTCTACTGCAGATATCAGACACTATGACTCCTAAATCTTGCCCTAAGCTCTGGAGGAATTCTCTCCCTACAACTAGAGGAGAAAACAGAAATCAAAATTTTTGAAAGTAATTTACAGATTGATAAATATTTATCATGATTTAGGTTTCCTCAGTAGAGGTACAAGGAGGAAAAACTTCCCAGTGATATATAAAGCAGCTGCTAACAAGGATATGGAACTTACTGAGCTTGAGGGAAAATTATAGAAAATACAGTTTTCCTGAAATTTGGGACTGAATATAATTCATGAATTTAATTTGTGGCCCTGTAGCAAAACTATGGCTTTTATTTGATTTTACTTGACTCTGAAAATGTATTCTCTTTCATGAAACTACAAACTCAAAACTGAGAGAAACCACCAGTGATGCAATTTTGGAATCAGAATTTTTATGTGTCTTCTTTTATGAAGTATAGTTGATTTACAATGTTGTGTTAGTTTCAGGAGTACAGCAAAGTTATTTAGTTTGATAAATGAATGAATGAATAAATAAACACATATATATTCTTTTTCAGAGTCTTTTCCATTATAAGTTATTATGATATTGAATATAGTTTCCTGTGCTATACTATAGGTTCTTGTTTATCTATTCTATGTATTGCTTGTTGTTGCTAAGTCGCTTCAGTCGTGTCCGACTCTGTGCGACCCCATAGACAGCAGCCCACCAGACTGCCCCATCCCTGGGATTTTCCAGGCAAGACCACTGGAGTGGGTTGCCATTTTCTTCTTCAATGCATGAAAGTGAAAAGTGAAAGGGAAGTCGCTCAGTCGTGTCTGACTCTTCTCGACCCTATGGACTGTAGCCTACCAGGCTCCTCCATCCATGGGATTTTCCAGGCAAGAGTACTGGAGTGGGGTGCCATTGCCTCCTCCAATTCTATGAATAGTAGTGTATATCTGTTAATCCCAAATCCTAATTTATAACCTTTTCTTTTCAATGTCTGAGTTTATTTCCATTTGTGTAAATAAGTTCATTTGTATCACATTTTTAGAGTCCACATGTAAGTGATATCATAGGATACTTGTCTTTCTCTATCTGACATATCACATAGTATGATAATCTTGAGGTCCATGAATGTTGCTACAAAATGGCATTATTTCATTCTTTGTTATGACTGATAATATTCCATTGTAAGTATGTGTGTATATATATATATATATATATACACACACACCTCACCTTTAACTCAATGTAATAAGTAGTAGTATTATTGATTTGCTAAAAAATTATCAATGACTAGCAATACACTATTAGTGGTAAGCTTTTCATATAAATAAGTTGATTAAAATTAATTTTATATGACTTTCAAACTAGATATTTTAATAAAATCGGTTATAATTTATATTTTTATAAATTTTAAAAGTCCTTATAAACTGAGTACATACAATATCTGATTCAACAGCCCCATCACTGAAAAAATGTGAATGTCCTGGCCTAGATGATGAACTGTCTATATAAGGAACGACACAGACAAGAAGAAGAAACATTGAGGGAGGAGCCAAGATGGCAGAGGAGTAGGACGGGGAGAACACTTTCTCCCCCACAAATTCATCAAAAGAGCATTTAAACGTCGAGTAAATTCCACAAAACAACTTCTGAATGCCGACAGAGGACATCAGGCACCCAGAAAAGCAACCCAACTCTTCAAAAGGAGGTAGGAAAAAATATAAAAGACAAAAAAAGAGACAAAAGAGGGAGGGACGGAGTTTCGTCCCGGGAAGGGAGTCTTAAAAAGAGAGAAGTTTCCAAACACCAGGAAACCTTCTCACTGCCGAATCTGTGCCGAGCTTTGGAAGCACAGAGGGCAACATAACAGGGAGAAAAAATAAACAATTAAAAATCGCAGATTGCGAGCCCTACGGTAACTCCCCCAGCGGAGAAGCAGCGCAGACGCCTGCACACGCCATTAGCAAGCGGGGTCTGGGCAGGGAGGCGTGGCGCGGGCTGCATCGCTGACAGTAAGAATCTGGCCTGAATACCCTGAGCGCTATCAGAGCGAAATAATTTGGGCTAGCAAACCAGTCTGTGGGATAGCTACCACGCAAAAAGCCAGCCCCAACCTAAGACACCACCAGGCCCGCGCACGGAACAAAGGACTGAACAGAGATAGCCGGCTGCAGACCTTCCCCCTCCGGAGACAGGCAGCCAGAGCCGGAAGGGGGCAATCGCAGCCCCAGAGAGACATTATCTATAAAACTGTAAGCAGGCTTCTTTGCTAACTAAAACTTCTTGGGGGTCTGGACGGTCAACATCTGCCTGACAAGGTGCGCCGGTTTTACACCCAGATAACTGAGTGGCGGGGAGGCGATAAGTCGCAACATTGGCGTTCGCCAAACACCTCATCACCTGAGCTGCTTGGACCTGGGAAGAGCACAAAACTCAGGCCCAACTGAGTCTGCGCCTCTGAGGACCACCCAAGTGCCTGAACCTGAGCGGCTTGGACCTAGGAGGTGCATGCAGCCCAGGGCCAGCCTCAGATTGTTCTCGGCGGAACAACCTAGAGCCCGAGCAGTGTGGGCAGGGAGGCTACACGCACCGTGAGCGGGGGCAGACCCAGTGTGGCTGAGGCACTGCGAGCGCACGCCAGTGTGAACAAGTGAGCCTAAAAAAAAAAAAAAAAGTTTCCCCCACCATCCCCTTTGTGTCAGGGCGGAAGCCAGACACTGAAGAGACCAGCAAGCAGAAGAAGTTATAACAGAGGGAAATGCCTTGGAAGCTACGGGCAATAGATTAAAACCCCGTGGTTACTACAGACTACATAGGAAGGGGCCTATAGATCTTGAGAAATATAAGTCGGCTCAAGGAACTAGCCAAAAATGAACTGAACCCACAATACAACAAAACCAGAGAAAGTCCTAGATATATTTTTACTATTTTTACCATCATTCTTTCTTTCTTTCTTTCTTTTTTTTTAATTAAAAAAAATTTTTTAAGTCCTCTATTGTTCCTTTAATTTGCACTTTTATAACCTATTACTTTGCAAAAAAAAAAAAGACCCTATTTTTTTCTTCTTCAGCAAACTTCATATATATATTTTATAATTTTTTGACCTTGTTTTTTTTTTTTTTCTTCTTTTCTTTAACATTGTATTTTTGAAATTCCAAACTCTACTCTAGTTTTTTAATTTTAGCTTTTTGGTATATGTTATCAATTTTGTACCTACAATTTTTTTTTATAATTTCTGTGACTTTTTTTTTTTCTGTTTCATTCTCTTCTTCTTTTATATAACATTGTATATCTGAAATTTCAAACTCTACTCTAGATTTTTAATTTATGCTTTTTGGTATTTGATATAAAATTTGTACCTGTATTTTCTTTATAATTTTTGCGACATTGTTTGTTTTTGTTTGTTTGTTTTCTCTCTCTATGTTTCTTCTTCCTTTTTTTTAACATTGTATTTTTGAAATTCCAAACTCTACTCTAGATTTTTAATTTTTGCTTTTTGGTATTAGTTATCAATTTTGTACCTGTATTTTCTTTATAATTTTCACGACCTTGTTTGTTCTTCTTTGTTCATTTTTTCTCTCTTTCTTTTCCTTCTTCTTTTCTTTAACATCGTATTTTTGAAATTCCAAACTCTACTCTAGATCTTTAATTTTTGCTTTTATGTATTTGTTACCAATTTTGTACCTTTAAGAACCCAATCTTCAGGACCCATTTTTCACTAGGGAGCGAGATTACTGGCTAGACTGCTCTCTCTCCCTTTGGACTCTCCTTTTTCTCCACCAGGTCGCCTGTGTCTCCTCCCTAACCCCTCTCTACTCTACCCAACTCTGTGAGTTTATGTGTGTTCCAGACGGTGGAGAACACTTAGGGAACTGATTACTGGCTGGATCTGTCTCCCTCCTTTTCATCCCCCCCTTTTATCCCTCTGGCCACCTCTGTCTCCTTCCTTCTTCTTCTATTCTCTGTATAACTCCGTGAACATCTCTGAGTGGTCCAATTGTGGAGTGCACATAAGGAAGTGACTACTGGCTACCCGACTCTCTCCACTATTGATTCCACCTCATCTCATTTGGGTCACCTCTAACTCCCTCCTCCCTCTTCTCTTCTCCATGTAACGCTGTGAACCTCTCTGAATGACCCTCACAGTAGAGAAACCTTTCATCTTTAACGTAGATGTTTTATCAATGGTGCTGTATAGAAGGAGAAGTTTTGAAACTACTGTAAAAATAAGACCGATAACTGGAAGCAGGTGGCTTAAGTCCAAACCCTGACTCCAGGGAACTCCTGACTCCAAGGAATATTAATTGACAGGACCTCATCAAACGCCTCGATACTGACACTGAAACCAAGCACCAAACAAGGGCCAACAAGTTCCACGGCAAGACATACCAAGCAAATTCTCCAGCAACAAAGGAGCACAGCCCTGAGCTTCAAGATACAAGCTGCCCAAAGTCACCCCAAAACCATAGACATCTCATAACTCATTACTGGACATTTCATTGCACTCCAGAGAGAAGAAATACAGCTCCACCCACCAGAACACCGACACAAGCTTCCCTAACCAGGAAACCTTGACAAGGCACCTGTACAAACCCACACACAGCGAGGAAAAGCCACAATAAAGAGAACTCCACAAACTGCCAGAATACAGAAAGGATACCCCAAAATCAGCAATTTAAACAAGATGAAGAGACAGAGGAATATCCAGCAGATAAAGGAACAGGATAAATGCCCACCAAACCAAACCAAAGAGGAAGATATAGGGAATCTACCTGATAAAGAATTCCGAATAATGATAGTGAAATTGACCCAAAATCTTGAAATTAAAATGCAATCACAGATAAATAGCCTGGAGACAAGGATTGAGAAGATACAAGAAAGGTTTAACAAGGACCTAGAAGAAATAAAAAAGAGTCAATATACAATGAATAATGCAATAAATGAAATTAAAAACACTCTGGAGGCAACAAATAGTAGAATAACAGAGGCAGAAGATAGGATTAGTGAATTAGAAGATAGAATGGTAGAAATAAATGAATCAGAGAGGATAAAAGAAAAATGAATTAAAAGAAATGAGGACAATCTCAGAGACCTCCAGGACAATATTAAATGCTACAACATTTGAATCATAGGGGTTCCAGAAGAAGAAGACAAAAAGAAAGGCCATGAGAAAATACTTGAGGAGATAATAGTTGAAAACTTCCCTAAAATGGGGAAGGAAATAATCACCCAAGTCCAAGAAACCCAGAGAGTCCCAAACAGGATAAACCCAAGGCAAAACACCCCAAGACACATATTAATCAAATTAACAAAGATCAAACACAAAGAACAAATATTAAAAGCAGCAAGGGAAAAACAAATAACACACAAGGGAATTCCCATAAGGATAACAGCTGATCTTTCAATAGAAACTCTTCAAGCCAGGAGGGAATGGCAAGACATACTTAAAATGATGAAAGAAAATAACCTACAGCCCAGATTATTGTACCCAGCAAGGATTTCATTCAAGTATGAAGGAGAAATCAAAAGCTTTTCAGACAAGCAAAAGCTGAGAGAATTCTGCACCACCAAACCAGCTCTCCAACAAATACTAAAGGATATTCTCTAGACAGGAAACACAAAAACGGTGTATAAGTTCGAACCCCAAACAATAAAGTAAATGGCAACGGGATCATACTTATCAGTAATTACCTTAAACGTAAATGGGTTGAATGCCCCAACCAAAAGACAAAGACTGGCAGAATGGGTACAAAAACAAGACCCCTACATATGTTGTCTACAAGAGACCCACCTCATAACAGGGGACACATACAGACTGAAAGTGAAGGGCTGGAAAAAGATTTTCCATGCAAATAGGGACCAAAAGAAAGCAGGAGTAGCAATACTCATGTCAGATAAAATAGACTTTAAAACAAAGGCTGTGAAAAGAGACAAAGAAGGTCACTACATAATGATCAAAGGATCAATCCAAGAAGAAGATATAACAATTATAAATACATATGCACCCAACATGGGAGCACCGCAGTATGTAAGACAAATGCTAACAAGTATGAAAGGAGAAATTAACAATAACACAATAATAATGGGAGACTTTAATACCCCACTCACACCTATGGATAGATCAACTAAACAGAAAATTAACAAGGAAACACAAACTTTAAATGATACAATAGACCAGTTAGACCTAATTGATATCTATAGGACATTTCAACCCAAAACAATGAATTTCACCTTTTTCTCAAGCGCACATGGAACCTTCTCCAGGATAGATCACATCCTGGGCCATAAAGCTAGCCTTGGTAAATTCAAAAAAATAGAAATCATTCCAAGCATCTTTTCTGACCACAATGCAGTAAGATTAGATCTCAATTACAGGAGAAAAATGATTAAAAATTCCAACATATGGAGGCTGAACAACACGCTGCTGAATAACCAACAAATCACAGAAGAAATCAAAAAAGAAATCAAAATTTGCATAGAAATGAATGAAAATGAAAACACAACAACTCAAAACCTGTGGGACATGGTAAAAGCAGTCCTAAGGGGAAAGTTCATAGCAATACAGGCACACCTCAAGAAACAAGAAAAAAGTCAAATAAATAACCTAACTCTACACCTAAAGCAACTAGAAAAGGAAGAAATGAAGAACCCCAGGGTTAGTAGAAGGAAAGAAATCTTAAAAATTAGAGCAGAAATAAATGCAAAAGAAACAAAAGAGACCATAGCAAAAATTAACAAAACCAAAAGCTGGTTCTTTGAAAGGATAAATAAAATTGACAAACCATTAGCCAGACTCATCAAGAAACAAAGGGAGAAAAATCAAATCAATAAAATTAGAAATGAAAATGGAGAGATCACAACAGACAACACAGAAATACAAAGGATCATAAGAGACTACTATCAACAATTATATGCCAATAAAATGGACAACGTGGAAGAAATGGACAAATTCATAGAAAAGTACAACTTTCCAAAACTCGACCAGGAAGAAATAGAAAATCTTAACAGACCCATCACAAGCACGGAAATGGAAACTGTAATCAAAAATCTTCCAGCAAACAAAAGCCCAGGTCCAGATGGCTTCACAGCTGAATTCTACCAAAAATTTAGAGAAGAACTAACACCTATCCTGCTCAAACTCTTCCAGAAAATTGCAGAGGAAGGTAAACTTCCAAACTCATTCTATGAGGCCACCATCACCCTAATACCAAAACCTGACAAAGATCCCACAAAAAAAGAAAACTACAGGCCAATATCACTGATGAACATAGATGCAAAAATCCTTAACAAAATTCTAGCAATCCGAATCCAACAACACATTAAAAAGATCATACACCATGACCAAGTGGGCTTTATCCCAGGGATGCAAGGATTCTTCAATATCTGCAAATCAATCAATGTAATACACCACATTAACAAACTGAAAAATAAAAACCATATGATTATCTCAATAGATGCAGAGAAAGCCTTTGACAAAATTCAACACCCATTTATGATAAAAACTCTCCAGAAAGCAGGAATAGAAGGAACATACCTCAACATAATAAAAGCTATATATGACAAACCCACAGCAAACATTGAAAGCATTTCCTCTAAAGTCAGGAACAAGACAAGGGTGCCCACTTTCACCATTACTATTCAACATAGTTTTGGAAGTTTTGGCCACAGCAATCAGAGCAGAAAAAGAAATAAAAGGAATCCAAACTGGAAAAGAAGAATAAAACTCTCACTATTTGCAGATGACATGATCCTCTACATAGAAAACCCGAAAGACTCCACCAGAAAATTACTAGAACTAATCAATGACTATAGTAAAGTTGCAGGATATAAAATCAACACACAGAAATCCCTTGCATTCCTATACACTAATAATGAGAAAACAGAAAGAGAAATTAAGGAAACAATTCCATTCACCATTGCAACGGAAAGAATAAAATACTTAGGAATATATCTACCTAAAGAAACTAAAGACCTATATATAGAAAACTATAAAACACTGGTGAAAGAAATTAAAGAGGACACTAATAGATGGAGAAATATACCATGTTCATGGATTGGAAGAATCAATATAGTGAAAATGAGTATACTACCCAAAGCAATTTATAGATTCAATGCAATCCCTATCAAGCTACCAACAGTATTCTTCACAGAGCTAGAACAAATAATTTCACAATTTGTATGGAAATACAAAAAACCTCGAATAGCCAGAGCGATCTTGAGAAAGAAGAATGGAACTGGAGGAATCAACCTACCTGACTTCAGGCTCTACTACAAAGCCACAGTTATCAAGACAGTATGGTACTGGCACAAAGACAGAAATATCGATCAATGGAACAAAATAGAAAGCCCAGAGATAAATCCACGCACATATGGATACCTTATCTTTGTCAAAGGAGGCAAGAATATACAATGGATTAAAGACAATCTCTTTAACAAGTGGTGCTGGGAAATCTGGTCAACCACTTGTAAAAGAATGAAATTAGAACACTTTCTAACACCATACACAAAAATAAACTCAAAATGGATTAAAGATCTAAACATAAGACCAGAAACTATAAAACTCCTAGAGGAGAACATAGGCAAAACACTCTCTGACACATCACAGCAGGATCCTCTATGACCCACCTCCCAGAAATATTGGAAATAAAAGCAAAAATAAACAAATGGGACCTAATTAACCTTAAAACCTTCTGCACATCAAAGGAAACTATCAGCAAGGTGAAAAGACAGCCTTCAGAATGGGAGAAAATAATAGCAAATGAAGCAACTGACAAACAACTAATCTCAAAAACATACAAGCAACTCCTACAGCTCAACTCCAGAAAAATAAATGACCCAATCAAAAAATGGGCCAAAGAACTAAATAGACATTTCTCCAAAGAAGACATACAGATGGCTAACAAACACATGAAAAGATGCTCAACATCACTCATTATCAGAGAAATGCAAATCAAAACCACTATGAGGTACCATTTCACACCAGTCAGAATGGCTGCGATCCAAAAGTCTACAAATAATAAATGCTGGAGAGGGTGTGGAGAAAAGGGAACCCTCTTACACTGTTGGTGGGAATGCAAACTAGTACAGCCACTATGGAGAACAGTGTGGAGATTCCTTAAAAAACTGGAACTAGAACTGCCTTATGATCCAGCAATCCCACTGCTGGGCATACACACTGAGGAAACCAGAAGGGAAAGAGACACGTGTACCCCAATGTTCATCGCAGCACTGTTTATAATAGCCAGGACATGGAAGCAACCTAGATGTCCATCAGCAGATGAATGGATAAGAAAGCTGTGGTACATATACACAATGGAGTATTTATTACTCAGCCATTACAAAGAATTCATTTGAATCAGTTCTAATGAGGTGGATGAAACTGGAGCCTATTATACAGAGTGAAGTAAGCCAGAAGGAAAAACACCAATACAGTATACTAACGCATATATATGGCATTTAGAAAGATGATAACAATAACCCTGTGTACGAGACAGCAAAAGAGACACTGATGTATGGAACAGTCTTATGGACTCTGTGGGAGAGGGAGAGGGTGGGAAGATTTGGGAGAATGGCACTGAAACATGTAAAATATCATGTATGAAACGAGAAGCCAGTCCAGGTTTGATGCACGATACTGGATGCTTGGGGCTGGTGCACTGGGACGACCTAGAGGGATGGTATGGGGAGGGAGGAGGGAGGAGGGTTCAGGATGGGGAGCACATGTATACCTGTGATGGATTCATTTTGATACTTGGCAAAACTAATACAATTATGTAAAGTTTAAAAATAAAATAAAATTTAAAAAAACAAGAAGAAACATTACATAAACTTAGACTGCAACCACTTGTTCATGGGTTTGCTTATGTGACCATTTCCCATGGATAGATATAGATGAGCACAAAGAAATAAGCCAATAGGTTAATTAACCGCAAATTACAAATATACTATTCACATATTCATTATAGAAATATGAACTAAGAGATTTGTTCATTAAGATAACACAAGAGTCTAAGCAAATGTTCTATGGAGAAAGTAAAAACATATATTATTGCAGTAAATCTTTTTCATCCAAATATATATCCTTCAAAGCATTTGCTTTTTTCTCTATTTCCTAATGTTTTAGGACTTGGTCACCTATGTTTAGGAATAAGAAAGCACTGTATTCTACTGTTTTCTCTCTGCATTTTACAAATAACTAGGCATGAAAAAAATTGTACATGAATAGGTGAGGAACAGGAAGAGATTACAGGGAAGAAAGTGTGTAATTTGAGTTAGTTCTTGAACTGGAATTGACAGATTAATCAGTTCAGTTCAGTCACTCAGTTGTGTCTGACTCTTTGTGACCCCATGGACTGCAGCACTCCAGGCTTCCCAGTCCATCACCAACTCCTGGAGCTTACTCAAACTCACATCCATCGAGTCGGTGATGTCATCCAACCATCTCATCCTCCGTCGTCCCCTTCTCCTCCCACCTTCAATCTTTCCCAGCATCAGGGTCTTTCCAATGAGTCAGTTCTTCACATCAGGTGGCCAAAATATTGGAGCTTCAGCTTCAGCATCAGTCCTGCCAATGAATATTCAGGACTGATTTCCTTTAGGATGGACTGGTTGGATCTCCTTGAAGTCCAAGGGACTCTCAAGAGTCTTCTCCAACACCAGAGTTCAATTCAAAGGTTAATAACACAGATTAATATTCACAGATTAATAACACCAGGGAAATCTAAAACACATAAATCTGTAAGAAAAATTAGCATTTTTTTCTTGTGTTTAAAGCATGATGTAGGGAGATATAGCTAAAGAACTCAACTTTGTAGTTATTCATTTATTTCATACCTAAAGTTGTCATTGTTCTTTGTGATTCTTTACCTACCACCATGCCCTTGAGTCCTTCACCAAAACTACAGATGGAAAACAAACAAACAAACATACAAATAGAAAAAAAGGACTCAGTTAAATGAGGAAAATGTAGCATTCAGGAGAATGTAAGTTTATGTGGCTGGGGGTCGGTGGGGAGGAAGGATGGCCTGAATGTGCTAGCTCCACAGGAGTACACGCTCCCATGATAAGGCACCATGAAGTCCTCCTCACAGGTAAAGCAGATATGTTAACTATCAGAAACTCAATTAAATATTAACATGTTAGCAGATGAAATGAGTTAGCTACATGCTCTATAAAACTTAAGTCTTATTTCTATTTGTTCTATAGTAGTGTGAAAAGTGGAGAAGGCAATGGCACCCACTCCAGTACTCTTGCCTGGGAAATCGCCATGGATGGAGGAGCCTGGTAGGCTGCAGTCCATGGGGTCGCTTAGACACGACTGAGCGACTTCACTTTCACTTTTCACTTTCACGCATTGGAGAAGGAAATGGCAACCCACTCCAGTGTTCTTGCCTGGAGAATCCCAGGGACGGGGGAGCCTGGTGGGCTGCCGTCTATGGGGTCACACAGAGTCAGAAACAACTGAAGCGACTTAGCAGCAGCAGCAGCAGCAACAGTGTGAAAAGAGACAAAGTGTGTCAGGAAAGAAGCTAAGGAAACACGAGGAAAACATGTCTTATCTAATTGAGAAGCCTACCACTGTCAGGTGCTACCATTCATCTTTTATAATTTCCAACTACAAACTCCTGTTCTAATCATCTACCTTGTCTTCTTCAGCAAATGTTTTTGATATGTTTGACTTTTTTTTTTTTTTTTGGTTTGAGTAGGCCACCTCATGCAAAGAGCTGACTCATTGGAAAAGACTCTGATGCTGGGAGGGATTGGGGGCAGGAGGAGAAGGGGACGCCAGAGGATGAGATGGCTGGATGGCATCACCGACTCGATGGACGTGAGTCTGAGTGAACTCTGGGAGTTGGTGATGGACAGGGAGGCCTGGCGTGCTGCGATTCATGGGGTCGCAAAGAGTCAGACACGACTGAGCGACTGAACTGAACTGAGACCATAATCAGTTATTTTCTTAAAGGCTAATTATAAAAACATGTTAATAAAAAGAAAAAGAAAAATGCATGCTTCACTCATTTTCCTGAGGCAAACTTTCTACAGCAGTCTGGTCTTAGATAAAGGCAGAATGTGAAAAGACCCTTTTTTCTTGTCTTCCCTAGGTGGCCCAGCATGAGAGATTCAGGGTAGATTTACACTTTACTCACGGTAATATGTGGCCCTTTGTTTTCCTGTCTTTTCCCTTCACCTCAGACATACCATCAGAGTTAGATAGTTTTTCCTGGACATAAATTCTGGATTCTGTACAATAGAGAAGCAAAAGAAATAGTCTATAAATTGCTCGAGTTTGGGTATTTCTGTGGTTGGATTGTTTGAAAATTTAAGAAAGGTATTTGAATACTACTCTGAAATTGAAACCAGAAAAGGACTTCAAAGCATCAATCTAAATTTTCCAAACTTTCTGAGAAGATAGTTCTTAATTTAAGATTCACTGTTAGGTATGGATGAGAATTGCTAGCTTACCTGAACCAGCTGCTACCAACTCATGTTATGTTCATAATAATGAAGTGAGAATTTTGGCAAGTGAAATCTGTTTAAAACCTAAGAGGCTGGAAGCATCTGTCAAACGCCCAAAGCTAATGGTTTACAAACCAGATGATGATTGCGTACATGTTATGAATTTCTGTTGTATGTTGCTTTCCCAAGTTTTGTACACAAAGTGGTGAAGGTTTTCATTCTATTGATGTGACTCATAAATACAACAGATGAGATGTTTGATAAAAACATTGCTGTCATTTCTAATGAATTCATAAGCTATTGTTCAACTCGCTTTTATGCTACAGGCTCAGCTGAGAGCCCAGGAGTTTGTGTTTAATCAGACAACATACATGTCTATCCTTCCAGATCACTGGGATAATGACCCCTAGGATTTTTTGGAAAAGCCTAACTTCTAATTCTGTCAAGTCTAATTTAAGAAGATTCAGCTTAACTCCTTGGAAGAGCTCATTTCTTTTTTTAAAAAGTGTATTTAATTGGAGGATAACTGCTGTACAGGTTGTGTTGGTTTCTGCCATGAAAGTGAAAGTAAAAGTCGCTCAGTGTCCAACTCTTTGCAACCCCATGGACTATATGGCCTATGGGATTCTCCAAGCCAGAATACTGGAGTGGGTAGCCTTTCCCTTCTCCAGGGGATCTTCCCAACTCAGGGATCGAACCCAGGTCTCCCACATTGCAGGCAGATTCTTTACCAGCTGAGCCACAAGGGAAGTCCAAGAATACTGGAGTGGGTGGCCTATCCCTTCTCCAGCGGATCTTCCTGACCCAGGAGTCAAACTGGGATCTCCTGCATTACAGGTGGATTCTTTACCAACTAAGCTACCAGGAAAGCCCTTGGTATGTAAGGTTTCTGCCACACATCAACATGAATCAGCCATACATAAACATATGAGAGCTCACTTCTGTATAAGCTTTTTATACTTTCAAGTCATTATTCCCTGCAGTCTGACAGAGGATAGCTGTAGTACATTCTCAAAGCTGCTAACACACAGAAAGCTACAGTTTATAGCAGGAAAGCAGAAAGGCTGGGTATCAAAGGAAAGCATAATGGTGTTTGAATTGAATTTTGAGACTGAAAGAGAAAGAATTTAAAGAAATGCCTGTATTTATAACTTCCAGAGAAGACAGCTTTAGATTGCCTTTTTCTGTCAGTCAGTTATGAGAATTGCTAGGTGGTCTGCAACAACTGGTACAATCATATTTTACACCAGGAATGCCCATCATCATCCTAACACAAAACCTTAGGTTTTCCTCCAGTTGTCTGCAAGTGTAGTCAAGTCTTTTCAGGATTTTCTCTTTTTTTTCCCCTTTATGAATTCTCTTCTAATTAGAGTCTGACTGGAAACCTTGCTATTCAATGTCAAATCACTCAACTGATGGTACACACATTCTTGGCTTAGTTAGATGTAGAGTCCCTGAGACTGCAGTTAGTAACAGATTCTGCTTTTGCAGCATCATGAAAAGGGGAGGATCTTTTATTTTGATCGCTTTCCTTAGAAACGAATGACTTCATTATATAGAACTAAAAAATAATCTTTGTAATGGACCCAATTTGATGATTTAATGTCTAACAAGATTATGAAGAATGTTGGTGGGAATGCAAACTAGTACAGCCACTATGGAGAACAGTGTGGAGATTCCTTAAAAAACTGGAAATAGAACTGCCTTATGATCCAGCAATCCCACTGCTGGGCATACACACTGAGGAAACCAGAAGGGAAAGAGACACGTGTACCCCAATGTTCATCACAGCACTGTTTATAATAGCCAGGACATGGAAGCAACCTAGATGTCCATCAGCAGATGAATGGATAAGAAAGCTGTGGTACACATACACAGTGGAGTATTACTCAGCCATTAAAAGAATACATTTGAATCAGTTCTAATGAGGTGGATGAAACTGGAGCCTATTATACAGAGTGAAGTAAGCCAGAAGGAAAAACACCAATACAGTATACTAACGCATATATATGGAATTTAGAAAGATGGTAACAATAACCCTGTGTACGAGACAGCAAAAGAGACACTGATGTATAGAACAGTCTTATGGACTCTGTTGGGAGAGGGAGAGGGTGGGAAGATTTGGGAGAAGGGCATTGAAACATGTATAATATCATGTATGAAACGAGTTGCCAGTCCAGGTTCGATGCACGATACTGGATGCTTGGGGCTAGTGCACTGGGATGACCCAGAGGGATGGTATGGGGAGGGAAGAGGGAGGAGGGTTCAGGATGGGGAACACATGTATACCTTTGGCGGATTCATTTTGATATTTGGCAAAACTAATACAATTTTGTAAAGTTTAAAAATAAAATAAAATTTTAAAAAAATAAAAATAAAAATATGGTCCAATACTAGGAATTTGACAGCACAATGAAATTTCATTCTTTTCTTAAATAAAAGTTTTATTTTTGTCCATTTATTTCTCTACTGAAAATAGTAGGGAAAAAGTGAATTTTAGCATATATATGTAAAGAAAACTCTTACATGTTACTGTCTGAGCCACCAGGGAAGTCCAGGAATACTGGAGTTGGTAGCCTATCCAGTGGATCTTCCTGCCTCAGGAATCAAACGGGGTCTCAGGCAGATTCTTTACCAGCTGAACTACCAGGAAAGCAGAGGAAAATCTACACATTAGGAATGAGTCACCAGAAGAAGAACCTTTGTCCCTTTCCCAAACCAGGGATCAAACCCAGGTCTTCTGCATTGCAGGAGGATTCTTTAACAGCTGAGCTACCAGGGAAGCCCTTCCTTTAGCTACCAACTATTGACTTCAATGACTCAATTTAGAATTCATAGTTTTATAGATTGTTGATTAAAAACACAACAGCTATAAAGTTACACCTCAATTATGACAAATCATGATAAATAAAACTGCACAGAATGGGCCAGACTAGAATATTTAAATTTCTTATATCTAGAAATATTTTTATATTAATACTTGATAACCTATCTAAATTATATTTATTGGGTTTTTAGAAGCAAAACATTAATCTAGGTTGAATCTATCTGTCTCCAAAGTTCCCAATGAGATAGCTCAATGCCAAAAGCCAAGTGCTAAATATGTACCACTTCCACCATAAACAATTACTGAGGGGTCCTATCAGTAAGTGAGGAGTGAATGGACAAGAACTCCTATCTGCTAGAGCACCTCTTCTCCCTTCTGTCTAGCGCATTTAATAGGAAATCTCCCTTGGTCTTCTTTAGTACACCCTTAAGAAAACATCTGGTCACCCTTCAGCCCATGCTTTAGGGCAACAACCTTCTGTCTGGTTCATTGGAGGAGAATCCCAGCCACCTTACTATCTTACAGTATAAGACACTATGTAAACATTGGGGATGTAGTGATTATTAAGATTGACATGGTCCATATTCTCATGGACCTAGTGATGATGACTTCTAACCAGTCATTTATAAATATGAAAAGATATTTTAAAATCTCCAAACATATAAAGAAAACAGGTTGCTTGAAAAAGAAGTAATCTATATGTTAGGGAACTGTGTTATGAGAAAAACCCAATATGAATTAGCTTAAGCAATAACAAATACAAAAAATGGGGAGAGGAGAATGGAATTTAGAAGTTTACACAAACAGAAAATGCAAGGTATAACTGTGGTAGTTTAGTCGCTAAGTCGTGTCCGACTCTTGTGACCCCATAGACTGTAGCCTGCCAGGCTCCTCTGTCCATGGGATTTCCCAGGTGAGATTACTGCAGTGGGTAGCCATTTCCTTCTCCAGGGGATCTTCCCAACCCAGGGATCGAACCCGGGTCTTCTGCATTGCAGACAGTTTCTTTACCAACTGAGCCATCAGGGAAGAATACACTGATTTTATTACTTATTATTACTAAGACTAGGGTATAACTTGGAGAAGGAAATGGCAACCCACTCCAGTGTTCTTGCCTGGAGAATCCCAGGGATAGGGGAGCCTGGTGGGCTGCCGTCTATGGGGTCGCACAGAGTCAGACACGACTAAAGCGACTTAGCAGCAGGGTATAACTAGCTTTAGTAATAATAACTGAAATGAGAGATTTGGAACTGCAACAAGAATCTCACCATAAATTTACTCTACTTATAAAAATGTCTTGGCCTCATTCTCCTGCTGCATATGGGTCTTATCCTCAAGGTCAGGGAGCATAGTTGCTGGTTACTCTGGATTCTAACATTTTCAGTTATAAAGCTTTTACAAAAGATTAAAAAGCCTTCCTTCCAGCTGATAAAAGTCTCAAGGAAGAATTATGATTGGTCCAACTTGTGACTGCATGCCTAGAGCAGCCACTGTGGTTAGAATGATGGAGCACTATGATAAGTTTAGCTAGTGGGCTTCCCTGGTAGCTCAGCTGGTAAAGAATCTGCCTGCAATGCAGGAGACCCCAGTTCAACTCCTGGGAAAGGGATAGGCTACCCACTCCAGTATTCTTGGGCTTCCCTGGTGGCTCAGATTGCAAAGAATCTGCCTGCAATGTGGGAGACCTGGGTTCGCTCCCTGGGTTGAGATGATCCCCTGGAGGAGGGCATGGCAACCAACTTCAGTATTCCTGCCATAAACAGAAGAGCCTGGTGGGCTACAGTCCAAGGGATTGCAAAGATTGAGACACTACTGAACAACTAAGCACTGCACTGTGGGGTATACTTGGACTGGGAGCCCCCCACCAGAAAGGCATGTTTCGGGTGGTAGAACACTGGAATCAGAAATGAAGGCTGATGGAGAATGATGATGATAACACAATTGACACTGGGGATACTGCTCACAAAGAACAGTCAGAGCCACTGGAGTAAAACACAGTTTCTGAATAAAACAAGAGACAACTTAAAATGCAATTTCTAAGAACTGAGTAAAATACATCATTAAAAGAGCAATTTTTCATGAAACTAAAGGAAAACACATCTATGGTATTCATGTATTGGGAATGACAATGAGACAATGAGTCCAACCAAAAAAATAACCCAACGGATTGCTTTATGGAAATGGAAGGCAATGTTAAATAGAATTTATAATAAAACACACATTTAGCATTAACTATATACTAAGCAGGCTTGGCAACCCACTCCAGTATTCTTGCCTGGAGACTCCCATGGACGGAGGAGCCTGGTGGGCTACAGTCCACGGGGTCGCAGAGAGTAGGACACGACTGAGCGACTTCACTTTCTAAGCAGGCTTCCCAGGTGGCGCTCATAGTGAAGAACCTGCCTGCCAAGGCAGATGTGGGTTTGATCTCTGGGTTGGGAAGATCCCCTGGAGGAGGGCATGGCAATTCACTCCTGTATTCTTGCCTGGAGAATCCCAGGGACAGAGGAGCCTGGCAGACTGCAGTCCACAGGGTCACACAGAGTGGGACACGACTGAAGCAACTTAGCACAGTACATACACTAAGCATTCTTCTAATAACTAACTCACTTGATTTTCACAATAGCCTTACTAGGTAAGTTATAGTACTGTTTTCACTTTACAGATAAGCAAACTGGTGGCTCAGACGGTAAAGCGTCTGCTTGCAATGAGGGAGACCTGGGTTTGACTCCTGGGTCGGGAAGATCCCCTGGAGAAGGAAATGGCAATCCACTCCAGCACTCTTGCCTGGAAAATCTCATGGATGGAGGAGCCTGATAGGCTACAATCCATGGGGTGGCAAAGAGTCGGACACGACTAAGCGACTTCACTTTCACTTTCAAACTGAAGCACAGAGAGGTTAGAGTTACTCAAGATCACACACCTGATAACTAAAAGAACCAGGATACAAACCCAAGCAATGAGATCTAGAGATTGTGCTGCACCTCTAAATTAAGATGGATCTTTTTAAATTGAGAAGTATCCCTATGCCTGCACAGAAGATAAGAATGTGTCAGGCACCTGAGATTGAGGTTCTTAGCCATGCACCTGCCAGTCAGCACGTCTATGTGGGAACTCAAGAGTGACCAAGGGAGTTATTTCAGAATGATCCTTTTCATGTGGTTTTCTGTTTTAATAATTAGAACATAAAATTTTATTGTGCTTTTTCTTTGTCACACATTTCCACAAAAGATAAACTATTGCTAAAGTTCAGGCTCCTATATTATAACATTTTACACATTGTATACTTCACACATTGTATCATTAATACACACAAATAAAATTAATCTTCCAGAATTCAAGATAGTAAGCATCTGAATGTAGAGTTCCAAAGAATACCAAGGAGAGATAAGAACGCCTTCCTCAGCGATCAGTGCAAAGAAATAGAGGAAAACAACAGAATGGGAAAGACTAGAGATCTCTTCAAGAAAATTAGAGATACCAAGGGAACATTTCATGCAAAGATGGGCTCAATAAAGGACAGAAATGGTATGGACCTAACAGAAGCAGAAGATATTAAGAAGAGGTGGCAAGAATACACAGAAGAACTGTACAAAAAAGATCTTCACGACCCAGATAATCACGATAGTGTGATCACTCATCTAGAGCCAGACATCCTGGAATGTGAAGTCAAGCGGGCCTTAGAAAGCATCACTATGAACAAAGCTAGTGGAGGTGATGGAATTCCAGTTGAGCTATTTCAAATCCTGAAAGATGATGCTGTGAAAGTGCTGCACTCAATATGCCAGCAAATTTGGAAACCTCAGCAGTGGCCACAGGACTGGAAAAGGTCAGTTTTCATTCCAATCCCAAAGAAAGGCAATGCCAAAGAATGTTCAAACTACCACACAATTGCACTCATCTCACACGCTAGTAAAGTAATGCTCAAAATTCTCCAAGCCAGGCTTCAGCAATATGTGAACCATGAACTTCCTGATGTTCAAGCTGGTTTTAGAAAAGGCAGAGGAACCAGAGATCAAAGCCAGGCTTCAGCAATACGTGAACAGTGAACTTCCAGATGTTCAAGCTGGTTTTAGAAAAGGCAGAGGAACCAGAGATCAAATTGCCAACATCCACTGAATCATCAAAAAAGCAAGAGAGTTCCAGAAAAACATCTATTTCTGCTTTATTGATTATGCCAAAGCCTTTGACTGTGTGGATCACAATAAACTGTGGAAAATTCTCAGAGAGATGGGAATACCAGAGCACCTGACCTGCCTCTTGAGAAACCTATATGCAGGTCAGGAAGCAACAGTTAGAACTGGACATGAAACAACAGACTGGTTCCAAATAGGAAAAGGAGTTCGTCAAGGCTGTATATTGTCACCCTGCTTATTTAACTTCTATGCAGAGTACATCATGAAAAACGCTGGACTAGAAGAAGCACAAGCTGGAATCAAGATTGCCAGGAGAAATATCAATAACCTCAGATATGCAGATGACACCACCCTTATGGCAGAAAGTGAAGAGGAACTCAAAAGCCTCTTGATGAAAGTGAAAGAGGAGAGTGAAAAAGTTGGCTTAAAGCTCAACATTCAGAAAATGAAGATCATGGCATCTGGTCCCATCACTTCATGGGAAATAGATGGGGAAACAGTGGAAACAGTGTCAGACTTCATTTTTCGGGGCTCCAAAATCACTGCAGATGGTGACTGCAGCCATGAAATTAAAAGACGCTTACTCCTTGGAAGGAAAGTTATGACCAACCTAGATAGCATATTGAAAAGCAGAGACATTACTTTGGCAACAAAAGTTCGTCTAGTCAAGGCTATGGTTTTTCCTGTGGTCATGTATGGATGTGAGAGTTGGACTGTGAAGAAAGCTGAGTGGCGATGAATTGATGCTTTTGAACTGCGGTGTTGGAGAAGACTCTTGAGAGTCCCTTGGACTGCAAGGAGATCCAACCAGTCCATTCTGAAGGAGATCAGCCCTGGGATTTCTTTGGAAGGGATGATGCTAAAGCTGAAACTCCAGTACTTTGGCCACCTGATGCGAAGAGTTGACTCATTGGAAAAGACTCTGATGCTGGGAGGGATTGGGGGCAGGAGGAGAAGGGGACGACAGAGGATGAGATGGCTGGATGGCATCACCGACTTGATGGACGTGAGTCTGAGTGAACTCTGGGAGTTGGTGATGGACAGGGAGGCCTGGCGTGCTGCGATTCATGAGGTTGCAAAAAGTCAGACACGACTGAGCAACTGAACTGAACTGAACTGAAGAAGCCAAAGTTATAGCAAAAGATGCTGAAACTTCATATCCAATCTCCTCAGCATAACCATGCCAAAATTTCCATATGGCACCAAAAGATAATCAGGCCTGACAGTAATAACTGAGATCCATGATAACTCCTAGAAATGAAGAGATCAATGGAATAAGTAATAAAATCAGTGTATCAGAAGAAGATTCTTGGCAGGGCCTCATGTGGAAAGAATGACGATCATGAGCCCCACAGGAATAATCTTCCAATAATATATAAGTTGGCTGTATTTAAAATGTAATATTTAATATCTTGAACTATTCAAATTTACTTGATTGGGATTATGTATACTAATGTATGGGCTTCCCAGTGGTGCTAGTGGTAAAGAACTTGCCTGCCAGTGCAGGAGACATAGGAGACATGGGTTTGATTCCTGGGTAGGGATGATCCCCTGGAGAAGGACATGGCAGCACACTCCAGTATTCTTGCCTGGAGAATCCCATGGATAGAGGACTTTGACGGGCTACCAGTCCATAGGGTTGCAGTCAGACATGACTGAAGCGATTTAGCATGCCCACACATATCCATACTAATGTATGTGTGTTAGTTGCTCAGTCACGTCTGACTCTTTATGACTTCCATGGATTATAACCCACCAAGCTCCTCTGGCCAAGGGGATTCTCCAGGTAAGAATACTGGAGTGGGTTGCCAGTTCCTTCTCCAGGGACTGTTCCTGACCCAGGGATCAGACCCAGGTCTTTCATATTTCAGGCACATTCCTTACCATCTGAGCCACCAGGGAAGCCCATACTAATGTATACACCATTGATACACACAGTGGGGCTTTTGCAGTGGCTGAGGAAGGCAGGGAGGCTGGTTTTCAGGTGCTCAAAGCTTGAAGTTGCCTGTACCTTCTCCTCAGTGCATTTCCATGGAACCAGAGAAGCTAGGAAGTTGTGCCATAAATATCCCCCTATACATTCTCACATTTATTTTACTTTTGTTTTGTGGCAGTAATTTTATTGAAGTATATTTTATACATGGTAAAACACACATGATAAAATACACAGCTCTCAAAAACATAGATTGAAAAGTTTTGACAAGTGTATGCATCTGTGAAATAACCATTCAAATTATCTGAATCAAGATAAAGATCTATGACCTCTTAATGGTAAGACCTAAGATAAATCAACTGTGAAACTGCAATGTATGGGAGCTTAATCATTCCAGCTTATTTATAAATCAAATCTAATGATATCCTTATATATGTGAAGCAATGAGATGTGATCTATAGCCTTAAATATTTCCTTTACTATAAGGAAAGAACTGTTGAATATAATTTAATAAAGTTCTCAGTTCAAAATGGAAAGAAAATGAAGAAAATAAATAGAAAGTAGAGAGATAAATTCAGGAAACAAGAGGCAGCAAATAAGTTACAAAGCAGAAATGAAGAAGCATTAATCAAAAGAGTTAAGAGCTTGTGTCCTGAAAAGAAAAATAACATATAATATGCACAAATGTGAGGAAATGGATAAATAATAAAAGAGGAAAAACAAGTGCATAACTTTAAGAAAAGAGATATAATCACACTTTTTTATGGAAGAGAGACTTAAAACGATAAGAAACAGAGGAGACTGGTGAGCTACAGTCCATGGAGATTCTCCAGGCAAGAATACTAGAATGGGTTGCCATGCCCTACTCCAGGGGATCGTCCCAACCCAGGGATCAAATCCAAGTCTCCTGCATTGCAGGTAGATTCTTTACTGTCTGAGCCACCAGGGAAGCCCAAATTTATGCTAATAATATAAAACTCAAAAAGCACTATTTTAAAATATAGATTCAAAAAAGAAAATGCTGTAAGTACTACAAATAATACAAGAGAATAACTTTACAGCTTGGATTAGTAAATGCCTTTGTGAATATGACTCCAAATTCAGAAGCAATAAAAGAAAAGCTCTACATTAAAATACTATTAAAAAGTAAAAGCTTCTACATGGAAAAATATATAAAAGTTAAGAATAATAAATTGGTGAATTCTTTTTGTAAGACATGTAAGGATCAAAGTGTTAATCTTTTTACATTTAAAGAGTTCTTACCAATTAATAAGAAAAAAGGACAAGTCAGTATAAATATAAGCAAATTACATAGACCACTCACAAAAGCATAAATAAATGACCAATTAAAAACTGAAAAGATGCTCTCACTATTAAAATCAAAAGAACAGAAAAACCTAAAGAACTGTGGGGAATCAATGTTTTACCAACCAATCTGAGGAAGAATTTAAACAACAAATAAGACCTGGTTTCAGGGAGGAGATGAGAAAACAAGCACTCATATACAGTACATAAGTCTGGCTCTTCTGGTGGGCAATTTTGTATAACTGAAATATTTAAATCTTTGACACAACAATTCCAATTCTAGGAATCACTAAAGAAGAAATCTACAAGTTAAAAGATACATACACAAGAGTATTTATTACAGCAGTTTATAAGAATAAAAATTAGAAAACTAAATATCCCTCAATAAAGCTGAGCGCCGAAGAACTGATGCTTTTGAACAGTGGTGTTGGAGAAGACTCTTGAGAGTCCCTTGGACTGCAAGGAAGTCAAACCAGTCCATCCTAAAGGAAATCAGTCCTGAATGTTCATTGGAAGGGCTGATATTGAAGCTGAAACTCCAGTACTTTGGCCACCTGATGCAAAGAGCTGACTCATTTGAAAAGACCCTGATGCTGGGAAAGATTGAAGGTGAGAGGAGAAGGGGATGACAGAAGTTGAGATGGCTGGATGGCATCACCGACTCAATGGACATGAGTTTGAGTAAACTCTGGGAGTTGGTGATGGACAGGGAGGCCTGGCGTGCTACAGTCCATGGGGTCGCAAAGAGTGGGACACTACTGAGTGACTCAACTGAACTGAACTGAATATCCCTCAACATGATTTGATTATATATACAGTCTATAAAAGATGAACTTGAATTACACATACAGAGAAGGATGAAGAATCAAATATTGCTCATTTCTATTTTCATAAAGTTTAACTGGATCACAGCCAATCCATAAATTTACTCACTGGCTACAGATGCTTTTGAGCTCAAATGTAGAATTAAGTAGCTATGACCAAGACAGTATGATCACAAATCCTAACATATAAAGTATCTGGACCCCTACATTAAGTCTGCCAAACTCTGCTCCACTGATAGAGAATAACACATATGGTAAATAAAATAAGAAAAAAAAAAAAAAAACTGTTACACAATTATACATATGAATAGATAGACAGGTATTCTAGAACTGTTTAGTAAGAACATCACAAGTGAACCTACCTGGATCTGTCTGGGATGGTTAATTCTTTGAACTATCTTTGAATCATTGATGTGAACATACATTGTCAACATACAGATCATAGATAAAGATGTAAGGATGAACTGGAGTGCAGAGATGTAGATGATAT
This sequence comes from Bos taurus, assembly GCF_002263795.3. Lineage (NCBI taxonomy): Eukaryota > Metazoa > Chordata > Mammalia > Artiodactyla > Bovidae > Bos > Bos taurus. The sequence continues at coordinate 40,634,946 of NC_037348.1, forward strand.
AAATGATAGAGCTAAGTTTAAACTCAGTTATTATGTGAGCCACTTATTGTATTTATTGTATTTCCTTTACAGATAGATTTGTGGGGGGTGGTGGCACATGGTTTGCTTCTTTCTTTTAGAAGCTAAGCTGAAGAAAGTCATAAATTTTTACTTCCTGTAGTAAGGACAAGTTGTTAAATATGTATGCCAAAATGTACAATGGTGCATCGCATCTGAAAGTGGACATATTCTCCTAGTTAATTTCCTATTCAAGTTGTTCTATTAAAATTATTATTCTTTTCATATAGTAAAATGAAGTAGAATTTGTGGAGCTGTAGTTGTGTGTGACTGAGCTATTATCTAATTGAACACAATAACTCAATTATCACAGATATAGTTGGAGGTACTTCAATTTATTATATTACATTTTTATTATAATCCTTTCTATTATAGCCAAAACAGCTTTGGAGAGGTCGAGTTCAGAAAGGGAAAAAAATTTATGCTGCTTTTATTTTAAATCATCTAAGAGTACTTTATTTACTTACATATAGTCTCCTCTTGCATGTTTCCCCCCTTTCAGTTTTTAGAAAGAAATATCTAACATTTCTCTCCACAGTTTCTTTCCAAGTGGGCTATTACTAATGTCAACAAAAGCAATAGGCTATCCTCTGTAGATTTAAAAAAAGCAGTTGGACAGGCATGGATGACCCCTGTTTGCTTAGAGTAAAATGAAGTGTTTACCTCTATATTCAGCAGTTTTAGAGAATTTCCAGGAGGAAAATTGTGCTTTAAATAAGTACTCTTCAAATTCCATCTTTTAGAAGATTATAGAGTTCTATGGCAGTACTCATGAGTTGTTCAAAATTTGTTTCCTAAAAATCTATTTTAAAATTATTTTTGAATTGATGATTAAAAATAAGCATATACCTAAGAATTCTACATCAAATTCTAATGCACTGTCAATTATCAAACCCAAAATTGTTTGGGTTCCTTCCTCATTTTTATGAAGACTTTAAAATAAAGCTCTTTTTCCCCGACTCTGCATATACCTGAGTATTGAAAATGTCATTTGGGAGAATTGTAGCTCTGCATTGCTTTCTTTATTCTCAATTCAGATTAATCTGTGTTGATTCCTGTAAGATTTGCAGGTGAGTGCGCACTGGTCACAAAGACGTTATGCATGGCAGCTAGCTTTCTGGATGCTCTCCTCCATTAAAACAACTTTTCCCTCCCGTTCCTCTGAGCATCTCCTTCCATGGTGACTGCTGGGAGCCATTAAAGCAGAGAATGAGAGCTGTTCTGAGGTCTTCAGTTCTTTTTTAAAAAATTTAACCAAATGGCTTTAATTTGTTTTTTATTAAGTTATATTTGACATATATTAGTTTCAGATGTATAATATAGTGATTTGATGTTTTTATACATTACAAAATGTCACTGCAAGTCCAGTTAACATCTGTCACCCTACAACATTGTTACAATATTATTGACTATGTTCCCCATATATACATTATATCCCTGTGAATTATTTCATAGTTGGAAGTTTATACTTCTTAACTCCCTTCACATATTTCATCCATCCTCATCCCAGCAACTGCCCATTTGTTCCCTATATCTATGAATCTGTTTTCATTTTGTTTCATTTATTTATTGTTTTGGTTTTTAGATTCACACATGAGTGGAATCATATGATATTTGTTTTTCTCTGTCTATTTCACTTAGCATAACACCCTCGAGGTCCATCCACACTGTTGCAAATGGAAAGAATTCATTCTTTTTACCGCTGAGTAATACTTCATTGTGTGTGTGCATCCAACTTCTTATTCATTCATCTGTAAATGGACATTTAGGTTGCGAATGTAAACAGTACTACAGTGAACATAGTGGTACATATACCTCTTTGATTTAGTGTTTTCATTCTCTTCAGGTAAATATCCAGAAGTGGAATTGCTAGATCATACAGTAGTTCTGTTTCTACTTTTGAGGAACTTCCATATTGTTTTGGGGCTTCCCTGGTGGCCCAATGGTAAAGAATCTGCCTGCTAATGCAGGAGATGCAGGAGGCCTAAGTTCGATCCCTGAGTCCGAAAAATCTCTTGGAAAAGAAAATGGCAATCCAATCCAGTATTCTTGCCTGGGAAACCCCATGGACAGAGGAGCCTGGAGGGCTATAGTCTACAGAGTTGCAAAAGAGTCAGACACAACTTAGCGACTAAACAACCACCATCACCATATTGTTTTCCATAGTGGCTGCACCAGTTTACATTTCCACCAACAGTGCACCAGGGTCCCCTTTTCTCTACATTCCTATTATTTATAGTCTATCTCAGAGCTCTGGAGCCACTCTATCCCTCCAGAGCACCCACGCGAGTTCTTTCAGTCAGGGCTCCAAAAGGTGCAGGGGCATTAGCTCACCACAGAATCTTGCCACAGAGCAACAGTCAGCTGAGCAACAGTAAGCCAATCCACAACATATGATATTGTAATACAGGTAGCTCGGCATTAATTGTGAGTTCTGAAAGCTTCCAGTCATAGGTTTATACTCAGAACAGGAATGTCAATAGTTAATTTTAATAATTTAACTTAGAATCAAAATTTCCATTCTAATCTGTTTTCAAGTTTCTAGATTAGTTTAATTGAAGAGCAAGTTGAGAATATAGGTAAGCAGCTAAAAATTATTACCATTTTCAAACATATATTTGTATGAAACAAGATTTTCCCAAGATTGCTCCCTCTAAAGTCCTTTCTGATCTATTCCCTTCCCACTGACTCCTTTGACACCATTCCATAACTCTGTTTTTTGGAATTCCAAATATACTTTTACTGTGATGACAGTCATGTGGCTTCTGGAATGACACTGACTTCCCCTATCCTCACTACTGGGCCTTGAGACTTTCAGCTGTTTATTCTTTTGGAACCTTTGTGTCCTTACCAGGAAACCAAGATAGATTAAATGAGGTTATTATGTGAGTGCTGTGCTGTGCTTAGTTGCTCAGTGGTGTCGGACTCTTGAATAGCCTAGCACAATAAATGTTAGTTCCTTTTCTTTCATTAAATACATGTAATTTTTAATACTCTGGAGGTATTTTTCTGGTGCTGTATTAAACTGTAAGCTCTATGACAAAGAATATTCAATTGTGTGCAACTTCCCAAATAATAGGCACTTGATATTTTTTGTTTAAACAAAAAAGAGATAATAAATGGATCACTCTTTTTCCAATGGTCATGTATGGATGTGAGAGTTGGACTGTGAAGAAAGCTGAGTGCCAAAGAATTGATGCTTTTGAACTGTGGTGTTGGAGAAGACTCTTCAGAGTCCCTTGGACTGCAAGGAGATCCAATCTGTCCATTCTGATGGAGATCAGCCCTGGGATTTCTTTGGAAGGAATGATGTTAAAGCTGAAACTCCAGTACTTTGGCCACCTGATGCGAAGAGTTGACTCATTGGAAAAGACTCTGATGCTGGGAGGGATTGGGACAGGAGAAGGGGACGACAGAGGATGAGATGGCTGGATGGCATCACTGACTCAATGGACGTGAGTCTGAGTGAACTCTGGGAGTTGGTGATGGACAGGGAGGCCTGGCGTGCTGCGATTCATGGGGTTGCAAAGAGTCGCACACAACTGAGCGACTGAACTGAACTGAACTGAATCAAGATCAATGGGATAGTTTAACAGACAAATTTCTTGCAATAATAAAAGTAATCATCATATTCTATATGGTACTTTTCTTCCTTAGAATTAAAAATAAAACAATCAGGACTCATCACACTTTATAACACATATAGTGAAAGACAATAAATAATGACCCACAACTGTGGAGGAAAAATCTTCAGTTCCTAAATATCAGTAATTCTCATTTCATAAGAAGCAGAATACACATGATTTGCCTTAAAACTATACAACAAAGCAATGAAAGGTTAAAAGAGAACTAGAACAAAACCACTTATCTGAGAAAACTATTCTTTCCTTAACAGCATTTTTAAACTAAAATTAAAACAAAGGAGTTCCTATGGTCTAGAACCAGACAACCATTACAGAATTTTGACCAGAATCATGGCATAATCTAGTGAGGATTCCTAACATATTGGAGGTGAGGTGAAATTTTTAAAAAAGAAGCATACTTACTAAGAATCAAGTCACTGTGATACCAGTGTCTTCTAGAATATCAATGTCTTCTAGAAAATAGAGGTGTTTCAAGAAACCTGCAATGAAAGAAAAGCATGAATGGTATTTAGAGCATCCTTCTGCCCTCCAGGAATTTATATGCTAAGGAATGATTTCATAAGAAGCTTTCCACTAATTTTTTTTTTTTTTTTGGCCACTCCACATGGAACGTGGGATCTTAATTCCCTGTGCATGTGTGTTAAGTTGCTTCAGTTGTGTCTGATTCTTTGCAACCCTAAGGACCAGAGCCCGCCAGGCTCCTCTGTCCTTGGGATTCTCCAGGCAAGAATACTGGAGTGGGTTGTCCTGCCCTCCTCCAGGGGATCTTCCCTACCCAGGGATCAAATTCATTCCCCCTGCATTGAAAGCACAGAGTGTCAACAACTGGACTGCCAGGGAAGTCCCCCATTAGATCATTTTATTTAGAATTCCTTCATTTTCTTTTAATTAAACTTGTAATCACAATTATTTAAGGAAGCATGCAAGGCAATAACGTCAAAATGAAAAAAAAATAGCACTGATACATGAGTTCCTTATATATTGAATAGCTAAGCAGGAGTAGGTTGGAAGCAGACTGAAAATAGGAAAAGAAAGTGTTAGGTTCTTAATGTTGGTAGACACTCATGTAGATCAACTCTGAAGAGAGAGGCAATTGGTTTTGAGCAATATAATTATGCATTGAAAGTTGAAATTCCTAAACAAAGGGATGGTTGGTCATGAAGAAAACAGGTAATACAGTGAGTAAAATTTTTAGCTTTTAACAACAATGTACATCCTGGCATAATATTGACACTATTCCATTTTTACATTTTTACTCTTTGAACACAAAAGGTCATCTTAGGAAAGCAGAGTAGATATTGATATATTTTATATTATATATTTATGTGTGTAGAGATGTGTGTGTGCATGTGCACATATAACATTCCTATCACACGTGCAGACACACAACATTCACATGTGCACATGCACACACACACACACACACACACACACTCTTACCTACACATTGGAGTCTTTCACCATCCTGGTCTACTGATGGAAACAGATATAGACAGAGGAGTGAGAGAGAGAGAGAGGAAAGAAAAAGAACTGAAACATACTGTAAATAGATGGAGTCTTGTTTACAGCAATTCTTAAACATTTGTTTTATAACAGTTGTTTCCATGTTCAGCCCACACCAGCTGTTCCCCAAACATAGAGTTTTTAATACTAATACACTGTGTACCAACACAATTCTCCATAAAATGTTTAATGCACTGTAATCTTTGTCTTATTACTGCTTTTGTTCTGACTACATCCAGCCCATCCAAAATTTCAAAAGAATTTTAAGGAAGTAGTCATTTGTGGTCCAGCACTCTTGCCTGGAAACTCCCATGGATGGAGGAGCCTGGTGGGCTGCAGTCCATGGGGTTGCTAAGAGTTGGACACGACTGAGCGACTTCACTTTCACTTTTCACTTCCATGCATTGGAGAAGGAAATGGCAACCCGCTCCAGTGTTCTTGCCTGGAGAATCCCAGGGACAGGGGAGCCTGGTGGGCTGCCGTCTATGAGGTCGCACAGAGTCAGACACGACTGAAGCGACTTAGCAGCAGCAGCAGCCATTGTGGAATGGAAAAAATGATTTCTATATTTCAAAACTATAAGGTGGCTGATGAACAAGGTTTGCTAAAAAACAAAAGAGTTTCCTGCACCAGGACTGTGTTTAGCCTTTAAATACCACTGTGAATGTTAAGCCAGATGCATTATTAATAAATGTCATCTTTTCAAATGAGTTCAGTGTTAATATTGATACAAACTTTCTTCCTGTTCTTAATTTTCATTTCAATAAAGATATGAATGTTGGCAAGCACTCCTATTGACAATTGATAAAATTATGCAAACACAATGTTTTTGCAGCTTTTGAGTAAATATTGCATTCTAATGAATTCCAAAGTGTTTTCTGTGTTCCTGTAGGAGCTGAATTTGTGTAGGTGGACCACGCCATGGATGTGCTTTCTAAGCCTGTTAAACTTATCTCAGCAGAGCTGTTGTTTGCCTCCTAATAAGCAATTTGGTAGTTTTATCATGAGCTCTGAGGCCCTCCAAAGATCATTTATATAATGACATCCTGTGAAAGCAAACCTCTCTAGAACTTTCTGAAGGTAATAATTAGTTCATATATTTGTTCTGTTGCCACAGTGGTGCTTTCAAAAAGCTTCCTGCTAATTTTCAGTTTAAATTGGATGCCACAGGTTTGTTCTTCAGTTGTAACAAAATGGTTTGGGGCATAGAGGGACATGTTTTGAAAAAGAGTTTTAAAATATCTAACTTGAAAAGGCAAACATTCACATAGCTAATGATTCTTTTATACTCCTTAGATTTTCAGGAGATAATTTGGGAAATTAATATATCAATGCAGAGAAGACAACCTAAATAAAAGGAAAGTAGAAAGAAGTTAACAGTAGTTTACAAATACCCAAATAAGGTCTTTCTAAATGGACATGACATCCAGGGTGGTTCATTGTTTCAAGAAATGCATCAATATAAATTATTTGAATGTTCATAAAAATTCAAGAATTATGCCCTATTGGGGACATTCTGAAGAAATTATTTAATAAAAGAAAAAGTCTGAGTAAATTTAATGGTGTTATTAGTTTTGTCTTAAAAGCAGTATATTCCTACTCTGATGAATTTGGTCATAGCCACAACACAAAATAAAATTTGCTATGCATAAAATTTCTTTCCAAGGACAACAAATTAAAATTAGATTTTGAAATAGAATTAGGAAACTACCATATCAATAGCCTCCCAATCTTTATGACTATTAAATTTATATGCCTCTAATGAAGAAAGCTGAGCGCCAAAGAATTGATGCTTTTGAACTGTGGTGTTGGAGAAGACTCTTGAGAGTCCCTTGGACTGCGAGGAGATCCACCCAGTCCATTCTAAAGGAGGTCAGTCCTGGGTGTTCTTTGGAAGGACTGATGCTAAAGCTGAAACTCCAATACTTTGGCCACCTCATGCAAAGAGTTGATTCATTGGAAAAGACTCTGATGCTGGGAGGGATTGGGGGCAGGAGGAGAAGGGGAGGATGAGGATGAGACAGAGGATGAGATAGCTGGATGGCATCACCGACTCGATGGACATGAGTTCGGGTGATCTCCGGGAGTTGGTGATGGACAGGGAGGCCTGGCGTGCTGCAATTCATGGGGTCGCAAAGAGTAGGACATGACTGAGCGACTGAACTGAACTGAATACATGTATATGTAATATTTCTGAAATATGTAAACATACTACATCATTCATAAATATTATGTAAATTAGAAAATGTACACAAAGTAGGAAACTTAAAAGGCTAAGATAAAAACAGACATAAACAGATGTTTGGATTGTCAGTCTCTAATGAATACTCTCTCTCCTTCGGAAAACACTTACCGTATCAGGTATCATTCTAGGAACTTTACATATTGACTCACTTAATTCACATAACAACTCTTTAAAGCTGGTACTGCTAGTATCTTCCAATTATTTGGAAATAATTTATCTGGCTTAAAGGGAGTCACTCTGCTCCTGGCATAGCCTGGCCTTGCTGTCCCCAGGCAAGGGGTTCAAGAATAGTTTGTAATAACTGTTCACTATTTTCTATATTATGGATTTTTAAATAACATTTTATTAGCAGCAAAGACATGTCTTAAAAGCATAAACTCCTATAAAAGAGAGTTAGTGCATTTACCTTGAAACTTGACAGATATGCATTTATTTCAAGCAGAGCACTTTCAAAAGGAAAAAAAATCTAGGTATTTATTCAGAACATCCATTTTATCAATGCTTTTCCCTTCTCTTCTGGAACGAGTGCTCTTCATTATTACTCTGGCCATGATTAAAAATTTGGAAGAAAAGTAATAAACTTCCTCAAATTTAAATTAATTAGATGACACAAAGGTGTGCTTCAATCTCTTCTTCTCCATCTCATTCCCTAGGTAGGTTTTATGTTTTCCTCTGATGTAGTTACCAAGTGCTTTCTTCATTGGTTAATTATATTTCTAAGGCTTCTTCCAGACTACACCTTTATTTGACTCTCACCTGTGACATCTTAGTTTTCTTTAACATTCCTGACGTTTTTCCTTTTCCTTTAATCCTTCCCTAGGATTTACTTTCCAGGCAGAAAGTAAATACCTACAGATTCTACCTAACAAATGCTAATTGTTTCTAAGTACTAATCCTTGGACCACTGGTCTTACAGAGTTTGAACTATCTGTAGCAAAATGAGAAATACAAGGTGTGCACAAGTACACATACAAATGCACACACCTATGCAGCTCTACTATACAGATGCCAGGTGAAACTACCTTTTCTTGGGAAGGCGTCTCCTTTATTCTGGAATTATATGCTTACATTTTAAAAATAGTAATTATCTTGTTTCTTACACACAACGGCAATGGTAGATGAAGTGTCCTTTAAACTATTTTTCATTATTTGTTAAAATAAAATTTGTTTACCAACAGTGCTTCATTTTATTCAATTTTCAAACTACGGGTAAAAAATTCCTTGTTTTTTTAAATTCAAAGGTTTTGGAACCACTTGTCTAAATAATTGACTCAATCTTTATTTGTTGACCAATTTGCAAGGTAACCCTTACATTACATGTATCTTAATACATTATTTATTTAACTAAGCTACAGGATGCCATTCTGTCAACTCCATTCCCTTCAACAATCATTTAACAGGAGTGGAGAAATCAGAATATGTTTTTCTTAGTCTATACAATGACTAAACTGTTTCACACATAGACAAGTACTTAATAAATAATATCAATGCTGGTGTTAGGAATATCTTGTTGCCATTTCAAAGTACTTTAGGAAAATCATTTGGTTTGCTGGAATCATCTCTTTTAATCAATGTATTTCTAAAATGCGGTAGAAAATAATTATGGGCAATACTGAGTACTGAAGTCAAAATGAATTTCATAACCAGTTAGCAGTAATTCAGAAGATGATATATGCAAGAATGAGTATTACCTTCAGTAATAAACAGCAATGTATTCTCAAGGGTTATGGATTTTTTACTGAACACTTAGACAAGGCTCCTCTGAAGAGCTAAGCACCTGCTGCTGCTGCTGCTGCTGCTGCTGCTGCTAAGTCGCTTCAGTTGTGTTCGACTCTGCGTGACACCAGAGACGGCAGCCCACCAGGCTCCCCCGTCCCTGGGATTCTCCAGGCAAGAACACTGGAGTGGGTTGCCATTTCCTTCTCCAATGCATGAAGGAAAAGTGAAAGGGAAGTCACTCAGTTGTGTCTGACTCTTAGCAACCCCATGGACTACAGCCTACCAGGCTCCTCCATCCATGGGATTTTCCAGGCAAGAGTACTGGAGTGGGGTGCCATTAATTTGAATTTGCAGTTGGTACCAGGAGTCCTGAATTTCACTTCTAGTTCCATCACTAAGCATTTGTGTGATCTTCAATGAATTACCTCACCACCCTGAATCTTAATTTTCTTGTTCCTAAAAACAAGGCATGAATTAGATGATTTCTAAAATCTCTTGCGATTCTTATATTAAATGAGTCTGAGATCCAGCTCTTCTGATCCCAGAAAATAGCAACATTGTTATCCTGCTTTTGTGCCTGGAAATAATCTCTTCAAAGGAAAGCCTAATATTTGCAACAACATGGTTGAAACTGGTGGACATTCAGATCAGTCGCTCAGTCATGTCCGACTCTTTGCGACCCCATGAATCGCAGCACACCAGGCCTCCCTGTCCATCACCAACTCCCAGAGTTCACTCAGACTCACGTCCATCGAGTCAGTGATGCCATCCAGCCATCTCATCCTCTGTTGTCCCCTTCTCCTCCTGCCCCCAATCCCTCCCAGCATCAGAGTCTTTTCCAATGAGTCAACTCTTCACATGAGGTGGCCAAAGTATTGGAGTTTCAGCTTTAGCATCATTCCTTCCAAAGAAATCCCAGGGCTGATCTCCTTCAGAATGGACAGATTGGATCTCCTTGCAGTCCAAGGGACTCTCAAGAGTCTTCTCCAACACCACAGTTCAAAAGCATCAATTCTTCGGCGCTCAGCCTTCTTCACAGTCCAACTCTCACATCCATACATGACCACAGGAAAAACCATAGCCTTGACTAGACGAACCTTTGTTGGCAGAGTAATGTCTCTGCTTTTGAATATGCTATCTAGGTTGGTCATAACTTTCCTTCCAAGGAGTAAGCGTCTTTTAATTTCATGGCTGCAGTCACCATCTGCAGTGATTTTGGAGCCCAGAAAAATAAAGTCTGACACTGTTTCCACTGTTTCCCCATCTATTTCCCATGAAGTGGTGGGACCGGATGCCATGATCTTTGTTTTCTGAATGTTGAGCTTTAAGCCAACTTGTTCACTCTCCTCTTTCACTTTCATCAAGAGGCTTTTGAGTTCCTCTTCACTTTCTGCCATAAGGGTGATGTCATCTGCATATCTGAGGTTATTGATATTTCTCCTGGCAATCTTGATTCCAGCTTGTGTTTCTTCCAGTCCAGCGTTTCTCATGATGTACTACTCTGCATATAAGTTAAATAAACAGAGTGACAATATACAGCTTTGACGAACTCCTTTTCCTATTTGGAACCAGTCTGTTTTTCCGTGTTCAGTTCTAACTGTTGCTTTCTGACCTGCATACAAATTTCTCAAGAGGCAGATCAGGTGGTCTGGTATTCCCATCTCTTTCAGAATTTTCCACAGTTTATTGTGATCCACACAGTCAAAGGCTTTGGCATAGGCAATAAAGCAGAAATAGATGTTTTTCTGGAACTCTCTTGCTTTTTCCATGATCCAGCGGATGTTGGCAATTTGATCTCTGGTTCCTCTGCCTTTTCTAAAACCAGCTTGAATATCTGGAAGTTCACAGTTCACATATTGCTGAAGCCTGGCTTGGAGAATTTTGAGCATTACTTTACTAGCGTGTGAGATGAGTGCAGTTGTGTGGTAGTTTGAGCATTCTTTGGCATTGCCTTTCTTTGGGATTGGAATGAAAACTGACCACTGCTGAGTTTTCCAAATTTGCTGGCATATTGAGTGCAGCACTTTCACAGCATCATCTTTCAGGATTTGGAATAGCTCAACTGGAATTCCATCACCTCCACTAGCTTTGTTCGTAGTGATGCTTTCTAAGGCCCATTTGACTTCACATTCCAGGATGTCTGGCTCTAGGTCAGTGACCACACCATCATGATTATCTGGGTCATGAAGATCTTTTTTGTACAGTTCTTCTGTGTATTCCTGCCATCTCTTCTTAATATCTTCTGCTTCTGTTAGGTCCATACCATTTCTGTCCTTTATCGAGCCCATCCTTGCATGAAATGTTCCTCTCGTATCTCTGATTTTCTTGAAGAGATCCCTAGTCTTTCCCATTCTGTTGTTTTCCTCTATTTCTTTGCATTGATTGCTGAGGAAGGTTTTCTTATCTCTTCTTGCTATTCTTTGGAACTCTGCATTCAGATGTTTATATCTTTCCTTTTCTCCTTTGCTTTTCGCTTCTCTTCTTTTCACAGCTATTTGTAAGGCCTCCCCAGACAGCCATTTTGCTTTTTTGCATTTCTTTTCCATGGGAATGGTCTTGATCCCTGTCTCCCGTACAATGTCACAAACCATTATATTAAGTCAAATAAGCCAGACACTGAAAGATAAATATTGCATACTTTCACTTATATGTATGTGGAAGTTTTAAAAGTTAATCCTGTAAAGTGAAGTGGAAGTTGCTCAGTCGTGTCCAACTCTTTGCGACCCCATGGACTGTAGCCAACCAGGCTCCTCCATCCATGGGATTTTCCAGGCAAGAGTACTGGAATAGGTTGCCATTTCCTTCTCCAGACGATCTTCCTGACCCAGGGATCAAACCCGGGTCTCCCGCATTGTAGACAGATGCTTTACCATCTGTCTACAGGTCATCTGCCACCATCTGCCACCAGGGAAATCCTGTAAAACCAGAGAGTAAAACAGCTGAGGGATGGGGGAAATGGAAAGATGTTGGTCAAAGAGTATGAACATTCAGTTATTGGGATGAGTAAGTTCTGGAGATCTAAAGTACAGCCTGGTGATGATAATTAAAAATACTGTATCATATACTTCAAATGTTCTAAAAAGAAACATCTTAAATCAACTCTCAATATATACACAAGGGTAACTATGTACATGTGATGAATAGTATTTAGCTTGATTATAGGACCATATCTAAATAAACAAATACACACACACTGAGTTGTAAACCTTAAATATATACAATTTCCATATGCCAAAGATATCTCAAAAAAGTCATCTTTAAAAGAGTCTCTTTCCCAAAAAAGGGAGAAAGAACTTCAGATTCTCCAAGTTTATTTGAGTAAGCAGAGCTGAGAACTGGAATCATGAAATCAACACAAATCATGGTACTGCAGCCTCCTGGAATGGCCTTAATTATCTCACTTGTATTAGTATAATTTTTAAAAAGTTAGCAAAGTAAACTCAACTTGAAATCTCTTTAAGAAAAATGGTATACAGTAAGTTAAGGCAAAGGATTTTGTAAAATAAAATTTAAAAACAGGTAACTTAAATGGCATAGAATCACTGTGATTAGACAACTCTTGTAAAAGCATAACAATAATACAATTATGAATATAGTCCCTGGTGACTTACTGCTTGACTCATCCAAAATCGTGCCCTTCCTACTCCTGTTAAAATGTTATCTCCCATCAAAATATGACATCCAAAAACAACATGCCAGTAACTCTAAGCCTTGGGGAACTGCAATGAATATCATTCAAATTAATTCTGACTGACATTTTGGTAAATCACCTCTTGAAGTCAAGAAGGGAGCATTTTTAAAGCACTTTACCAGTGCCAAAATAGTAAGGAGTAAAACCACATTCATCATTCAGAAGGTGAAGCGCAGGAAAGTCTGAAGCCAGAAAAATGGCAGCCATTATCATCTCATCAATTATAGAAGGAATTTTAATATCTGGCACTGCTTCTCACTTTGAATGAGATGGTTGTGAAGCACCTGATTCAATATTTGGAGTCACTATAGTGTAACGAAGCAGTTCTTCATACTTTTCCTGAAGATCTGAAGAGACAGAACTGCCTCGGGCAAAGTCTTTTTGCAAAACTGGAGGTGAGCATTTCTCCCCATCTGAAGACATTCTGTATAAATATGCCGAGGTTCTCTATACAGAATGTATACTGCACAATTGCATTCATCTCACACGCTAGCAAAGTAATGCTCAAAATTCTCCAAGCCAGGCTTCAAGAGTATGTGAACTGTGAACTTCCAGATGTTCAAACTGGATTTAGAAAAGGCAGAGGAACCAGAGATCAAACTGTCAACATCCATTGGATCATCAAAAAAGCAAAAGAGTTCCAGAAAAACATCTATTCCTGCTTTATTGACTAGGTCAAAGCCTTTAACTGTGTGGATCAAAGCAAAATGTGGAAAGTTCTTCAAAGATGAGAATACCAAACTGCCTTACCTGCCTCCTGAGAAATCTGTATGCAAATCAAGAATCGACAGTTGGAACTGGACATGGAACAACAAACTGGCTCCAAATCAGGAAAGAAGTACATCAGGCTGTATATTATCACCCTGCTTATTTAACTTATTGCAGAGTACATCATGAGAAACACTGGGCTGGATGAAGCACAAGCTGGAATCAAGATTGCCAGGAGAAACATCAATAACATCAGATACGCAGATCTGGCACCCTTCTGGCAGAAAGCAAAGAACTAAAGAGCTTCTTGAAGAAAGTGAAAGAGGAGAGTGAAAAAGCTGGTTTAAAACTCAACATTCAGAAAACTAAGATCGTGGCATCTGGTCCCATCACTTCATGGAAAATAGATAGGGAAACAATGGAAACAGTGACAGACTTTATATTTTTGGGCTCCAAAATCACTGCAGATGGTGACTGCAGCCATGAAATTAAAAGACATTTGTTCCTTGGAAGAAAAGCTATGACCAACCTAGACAGCACATTAAAAAGCAGAGACATTACTTTGCCAACAAAGGTCTGTTTAGTCAAAGCTATGGTTTTTCCAGTAGTCATGTGTGGGTGTGAGAGTTGGACTATAAAGAAAGCTGAGCGCCAAAGGATTGATGCTTTTGAAGTGTGGTGTTGGAGAAGACTCTTGAGAGTCCCTTGGACTGCAAGGAGATCCACCCAGTCCATCCTAAAGGAAATCAGTCCTGAATATTCATTGGAAGGACTGATGCTGAAGCTGAAACAGCAATACTTTGGCCACCTGATGAACTGACTCACTGGAAAAGACCCTGATTCTAGGAAAGATTTGAAAGCAGGACGATAAGGGGACAACAGAGGAGGAGATGGTTGGATGGCATCACCGACTTGATGGACATGAGTTTGAGTAAGCTCCAGGAGTAGGTGATGTACAGGGAAGCCTGGCATGCTGCAGTCCATGGGGTAAGAGATATATGTGCTCTTAGATATAAAGAGTTCAATAACTAACAGCAAGGCTCCGGAAAAAAACAAAACTTGTTCAAACATGGGGTCTGGCACTCATCAGCTGTTTGGTCTTAAGAAAGTTAATTTAGGACTCAGTTTTCTAAAATGTAAAATGTAGATGATGAAAACACATATTCATATGTCTGCTGGCAGAACTAAATGAGATGATGTGCTGGGCATAAATTAATAAAAGTTAGCTACTATTGCTATTATATATAAATTATACGTTAATATTACATATAACTATAATAGGGTTTAAGCCCATTATAAGTGGCACTGCTTATAAAATTATGATCTAGAATTCTACTTATAGTTCTACCTGGTGGCTCAGATGGTAAAGAACCTGCCTGCAGTGTAGGAGACCCAGATTAGATTTCTGGGTTGGGAGGATCCCCTGGAGAAGACAATGGCTACCCACTCCAGTATTTTTGCCTGGAGATCCCCATGGACAGAGGAGCCTCGCAGGCTACAGTCCACGGGGTCCCCCAGAGTTGGACAGGACTGAGTGACTAACAGCTTCGCTTTTGTAAATAATAACCCTTTTTAGAGGGAAAAAGCTAGTATTCATTGAGCATTTACTGCTCTAGACACTATGTTGAGTCCTTTACATATATTTACACATATTAGCTCATTTAATCCTCTTGCCATAAAGAAACCAAGGTTCAAAGAGTTTATGACTGTTTACCCAAAGTGATACAGCTAAAAGTTGTTAAAGATAGGATTTGTTCCTAAAGTCTGTCCTCAAAGCCCATCAGCCTAATCCTATAGTTAAATTAGAGATAACAAAACTATCAGCTGAAGTGCTTCCTCTTTCAGTCACCCACTTCCTCACCCCAGCTCAGTGACATTGCTCTAATCAGATAGATCTTCATCCCTAATCACTTTGACTATTATAATAATGACCTAACTGGCCTCTTCACCAAGATTTCCTTGCCCCAATCCATTCTTACTCCCAGTTGCCAGAATAAACTTCCAGAAGTTCAGTTCCTAATCTTCAGTGATTCCCACTACTGACTGGACTAATCAAAATATATTAGCTTTTCAATATTCTCAATCAGTTCAGTTCAGTTCAGTCGCTTAGTCGTGTCCGACTCTTTGCAACCCCATGGACTGCAGCACGCCAGGCCTCCCTGTCCATCACCAACTCTCGGAGTTTACCCAAACTCATGTCCATTGAGTCAGTGATGCCATCTAACCATTTCATCCTCTGTCATCCCCTTCTCCTCCTACCTTCAATCTTTTCCAGCATCAGGGTCTTTTCAAATGAGTCAGCTCTTCACATCAGGTGGCCAAAGTATTGGAGTTTCAGCTTCATTATCAGTCCTTCCAATGAATATTCAGGACTGATTTCCTTTAGGATGGACTGGTTGGATCTCCTTGCAGTCCAAGGGACTCTCAAGAGTCTTTCCAACACCATGGTTCAAAAGCATCAATTCTTCAGCACTCAGCTTTCTTTATAGTCCAACTCTCACATCCATACATGACTACTGGAAAAACCATAGCCTTGACTAGACGGACCTTTGTTGGCAAATATTCTCAATAGCCAGGTGTAAGTCCCTCTTTTCACACTATTTCTCAGCTTAGTGCTGCTGGATGGTCCAGTTTACCTGGATGAGCCCTAGTTTCCTAGATAATGCCCAGCTATCCTGGGCTAAATTATCATACTGTTATGTAAGTTAAGGATAACTTTAACTTCCTTGCTTTGCTGCCTTGAACAGCTCCCTGTCCATCCCATGTCACCCCCAAAACTTCTCTCATTCAGTCCCACCAAAATCCTACCCATATTCTGGGGCTCAGCACAAATATTGTTTTATTAATCAAACTTTTTCTGATCTTTCACTTCTCGTTGTGATCATTCCCTCCTCTCAATATCCACAGTTCTTATCTGTGCCTCTACTATAGTACTTCAATTTTCTGCCATTCATTATCTGAGGCTATCTCAAAAGTAAAAACTAAGTCTTATTCATTAAGCATCCAGTGATTTGAATATAGCAGTAGTTAGAGCCAACACTTACCTATCATTTATTATGTTCCAGGCATTGTTCTAAGATATTTACATAAATTAACTCAATCCACACAACAAACCTATTAGGTAAGTGCGGCAGGTGTTGCAGGCAGGCTTTAAGATGGACTTGCAATCATCCTCACCTCCTAGTAATTCACACTTGGCTGTAATCAACTCTTGAGTATGAACTTGATACAGAGACTTGCTTCTAATAAATACAACATGGCAGAAATAGTGAGATGTCACTTCTGAGGTTAGGTTACACTGAGACTGTAGCTTTCATCTTGTGCTCCCTCTTTGTTCAGTTGCTCAAGGGAAGCCAGTTGCCATACTGTGAGCTGTGTCATGAAGAAGCTCAAATGGCAAGGAACTGAGAGAAGCTGTTGGCCAGCACTCACAGAAGACTTCAGGCCCTCAGCCCCATAGTCCATGAAGAACTGAATCCTGCTAAGCACAATGTGAGCTTGGCAGCAGACCCTTACCCAGCTGAGCCTTTAAGTGAAACCACAGCCCACTTGCTGACACTCTGAATGCAGCTTTATGAAAAGTCCAGCAGGGGCACCCAGCTAGGCCACACCTGGATTCCTGACTCAGTTTTGTGGTAATCTTTCTGAAGCAACAGATGATAAATTATTATTATTTCTACTTTTCAAATGAGAAATCTGTGGCTCATGTATGTAGTAAGTAATAGGGACAGGATTCAAACCAGGCAGTATAGCTCCAGAGTCCATACTCTTAATCACAGAGCCAGAATGTCTCATAAATGAATAAATGAAAATTCTTTCCCTAAACTGACTATACCATAGCCAAGTAACTTTAACTCAAACAATTTAGAGTTGACTATAAAAAGGTTTATAGTATCTTAATCCATAATTGTACCATTGGGTGTCTGTTGAGATCAGATAGAAGTATATTAAATATACTTATTTCAATATCTGTTTATGTCTAACTTTCTATATAAAACTTGGGTCATCTGTGTAGCTTTACTGATACATACATAAACTTACATTGGGAACTCTGTTTATCTCAGTTTATATTTGTAGCTTGGGCCTTCCCTAGTGGCTCAGATGGTAAAGAATCATGCCTGCAATGTAGGAGACCTGGGTTCGATCCCTGGGTCAGGAAGATGCCCTGGAGAGGGCAATGGCTACCCACTCCAGTATTCTTACCTGGGGAATTCCATGGACAGAGGAGTCTGCCAGGCTACAGTCCATGGGGTCACAAAAAGTCAGACATGACTGAGAGACTAACACTTTCACTTCACATTTACAGCTTAAAACATGGTTAGTACTAAGTGTGGGTAAGGGCAAAAGAAGCTTTAGAATCTCACTAACCTGGATATGAGACCTACATCCAACAATTTTTGCCAGTGTGGTATAGTGCATGGTCATTTTCTCTAAGCCTTGCTCAAATTCCATGTGTTTAGCAAGGTCTTCCTCAGCCACAAAAGTTAAAAATGTTCACCTAGAAATTATCTTACTAAAAGAAGTAAGTCAGACAGAGAAAGACAAATAGCATATAACTCATATGTTGAATTTAATTTTAAAAAATTATACAGATGAACTTTTTTACAAAATAGAAACAAACTCACAGATTTTGAAAGGAAATTGACAGTTATCAAAGGGGAAATGTTGAGGGGAGGAATAAATTAGGAGCTTCGGATTAACCACACACTGCTCTGCATAAAATAGGTAGCCAAGGAGGATCTACTATATAACCCAGAGAACTCCATTCAATATTCTGCAATAACCTATTTTGGCAAAAAAAAAATCTGAAAAAGAATGAATATATGTATATGTGTAACTGAATTACTTTGCTATACACCTGAAACTATTACAACACTGTAAATCAACTATACTCCAAAAAAATAAAATAAAAAATTTAAAATGGGCAATTCTTTCCAGAATTCGTCTAGCATTTCTTTGTCCTACTCATGACACACAATGATTACAGTATCTGTTAGAAGGCAAGAAAAAGATCTTACTATCTCTACAATACAGAATTAAAAATTATCCGTTCATAAAGTCTTAAACATGCAGCGTTAAGCCTACACCTTAGTAATGAAGGACTCCCTGAAACAGTGTTCTCAATAGAGAAGATGGCCAGTAAACATCTGTCGAATTAATAAATAAATGAACTCTCTATTATACCATCTCAGTATCACAAGGGAAAAGAATGACCTCTCTCACACATTTCGAAAGCAACTGTCTTGGTGGGGTTGACAAGTCTTGCTGAGAAGTAGCTGACTTTCTGAGGCTGAGCCTCGGTGTGGTGCACGGTCTGTACTGAGTGTAGCCTAGGTGTCACCCATGTGCATTCATCTCTGCATGGCGGGAGGGAAGTTTGGAATGGCACTTCCCTTAAGTCCTTGGCCCTGTCACGCCCTTCATGCCTATAAGAGACACTCTCGCCAGCGGCTGAAGCTCATTCCCCAATGTCAACTGCAGCAGGAAGTTTAGATTATGTGAAGTATGATCGGTCTTTGACTTCTGAGAATTTCTACTAAGAATCAGCCACTCTGGTGTTACAAGCAGCTGAGATCATTGGCCGCGGCTTCCCTGCAAACCCTGCCTCATTGGATTTCCTGAAATTTCCTGACAGGTCTCCTGACTTCATCCTCTCAGAATTTCCAGAAGTGTACATGCCTTTAATTCCTCTAATTCCTAACCAAAATACCTTGGTGACTTCTGTTTTTCTGATAGAACTCAGATTCATAGGTTATGCTATGATTTGGCAATTTAATGGTTAATAGTGTCATTCATTAAACACAAAATCATTCCCCAATAGAAAATGTCTCTCAATTATTTTTGCCCAGGAGAACTTACAGAACTGCATTAGTGAAAGCTGTAAGTACCCTTCTAATGTCAGCAAATTATATTACTATGCCTATTTCTAATGAATTTATTACTTACAATTTCCAATAGTCCCTGGAATTCTTACTTTGGGGGAATAAAAGTGATGGAAGAGTTGAAAGTCACAGCAAAATATAATGTTATTAATCATAATGAAAACATACAGTTATTCCTGATATCATAGCCTATGGCTCAAATGCCAGACCTAAATTGCCTATGTTCAAATTCCAACTCTTGCACTTAATCACTGTGTCTCAGTTTCTCCTCTGTAAAATGGGAATAAGACCTTATTGAGTAGTGGGGAAGAATAAATGAGTTAATAAATGAAAACTTAAAACTGTGTCTACAACAAACATGGTTACTATGTCTGTATTATTATTTTATTATCATTATTACTTAGTCACAATACATGGCAAGAGGGCCAAATCATGAATCCCCAAATCCTCACCTATTGCCACCAATTCCTGACAGTAGAATTACATGACATGGGGGACTCCAGGCAAGGGCATGCTTTATAACCATGCCCTACCCTGACAACTCTGACAGTACCCATCAGAGGCTTCTTTTTATTATCTTCTCCCATCAGCTTAGACTAAAACAGGAAAAGCATTCCCAAACCCTTTTCCATAGGCCCCATGCTCTATTCTCTCTCTCTCATTACTAACATGAATTTAACATATAGTTAAGGCTTAAAAATAATATATAACAATTATTAACCTTGTATTACATTCTAGACAAAATGCTAACTCTTGTACTTGTAGCAAAGCCTCATGACACTCTAGAGATATATTCATTTGCCCTCTCCCCAATTAAAAGACAAAATATAAACTAAGCCTAGGAACATAGAGTGCCTCTCTCAAGGGCACACAGCTGATAACAGATAATGGTATGCACACTCAGAAAGCTGAGTGTAAGAGTCCTTTCTCTTAACCCCTGCACACGGGCAGGTACTTATATTGTCCAGTGCCCTGATTTCCACAAGGGGACAACTGGTAGGAAAAGCATTTGCTAAAATCAAAGAAATTATTAAAATTCTTGGTCGCTTCCTTTGTCCACAGAAAACTGCACTTGTAGTTCATTGTGTCTATCATGCATATTCTTTTACTTAAGGAGAAGAAAAGGTTATGTTATTTAAAAAAAGGTGAGGACGCCTTTGGAGGATGCCATAAATTTATTCTGTCAGGCAGGCCGAGTTGTGTGACAGTCAGAGACACGGCTTGATGCAGAGATGTGAAGTGTGACTTTTTTTGACTGTCACACTGGATGAGACGGATGGATTTTGGAACACATCCCAGGAAGCTGAGACACTTATGTGGTCAAGTGTTGGTCTCTCTGATCAAATCTGACTTGCTGTCTCTGAAGTTGTTGGATTTTGCCAGCCCTCCAGATGCAGCATTGTGTCTTTGCAAACACAGTTGGTTTGACACCATCTGCAAGACCCTGCATTGGTCCTAGCACTATGAGCCATTGTTTCCTGAGGAATTAATGGACATTCTCACATTCTACCTGTGTTAATTGAGCTATTTTCACACTTGCTAATGTGTCTGTTACCCAGAGCCTAGTTCTCACTTACATACTCTGTGCTAGATATGCATATAAATGGGAGAAATCCTGGAACTTGCTGCCAAAATCCAATAGCCTAGTATTCAGCAAATGAGAATAGTTAGCCTTTGAAGAAATTATAGCTCCAGAAATAAACGTACAGGATTCATGCTTCGGTGGGTAAACTGGTTTGAGATTACCGACACTCTTCACTTTATAAATGATCTTATCCTGAATAAGTCATTTGACTTACACATAATTTAGTTCAGTACTACACTTTAACTCAAGACAAAAGTATTTTTCTATGCTCTAGAATTATTTCACTCTAACATCACCAGGGAGCAAAATGTGAGAAAATAAGAGTCTGAGTTCCTAACCAAAGGCATTTGATTAATCAATTACCAAAAGCACTTGTTATAAGGAAATTCTACTTATCTGTTACAGTAGATGCTCTCTTATCAAAGTAAATGGGAATAATGTCAAATTAACCCAAAAAGAGAGTTAAAGTGGGAGATAAAGAATATGCCCTAACATTTTAAATTAAAATATATTACTTTGTATTATTTCACTAATATCTTGACGAGGAACCAAATAATTTTTATTTCTATATGGGCCTTTTCATTAAGTGTGGGTCTGTTTATCTTTCTTGTATAAACCACATCTATAATGTATTTTCTATGAGTTCAGGAAGGAGCTTCTTCAGCTAACAGATTGCTTCTTACACAGCAATCTGAGTGGGATATCTTTAATGATTTTTATGTACTTTCTTTGCCTTACCCAACTTCAAATCTACACTTTTTTTTTTTTTGCAAGTTAACTTTAATATGTTTTTCCAAAGTATTCAATTTAGTTGACATAGAAACATCTTTCTTTTTTTAACTCATATTTCATAGATATAAAATATAATGAAGATTATAATCAATTTTATGTAGTTAAAATAGTAAATACAAATGGCATTCACAGGCTTGGAAGCAAATACGACTAACTCTTGGTAAGCACACAGCTCATCCAATGGGAGTAAAAACATGTGGGATCCCTATGGAGTAGGCTACTAATCATTGGCACTCCATGTGCCATGGTCATCTGTCAGCATATCTTACTAATGGAACAAAAGTAGATGATTAATCTAACAATTTGATTGTGTA